>NW_017617454.1:2715000-3315000 GCF_001879475.1 Ipomoea nil
ATTTAATTTGAGACAAATTGTGTTTTGGTGAATAGTGCTTTTGTAGCACTAATGGAAAGTGCAATTTAATTTGGCACTTTGAAGTGCAAATTAGAACACTGCAATAGTGCTATTAAGCACTAGGTAGAGTGCTTAATTAAGCACTTTCGGCCACTTGGTGGCTGCACCTTTATGTGTTGGAAACTTAAGCATTTGGTGCTTTGGTAAAAGCAATAAAGGTGCTAGATTATGATTGGTCTTAATGCTAATCTACTTAGCTTAAACCTTTCGTATGTGGCTAATTAAATTTAGCGTGGTAAAAAGTGCTATGTGACTAGCACGAAAGGAGGTTTGGTTAATTGTGTAATTAACTACTAATCCTTGTGCTAGGTAGCACTGGAATTATAAATTAAGCAACCGAATGTTGCTATGAGTTTATAATTTAAAGCAATAGAGATTGCTTTGGAATCGGTGCGTTAGTTTGACAACAATGATTCGTGCTTTGTGTAGCATGTTTCGTGCTTCAATACTAAGCACTGATTCGTGCTTCAATTTTGGAAGCACTGATTCGGGTTTGTGGCCTTTTGGTCAAAACCGAATGGATTCGTGAGGGCTAATCTGTTAGCACCTACGAGATGTGTTAGCGTGTAACACATGTTTATTCTTTAAAGAATAAAAAGAGAAAAAAAAAACCAAATTAATTGAGGATTAATGCGGTACGAACGATCGATGTAGTGAATATGAAACACCTATTGGTGATTTCTACGAAAGCATTGGTATCGTACTCGAGCGTACGACATGCTATTCACCTCAATCGAACGTTGTTGTCGAACATAAATATCAAGACGTTGATAAGTTCGGGTCTACCTCAAGGTACATGGGGTGAGACGATACTTTGGACAAGTAAGTACCTTTTAAATAAGGTTACCCGCATGAAATTTTTACGAATTGTGGGTACGTAGGAAGTTGTCCTACTAATGCCTGAAATGTGGGGGTGTCTTGCCAAATGTGTATATTGGTTCTTAGTACACGAGTCCAAGAGTTTGGATGTACATAAGAACACGAAAGATTGATTCAAGAAATTCATCGTTCTTGGAAGATGTAATTTTGTGAAGGATCAATAAAAGACCTAGCACGTTGAAAGGAACTTTCGGCGTAGCTATGGTTGAAGGGTATGGAAGAGAACCCGAGCTCAAAGTTAGACGTAGCAAGAGAGCTAGGATTGAAAAATCCTTTGGTCCAGATTTTCTGACATACATATTAGAGTGTGATGCGCACAATCTAACTTGTTTACTAGAAAATAATCCGGATTTTCTGACATGGTTGTTAGAAAATGAGCCTCGAACGTATGTAGAAGTGGTGACTTCTACAGGTGGACCAACCCGAGAGAGGCTACCGAGAGTGAAGTGGATTCTATCTTAAAGAATCATACTTGGAACTGATTGTTCTTCCTCCAGGTTGTAAAACCTCGGGATCCTAAGTGGATCACTAGTCGGAAGATAAAACCGGTTGGTTATATTGAAGTAAAATGGCCGGACTTGTAATTGTAGATTACATGTAATGCGAGTGCCACGGTTACTTCGATATATATATATTCTCTTGCGATGAGAATGTAATCCATTAGAATGATACTTGCCAAAGTCGTTTAGTGAGACTTGGAAGTTTATCGAAATGGATGTATCGCTTTCTTAATAGACATGGAACAACCCGAGGGTTTTGTGGTTCCGCGCTATGGAAAGAAAGTGTGTAATTGGTGAGATCATCGTATTGTTCGAAACAATTGCCTTAGTGTTTGGCATGTGAAGTTCTGATCATGCATTGATGACCAACATGTTTAGTATAAATAAAAGTGACTAGTGGGTCTACGTATTGCATACGATAGACGGTGATATCACTGTTTGTTTATACACGATAAACTCAACGTGGGTAGTAACGATCAAATGATCAATTCTACCATGAACATGTTAAATTTGAGATTTGACATGAGAGGTGTGAGTCTGGCAGATTTAATCTTCGAGATTAAAATCGTGAGAAGACCGTATGGTCTCGTGTTATGCCAATCTCAAACGAGTTGATTGAATCCTTTCAAGGGTGATAATCAAGTAGCTTGGACACCGTTAGATACTAACGTACAACTAGCCAATGATCATGGAGATTGTAATTCTCGTGGAGAATACATTCAGATTATTGGTAGTTTAATTGTATCAAATGGGTTATACTAAGCCAGATATTGCCTTTGCGGTTAACGAACTTGGTAGACATCTGAGCAACCCTAGTGATGCGCACTAGAAGGCAATAGTGAGAGTTATGAGATACTTGAGGTATACTCGTGACTTTGGACTGCACTACGTGTAGATATCTAGCTGTACTTGGAAAGTATAGCACGTTAACAGGATATCAAAGGATGATAAATCCATCAAAGGCTACGTCTTTACGTAGGCAAGTGCAGTCGGTTGGATGGAAATTCTAGAAATGAATTTGTGATAGCTAAGATCCGACGGGATCAAAGCTGAGAGCCTTACACTCGTGTCGCGAACGAGTAGGCCGAATGGCTATGCCATTTTTTCGGGAATGTTCCTAGTGGTAAACTCGTACCTCCAATTTGCGTGCATTGCGATAGTCAAGCCAAAATTGGTTAACTACAGAGTTAGATGTGGAATGGTAAGTCTAGACTTATAAGTCGTAGACATAATACCATTAAACAATTTCTAACAACGAGGGTTATCTCTATTGACTACGTGATGTCAAAAGATAACGTAGCGGCCGCTAACTCGCTAACCCGAGGGTAA
This sequence comes from Ipomoea nil, assembly GCF_001879475.1. NCBI lineage: Eukaryota > Viridiplantae > Streptophyta > Magnoliopsida > Solanales > Convolvulaceae > Ipomoea > Ipomoea nil. Next base: position 2,717,769 of record NW_017617454.1, read on the forward strand.
GAAAATGGTTGTGGAGAAGTTGGAACGAGGAATGGGTCTAAAGCCCTTGAACTAAAAGTTCTATAGTGGATACCCAACCTAGCTGACACCTAGGTTCAATGGGACAACTAAATTATGGAACGGAGCGTGTCACTGTGGGGGTCTCGGACTCCCTACCACTCCTCGTTAGAAACAGTGACTCCCGCACGAGGCTAGCACGTTGATGCTTTAATGATTCGAATGTCGGTTGACATATGTGAGTATGCGGGATACTCGAGAAAGAATCACCTATGTAAGAGAGAAGTGAGGGTCGCTTCAAAGGAGAATTGTTGGGCACAATTCTTTAGAAACTCTCGCAGAACCAGGAACGTTGACCCACGACCAAAATGGGCACACTCATGAGAACAGAGCATGGTTGGAAGGTTCCTGTGTGAGATATGTCATCGTCTACACAAATGGCAGTCGGTTCAAAGACATCGCGTTCTACCGTACAGCCAGTGGAGTAAATATATCTTCACAAGGGAAGGTTCAAAGGGTATAGTGACTCCCTACCTATCCTATGCAGGGATCGACCGTTTGAACACAGTTGTTTCCGATTTCAAAATACCCCGAAAATCAATTTTTCATTCATGTGGGGGATTGTTGGAAAAATAGCATTAAAATGGCCTTTAAGTGGCTATTTTGTGGTACAATTATCGGTGGGGTCCACTTCCGATTTGGGTCGGGTCAAAGTGGATTCGGATTCTTCGTAGTGAGACGAAGAGATTGATATATTGTACGCTCAAAACGGATAATGGGTGAATGAGATATTGATTCTCAAAGTAGACCCATTGAGTTGGAAAAATGTAAGGGAAAAGTGAGCTTTGTCCCACATTGATTTGGAAAGAGGATTTCACCCCCCCTTTTATACAAGAGCTTTTTTTAGAGCTTGTAGAATTGTGTAGCATAGAGGCTCTCTCCCGCGAGGGGTGGGGGGGGAGGGGGGTGCAAATCAAATTCCAAATAGAGATGACTTCGGAAAGGCTTTATTCAAGCCCGAGCTCGTGTGCGCCGCCACCTACGGGCACGAATGTCGTCCGGAAATTGGCTGGCCTTGCGGGCTAAGTTATGCCAACTTTCGGTATCATATTTTCTAACACAATAGCCACTTGGGTTCGGCCAAGACCAAGATCGAGGCCGAACTGAACCATGGTTTCGGCCTTGGGAGGCCGAAACCTGATAGTTTCGGTCTTGGGTTCGGCCAAGACCGAGATCGAGGCCGAACTGAACCATGGTTTCGGCCTTGGGAAGCCGAAACCTGATAGTTTCGATCTTGGGTTCGGCCAAGACCGAGATCGAGGCCGAACTGAACCATGGTTTCGGCCTTGGGCCGAAACTTGGCGAAGCTGAAACTTTCGGCCTGGGGCCGAAATTTGGTGAGGCTGAAGGCCAACAGTCCATTAACTCCAGTTTTGAATTGTGAATTTAATTCTGTTAATGGGGGTTGCTGTTTCAGATGTTACACAACGTGTAATTAAGGCCATGATAAATGCTATTAAGTACTCCTCCCCTATATAAGAAGGGGTAGAAAGTAGAAGCTTTACACATTACGAACAAGTACAAGAGCTCTACACGAATTTTGTTTTTCAAGCTTCAAAACCTTCTGCTTCTACTCCCTTCTTAAGCCTAACTGTGTTCAAGGTTGTTGCTCTAGTTCGCCAGGTTCGTTCGTTTGGGTGCTCAAACGTCGAACCGTAGCGCGTTTTATCCTGGGAAACCTAGGCCACGGCGCTCCTAGCACTTTTTGGACGTGGCAAATAAGGTTTTAAGTAAAGAGTGGTCTCTTGACTCACGCAAAAAACCCTACCCAAACACGAGCCAATCTTTCCTTCTTTCGGTTTTAGATTATGCTTCTAAGCAAAATCCGTTCTCCATATTTGTTTTGCCGTTGGATTGGACCTATAATCTGAGGATTATTTGTTCCTTTTTGGTTGATATATATTGGTATATCTCTTCGTAGATATACATATATATACATAACCGTTGGATCCGTTTTATATATATATATATATATATATATATATATATATATATATATATATATATATATATATATATATATATATATTTCGGATAAATATCAAATAATATTTTATATACTTGTTTGTGTATATATAAATATTATTTTACGATATTAAATCGATTTTGGTTCATTATCACCAACATTTTACAAATATTTCTCATCTTTCTAATTTCTCCATTAACTTCATTGTAACATGATATATATAAAATAATAAGTTGGAAGTTAAAAGTATCTTTTAATCAATCGTTATATCGTACACCAGATTTTGCGTCCTGATCAAAACGATGTCGTTTTTTTATTTAAATTTTATGTGTATTATGTTAATAATATATGTATATTCTATTAAGAGTTTATGTGTATTCTATTAAGAGTTTATATGTATTTTGTTATGAGTTTATGTATATTATGTTAAGAGTTTATGTGTATTATGTTATGAGTTTATATACATTCGAAACAGAGTTTTTTTTTTTTTTTTTTTTAAGTTAACAGTAAAAACGAGAAACGAAATTTCTATATATATAAAAAAAAAAAAAAAAAAAAAAAAAAAAAAAAAAAGGAATAAGGTTCAAAATGGCCACTGAACGTAACTTGAAAATGCAATTAGGCCACTAAACGAAAAAAAAAAAGTGCAATTAGGCCACTGAACAGTCCAAATGTATGCAATTTCACCTGATAGCAGGTTACCATCAATTTTAGCAGGTTAACTGCTTACGTGGCAGCTGAGTTGGCATTTTTAATCATTTTTAATAAAGTTTAATAATAATTTAAAAAAAAATTATTTAAAACAAATTTAATTTTTTTTTTAAAATTAATTTATTTATTTATTTTCAATTTTTTAAAAAAAATTATTATTAAAATTTATTTAAAAATTATTTAAAATGCCAACTCAGTCGCCACGTAAGCAGGTAACCTGTTAAAATTGATGGTAACCTGCTATCCGGTGAAATTGCATACATTTGGACTGTTCAGTGGCCTAATTGCACGTTTTTGGGTGTTTAGTGGTCTAATTGCATCTTTTTTTTTTGTTCAGTGGCCTAATTGCATTTTCATGTTACGTTCAGTGGTCAATTTGAACCATAACCAAAACGACGTCGTTTTGGCCAGGGCACACAATGCATTGTGCGCCCTGGTGCATGATATAATTTGCCTCTTTTAATTTGGTATACGAGGATTTTTTTTTCTTTTTAAAAAACTTTTTGTCTTATAACTATTGGACTATATTTCAACATTTAGTCTTTGAGTATTACTTTTTCACATTTTATCTCACAATTTTTAAAACATCATCATATTTGGTCATTCGACTTAATTTTTTGTCATTGGTAACCAAATTTATATTTTTTATTTTTGAACATGAGTATATAATAGTCAAGTAATTTATCTTGTAGGACAAACTTGAACAAGAGTCCAATTTTTGACGTGAACCAGAACGATGTTGATTGGCAATTAGGGAGGAGTTGATTCCCTCATTATAATTAATAGAAAATTAAAATCCATTAAATGAAAGATCAATTCCTCAAAATTAGTAAATCTTCGCCATCATATATTATATTATATTAACAAATGAAAATTCTAAACTTCTACGAGGCACCGTGACTCACGCTTTCCCACTTCTTAATGTGCGTATTCGCCTTCTGAGCCTGCATTTCAACGTATAAACAAAACAATACAATACAAAATAAGCAAAACTGTCAAAAATTTAAATTAAAAAAAAAAAAAAAAAAAAAAAAAAGCCATTGAAAGCATATCCAAAATCAAGGTTTCAATTACCTCTTTTTCCCAATCACATCTTATGGTGATTATACACAAAATTATAGTTTGCATTGCTGTTCCACCAAAGATCATCCCAGCCCATATCCCCTGCAGTATCCATCCGCATGTATTAAGTATTAATTAATAAACGTACAATTTCACTATCGGTTTAATATTTGCTAATAACTTATGTAGGTACCTTGACACCTTGGTGGAAAACCCATTCCATCATAATGCCAAGAGGGACTCCAACCAAATAGTAGCACCCAAGGTTTATGTATGCTACATATGCTTGCCACCCAGATCCAACAGCCACCCCTGCAATGTTTTTTAATGTCAGCATTTCCGAACAAGCCTCCGATCCTAGGAGTCAAATGAAATTATATATATACATACCTGATAGGATTGGTTGAATGCTGTTGAGAAGAACGGTGAATGCTAAGAGGAATGAGAGGTCATGAACGGCGTCAAGAACAATTTGACTAGAGGAGAAAATTAGGGCAAGCTGGTTGTCGAAGGTTAGGATTAGCAGCCAAAAGAAGAGACCAATTATCATGGAGTGTGACACTGATACAAATGCCGCGAACTTTGCTCCTTTTCCATTCCCTGCTCCTAACTCATTTGCTACCCTAACACTGTACGTATATATATATGCCATGCAAGTCAAAACAATAGTACCAAAATAATGTTGCGTTCCAATCGTAACAATATAACATGTTACTAATTAATGTTGTTGCTCCATTATTCATAAATATCCATGTGAATCATGCATGGGGAAGAAAGTATTCAATATCTCAATTCAATTCGGATTTGAATTCTAGTACCGTACCCTCCACCTAACAAGACAACCTGTCTAGGTCTTCAATTAATTACGACTTACCCAATCTCAAGTTTTCATTTCTTTTTATTGTGACAAAAAGTGAAAATATCCACTCCAGACGTTCACACCCCGAACCGACAGCTTGTAGAGCTAACTAGCATCTACCAGTCATCGTCTCATTAGTTTATCTCGTGACACATGCCTCTCTTGTATAGCTTATGGGATTATACATGAACTATCAAGGAATAGCTACGACTTTTCTCGTGAGACAAATACTAGGTGGTTTAGACTTAAAGAAAGAAATTAAAGTGGCATTAAAGGTAGGTTAATTAGCAGGTACATACCCAGTTCCAGCGAAGAAACCAAGAGGAATCATCAGTTCCCAGCCGTTAATGTTCATACTGCAAAGTGTAAAAACAAAACCATATATAGTTGGCAAATATCATCTTCATCATCATATGTTGATGGATCGGAATAATTAAATATGTGACAAGTCACAAGTTAGTTTCTTACCATATTGACAACGCATCAACGGCAATTTTAGCATTCTCTAAATTTCCTGTCATCACTATCAAAATTCTGTAGTACCAATTTTCCAAGCTGTATGTTATCCATTCCGTGTCAAAATAAGCCACAACACAAAAACAAAAAACAAACCAGTCAGATCCAAACTCAAATTGGCCGCTTAATGTTGACCACTTCTGCAATTATTAGAGTCTAACCTAAAATGTCCACTATTAATAATTAATAATAACAATAATAATCAAGGGAAAAAATTTCTTTTTTTCACCTCTATTAATTTCATTGTAATTGAATTATGGAACACCCCATAGTGGTAAAAATAGAAATTGAAGCGGGAGGGGAAAATAGTATACCATAGCATGACTCCGGATGAAACAGAGAGTTTAAAGAAGTCCCATAGGCCAGTGAAAGCTTCCATGGAGAAGCCCGGCCAGGTAAGGGGGCAGCCGCCGCAAACGGTGTAGCCAAGCAGCCCAAAGAAGATGACGAACCAGGAGAAGTTCAAGGTCAAGGCGGTGGCGATGATTCCGAGCTGGAACCGGTAAACAATGAGCCAGCTGAGGAGAATATGCACGATGAGAGCTACAAAATTCGCCCAAGCAATCACCGAGTTCTTAAGCTGGCTCTGCAGGAACCTCTGCAACGGGAACTGGAACGCGAAGCAGAAGTGCAGCGGCAAGAACGCCATGACCACCACCCCCGACAGCTCCGACACGTCCTCCGCCTGCCCCAGCGCCTTCAGCACCGGCGTCGCGAAGAAAAACAACGGCAGCATCACCACACAGCACAGAAACAGAACCACCCACGACCGCTGCAGATATATCCCCAACATGTCATACCTTTTCGCCCCGAACGCTTGCCCGCACAGCGTCTCCAGGGCGCTAGCCATGCCCAGCATCAACCCGAAGTCGAACCCCAGAATCACGTTGCTGGCGATCGACATCGCCGCCAGTTCCAGGTCTCCCAGGTGGCCGGCGAATGCTTGGGTGATCACGAACATGGAGTACGAAGCTATACGGCTGAAGATAGCCGGCCCCACGATCTGCCATAGCTTCTTTGATTCCACCCAAAACCTCCCCAAAAACTTCTTCTCCTCTTCTTCTTCTTCTTCAATGTTATTTTCGACGACCTGGGCCGATGAGTAGTCTAATAACGGCACCTTATTTTCGTCCATGCTGCCATTGCCAGACATTTTCTTAGCTCTTGATAGAGCCGGCAGGAGCAAATAAACAGAGAAGGAGAAAAGGAAGAGAAGAGCTACTGAAATTAAGGTTGGGAAATGTATGGTGAATGTTTTATAGACTACTGGATAGCCATAAATTAAGAGACAAAATATTAAATGGGACCTCGAAATAATTTCATATAAATATGGGAATACCAACAAAGTTTATTCGTAAATAAGATTAATCGGACATCTAAAAACGGAACTAACTTAAATCAAAGTGGGTCCAATACCAACATTTCTTAAAAAGACACTTTTTAGAGCGTCTGAAAAAATATAAATCATGGTAACTTACTCGATCCTGGTTATTCATTCCAATTTTTATCTCTATGACCAATTGAGCTGCCTATGCGGGTACATTTCTTAGAAACATTACCATAGTGGCATAGTGTAGTAAACTAATAATAACTCCCTTTCACAGGGTTATTTGTTTATATGATTTACTTAGTGCTGGTTTAGAAATTTAAAAAATGGCATGTGAAAATTATTTTTAACATTTTTTAGTATTTGGTTATTAATGAAAAATAAGTCAACGGAAAATATTCATTTTGATCAAATGAAAAATAGTTCATTTTCTAAAAATTACGTTTAAAAACATGTTTTGTATTTTCAAGCGGATCCTTGGTGCAATTTACCTCTCATGTGTAGTTTGTGGACTATTACAAGAGTAAGATTTATTTAATGCACACTCTCAAAATAGTGACTTCAGGTATCTCAAGTAACAAAAAAAAAAAAAAATTAAAAAAAAAAACAAAAATAAAAGCAAAAAAAAAAAAAAAAACAAAAGTAATATCATTAAAAGACAACTCCAATCAAATTGATCAATAATTGATTTAATAATTACAAATTTCTAAATTTGATATCCAGTTAGAATGACATATTGACTTTTTTGGTTTGAGTCGATCAGTTATAGACAACCTAAACTGATTTACCTCATTATATTTCTTTGCAGATTAATGTCACAATGTAAATTAATACATTTTAATACTAGTTTTCATTTAACTTTAATGGTTACATCCAATTTAATCCTTCATTTTTAATTTTCACATATCTCCCCATCCTTAATCTACGTTACTTACCCTCCCCAAACTATTTAGTATTTACAATCTTATACTCGTTAATTTAGTCATCACTTTATATATATATATATATATATATATATATATATATATATATATATATATATTAAAAATAAGAAACATGATGATGATATGGATCTGCACAAAAAACTCGAGATTTTGGAGAGTAGCATACTGGATTACTGAGACTGGATGTGACCCAACATTATGTGGCTTTTCTAGTTTCTTGTATTACTATAATATTGCCAATCAATAATGTTGATATATAAAAATACACGTCTCAAATTTGATGAATGGAACAGACATTCCTGCGTGCTGAGATTTCCAGTATGTATATATCATTACACATCTCGAGAGGGCACACCATATATACCGGCCTCAACAATAAATAAATAATGTTTCCCATCATATCATTCCATGTCACATTCTTGTTCAATTTACCTGGGTATTAATTTATCTTATTATATCATACTTCCATACTATTATAATTATAATTTATTAATTTATGCCTCCGGGCATAGCCCAGTGATGAAAATATGAGTGTGACTGTGTTAGCCAGCAAATACCTGAGTTCAAACCTTACAATGAATAAGATTATGAGAAATATAATAATAATAATAACATTTAGCTTTATTAAACAAAAATTTAGTCGAACCTTAAACTAGAACATGACATGTCAAGATTATGAAGATTGCAACAATTGACAGTCATGAGTTGCAATTAAAGAAGTTGAAATGTATACTCAAAATAAAATATAACCTAACGTAACAGACCGATGTGATAATTCGCCTAACATCTATATTCTTTCTTCCGTCTACTCACAATCTAACTTAAATTTATCTTTAATTTCGTGTTTGGATTACTATGTTTGATAATCCGGCCTATTATATTAAACTAGCGTAATTTGTCTATACTCCATTACTCTTTCACATATTTGATGATATGCCTTGTCCCACATGTTTAAGAATCTTGCCAACTTACCTATCTTAATTTGTCTTAAGTGTATGTATGTATACTATTCTTCATATTGTAAATTTTTAAAAGATAAATTGTGAACATTTTGTATGTAAATTGTGAACATTTTGAACCAATTCATAGAATAATTTGTAACTCAATTTACCCTCAGTTATTATTGTGTGGACCATATTATCAAATAATGTACATTCAATACTAAGGCCGGTCTTTATATTTTTGTGACCCTGTTCGAGTAAATAAATAAGGCCCTACCAAAATCAAAATCTTTAAAACTAATACCATAATTTTTTCTAATCTATACTATTCTAATCGGACATCAACTAAGGAAAATCAGATTTGGGGAGACCATTTATCTCTGATGTAGAAACGGTCCCCCATGTCTGTTTCTGCTCATACGAAAAATTTCAGTAGTGTTCTGCATTGATACGTATTTGATCGAATGAATATTTAACAAATTTTGAAAGGATTAAAGAAATAGCAACAATTTTATTATCTAAATATATAATAAAAAAAATTATCCATGCATTGCACGCGCACTACACGGATAACTGGACAATTATTTACTCGAATTCAAGTAAGGATAACATAAAAAAATATAATTGATACAACCCATTTCATCAATTGCACTATATAATATTCGTTGTTATTATTTATATTTGTATATTGATCAAAATATTCTTAAAGATTAGTTTGTATTTCTAAACTAACTAGGTAAAAATGAAATATTGGGCTTCTAAAATTTGAGGCTTCTCTAAAATTTGAGGCCTTGTGCGGTAGCCCAGCACAACCCAGGCCAAAATTCGAGTCTGTTCAATACACAAATAATATACTTTTAGGGTGTATTTGGTTGGTGGGTTTTGCCCATAGGAATGGGTATGAAAGTGATTGTTGTTGTTTGGTTGATAGGTTTTTAGAACACTACTATGGGTTTCCAATACCCCATCAATTGAAAAACTCATACCCAAATACAATAAGGGTTTCATTCCCTTATTTATTTTCAAGCACTACTATTAGTAACCATTCTCATTCCACCCCATTACCAAACATGTTAAATACTTTCACCAAAACCCATTACCATTACCAAGTATTTGATACTCATTCCGATTCCGATTCCCATGTGCGAACCAAACACACCCTTAGTATATTAAAAATGTATTTTTTGTTATGGTCCACACAATAATTTCTCATCTACCCTTTCAATATTTTTTGTTCAACTATCATCATCATCTTCCATTTCATCATTCTTATCCTCCGGTCCACTTGGCTTTGCCTACTCATACAACTAGTGTCCGTTTTGTCAAATTCACCCTCAGTATAAACATGAATTTTAGTAAGTAATACAATAAAACTATAAATTTGTTGTTTAGTTTAAACGAATTTATTACTAATTTTCTCCATTTAAATAACATTTATAATTTCTCAAACGTTACGTAACTATTATTGCTTCCCCTCTTTTACGATATGGTTGTTTACATTTGGCTTATTGTAAATTATTAAACATCAAAAAAGCAATAGCTCTACGTGAAAATTGAAGTATGACCTGTAACAAATGTGGCTTGAAAGTGACCTAATGAGCAATGCCAAAGAGAGTGATTTAACATTTCAAAAATAAAAACAATTATCGGACAAAAACTACAATTTCGTCTCAGTATTTTCTTCTCTCGTGAAATGGAAATTATTATAGTTTAAGGATGATGCAAGTTGAAATGCGAATAATTGAATAAAATAGGTTAATTGGCCATATGTGATTGTAGTGGTCTCCCCAAATTTTATACCAATAAGTGTTGTGTACAGCTTTCTTTGGCTCCAAGTCTACTTCAGGAATGGATGATGGATCATGTACGTAATCCATTACGTAAGGGATGTTGTCTATTCTTGACCATTCCGACAGACAAGTCTACGCCGTCTAAAAGACAATTAATCAATTATATATATATATTGTAGGATTTTACATGTGATTGAGATTTCGTATGCTAGATAGCTGATTCAACATTATGGCGACTGTCACTTCCTACGAAAGTGATATGTGTAATTTTGACCATTAAAATTTTTAGTTTGTCACATAGCTATATGCATGTGTAATTCACTTCCTAGTTCCTACTATGAATTGCATTAGTACAAAAATGAACAAAGAACACTGATTTTTAGCAATTATTCTAAAAAAAAAATGGTGTATTGTTTAAAAAAATTCGTGGTAGCATAATCATAAATATTTGAATAAGAATCTGCAACTGTTTCTAAAGAAAATGGTCATGGTCTGAAAGAAAAAAACACGATTATATTGATTTTCACGATTATTATTTGCTAAGTTATTTATAAAATATTGTTTTTTAAAACCACAAAAAAAAAAAAAAAAAAAAAAGGTATCCGTTACTGTTCCTAAGCTAGAACAATCGCGGATACCTATTTTTTTAAGGCGTATCCGCGATTGTTCCAGCTTAGGAACAGTAGTGGATACCCTTTAAAAAGTTCAACGACTGTTCTTAGATAAGAATAGTCATGGATGACTCAACTTTCCGTGGCTGTTTCACAACAGTCGCGGAAAGTCCAAGACTTTTCACGACCCTAGTACCAATAATATATTGTTACATAAGATGATAAGAAGGTAAAATTAGAAAATGAGTATAACATTAGATTAACAAGTAAAAGAAAATGTAATATTTCAAAAATTGAAAAATGTTAGGAATAAGGTTCAAATTGGCCACTGAACGTAACCTGAAAATGCAATTAGGCCACTAAACGAAAAAAAAAAGTGTAATTAGGCCACTGAACACTCCAAAAATGTACAATTTCACCTCATAGCAGGTTACCCTCAATTTTAGCAGGTTATCTGCTTACGTGGCAGCTGAGGTGGCATTTTTAATAAGTTTTAAATCATTTTTAATAAATTTTAATAATAAAATTTTATTTAAAAAATTTTAAAAAAATAAAAACGACTTTATTTTATTTTTTATTTAATTTTTTTTCAATTTTTTAATAAATTTTATTATTAAAATTAATTATTAAAAATTATTAAAAATGCCAACTTAGCTGCCACGTAAGCAGGTAACCTGCTATCCGGTGAAATTGCATACGTTTGAAGAGTTCAGTGGCCTAATTGCATGTTTTTGGAGTGTTCAGTGGCCTAATTGCACTTTTTTTTTTGTTCAGTGACCTAATTACATTTTCAGGTTACGTTCAGTGACCAATTTGAACCTTATTCCAAAATGTTATTGTCAATACCTTATTGATTAAATTTGACTCTTATGTTACATATGGTCCTTTTATTACAATTTATCTCCTTTATGTAGTTTATAAGTTATTCCACGCAAGAAGAATATTAATTAGTTTACCCTTTCAAATGTTGATTACCATTTTCTCCTCTTAAATGAAATGAATTTATAAGTAGCTTTCTTGGAATAGACTATGATTCGTGCATAATTGCATACATCCAATTCCTATGTCAGAATTTATCCGCAATAATTGAAAAGTAGCTTTCTATTACAGAAGTGGCTTTATTGCAATAAATTATTCATGCATAAATCAGTACGGTTGCAGAGAAATCCAAATCTATAGGTGACACGTAACTATTGCATGTCAATTAATTAATAGTTTATTACAGTGTTGTAAAATTCGCGTCTAGGCGCTAGGTACCGCCGGCCACCGCGAGGAAGTCCAGAATCGACCACCTCCGTGGCTAGACGGCTAGCCGGCTGAACCGGCCGTTTAATGTATTTTTTTATATTATTATTATTTTTTTGTTGTAGTGTTAAAAGTTCGGCAAGACATAACTTTTGATTCGATTGTCCGTTTTGGACAATTTTTTATTCAAATCACGTATTTTTTTGATTTGACTCGGTTGTCCTCACCAATTTTTCAAAAAATGCTTCTTTTGCTCTTAATTTTAGTTTTTATCTATTTAGATGGTTTCAACAATATTTTAAACTACTTTATAGCCACTTAAATAAATAGTTTGTAAGAAAAAATTATGAGAACCTTATGTTTTATTAGTGAATTTTGATAATTTTTAATTTTTAATTTTTTTTACATTTAAATAAATAAATAATCGGCGCCTAACATGTTTTGCAACCTTGATTTATTATATTAGCAATAACTTGTATTAATTGTTTAAATAAACAAAAATACTAGATGTATTCTCAAAATTATACTCCCAATTTATACTTTCACTTGTGTTCAAATTTGATTGGAGGAAAAAAAGAAAAAAATAATAAACAAATATAGTATTTTTGTTTATTAGCCACTATGTCTAACGGTAAAAAATAATATATTACACAAAAAATATATATATTTAATAAAATTTACTACTATTTATTCAGTGCTAGCCGTTTAAAATGTAAAATGAAAATTAGAGGTAATTAACATTTTCTAAATATGAAAATTACTGTATATTTTTGTTAAGTTTGTTCTTTCGAATAACAATATAAAACATGATAGTATATGATACATCTCATCTTAATTCACAAACACTAATAATACTTGAATATTATTGTCCCATTTTGACAGCCATAACTATATGGCAGCTTCTTCATTCCGCTCTTTCGGCGCCGTTATCTTTAAAAAAAAAAAAAAAAATTATTTGATAGCAATGCCCGTAATATGGCAGTATCTTCATTCCCTTCTTTCGGCAGGTGATATGGGCAAATTATTCTATGAACGTGAGTCCACATTGCAAATGCTCAAAATTTACATACTAAAAATTTGGGTGGTAGTTTATATGATAAATGAGTTCTTTTCATGGAGAGAATTTTGGGATAATTCGGGTTCAATTCTCACAAGTAACAATTCTCACAGGGTCAGCTTCCAGCCTCTCAGAGCGAATGGGGATTAGTCGAATGGACTTGGACCGTTAAACAGACAGAGAAAGATCCAGACCACCTCGTGATTTACTCCAAAAAAAAAATTACATACTACATGTTCACAATTTATCTTTTAAAAAATCACAATTTGTATACTATGAACACACGATGTTAACATATATGTAATTGATTACCTTGTATTGTAGTTATAAGCTCATTTCAAATACTACAGTCACACAATATTAACAGATTAGGATTTGATGACCATGTATTGTATTCACAAAAAAATCATTCTACCATTTGACTTAGAAACACAATTTTTATTCTAGAAGTTCACAATTTCAATATTAAAAATACACAATTTATACGTCGTTTAGGCAGACGTTATGCCATGGAACCGTGTTCACCATTCATGGTGAACACGGTTCCAACGGTGTTAGTGCACCGTTATCTTTTTTTTTTTTTAATTAATTAATTACGTGACTGCCTACACATTCACTTTGGAACCATGCCTACACATTCACTTTGGAACCATGAGATTATGAATTTTCTGTTATGAGATTATGAATTTTCAGTTATGAGATTATGAATTTTCAGTTATGAGATTATGAATTTTCTGTTATGCGATTATGAATTTTCTGTTATGAGATTATGAATTTTCATTACATTCATAATTTCGGAGTTTCGGACATTCATAAATTATGAATTCATGCATGCACATTCACTTTGGAACCATGCCTACATATTCCCGTCCGAAATCACGGACATTCATAAATTATGAATCCATGCCTGCACATTCACTTTGGTACCATGCCTACACATTCACTTTGGAACCATGAGATTATGAATTTTCTGTTATAAGATTATGAATTTTCTGTTATGAGATTATGAATTTTCAGTTGTGAGATTATGAATTTTCTGTTATGCGATTATGAATTTTCTGTTATGAGATTATGAATTTTCATAAAATTCATAATCTCATAACAGAAAATTCATAATTTGATCAGTAACGCGCCGTTAACTCCACATCTGCAATTTTTTTTTTTTTGTCTAAAAACGACGTCATTTTGACTTGTGTTCACCATTCTCGGTGAACACGATTCCACGGCATAATTTGCGTCGTTTAGGACCACCTAGTCCATGGTATAACAACTAGGTGATATGCACACCCACTCTATAGCCCAGATTTTTAGTAGTCTTTTTGATAGCAATGCCGCAAGTGTGGGTTTGGGCCAACATTGGGCTTTGGCCCATTAATGAAATATAGTGGGATTGAACAAGCCAATATGTGGTTTAAACCCAACATTGGAGTTCAGCCCATTTATGAAAGAGGCAAAATTATGCTATGCATACGGATGCAAAAACGACGTCGTTTTATTAAAAACGCGCGTCTCACTTTAAAAAAAAAAAAATCAGTTTCGATTCCCAGCAACAACATTATATTGTGCATAATTTAAACTATATATCCAGAATCAATGAACTAAAATTCCAGAATCGATGAACTAAAATTCCAGAACCTATGAACTAAAATTCCAAAACCTATGAACTAAAATTCCAGAATGAATGAACTAAGAATCCATAATGAATGAACTAAATATTCATAATGAATGAACTAAATATCCAGCATGAATGAAAAAAAAAAAATCAGTTTCGATTTACGTCTAAATATCCATAATCAATGAACTAAAGTTCCATAATCTATGAACTAAAATTCCAGGATGAATGAACAACATAATGTTGTTAAGAGAAATCGAAACTGAATTTTTTATTTTTAAGTGGGATGCGCGTTTTTAATAAAACGAAGTCGTTTTTGCATCCGTATGCACCATCGTATGCACCATGCATGGTGCATACGGATGCACAGCATAACGATCCATGAAATGAAGTGTAGTCAGGCAGCCCAATATGTGGTTAAAACAATCATTATTCCATGGACCATCAATAAAATGTATATTTTCATGGTCTATAGAAAAATTATTTGTCATGGTTAAAAAGGGCAAATTATGCTGTGGAAGTGTGCCCACCTTGCAAGGTGGACACGGTTCCACAGCATAACAATTAGTTAAAAAGACGCAACTTGAAAATCGGTTTAAATCATAAATAATATTGTGAAATATGGTCCACCTTGCAAAGTAGACCTTGGTCTAAAACGATGTCGTTTTGCCAACATTTCTTCTTTTTATATATATATTTTTTATTTTTCTTTATTTACATGTTCAAAAACTCAAAATTTAATGGTCAGAAACTAGACACTACATTCAATGTTTAGCTTAATGTTCAAAATCTCAAAACTTAGCTTACTGTTTAAAAATTAGACACTATATTTTCATCGACTCAAAGCTTAACGTTAATAAATTAGACTCTATAACTTTCACTCTATTATATGTTCAAAATATAATACACAGTGCATGCATGTTTATAAACTCAAAACTTAATATTTTGAAATATATTCAGCACCATGTAATGTTATCATTTTGGACCAAGGTTGACCCAAGGTGTAGGGTAGTATATAATGTAATATTACTATTTTGTGTGTTTTCATTTCATGTTACCCAGTCCAGTCTGTCATGCATTATAGGCATTAGGAAAGCGTAGGGCCGAGTCAACTCAGGAAAAGACAGTGGAGTTTCATCATTTCACCAAACGCCATCCACCACTACCCCCAATTCAATCAGTCCCTACCCCCCCCCCCCCCCCACCATCTTTCTTGTTTCTTCTACACACGTAATTTTAATAATTCAACCAATTCATTATTAATTAATTTCTTTTTCTTCCTTCCCCAAATATTTTAAGCCATACTCCCACCATAACCGATTATTTTAAGTTTTTTCCCCGCAAAACAAACGCGCCTCACAGGTTGTCCCCCAGCATCATCGTCGCTGCTTCATGTGCTTTCTTCCTACTGCCAACTAATAACCACCCCAGCTTTCAAATTTTCACAACAAATTAAAATAGTATGTTTGGTAAATAATTTTTAGTGATTTAATTTGTAAATTTAATTAGTTTATGGGTGTTGGGTAAATAGTTGATAACTGAATGAATTTATAAATTTAACTAGTTAATAACATTAGCTGATCGTAGAATATTTGAGATCGAGATCGAATCTTACTCAATCGTTAATCATATTGTTTTTGAAATTCCATGGTAATACTATAAATGAAGAAATGTTTATAAAGCAAGATAAAGGGAAATATGAAATTAAATAGAAAATGAAAAAGAATAACAAAATTTATTCAATTATTTCATATACAGAGGTCAAACCCAATGTAGAATCAAATGAACAACAATGAGAAAATATAGCCACAATAAGTGAAAGCAAAATACATTAAAGAAAAAGAAAAAAGAAAAGTTACTCCACTACTCAACCCAACAGAGTACAAAATAAATCTGGTCCGTCCATAGAAGTACAGATCTATACTCAGTTAAGCCCACACCACACGTGGCACTACATCAGGGCAGCCGCGAGGACAACGCCAGCGAGTGCGGCGCCTCCCATGGCGACCCTGGAAGCAGCATTTGGCGGCGGGGGAGACTCGGCGGAGGGCTGATCAGCAGAAGGTGCGGCGCCGCTGGGGACCGGCGCCGGCGGCGAGGAGATGGACGGACCGGGAGATGAGGCGTCAGGGGTAGGAGCAACTGACGGGGTCGGTGCGGTGACCGGTGCTGGGGAAGGAGAAGTAGTGGAAGGAGTTGGGGTCGGAGTAGGCGGCGCCGTCGTAGGCACCGGCGTCGGCGCGGCGGAAGGAGAGACTTTGGGCGCCGGCGCCGGGGATTGTGCTAGGCAGGAGGTGGCGAAGAGAGCTAAGAGTAGAAAGAGCTTGAGACTCATTTTCACTAACTCTCTCTTTCTTTCTTTCTTTCTTTCACAAAAGAGGGTTTTTTGGGAGAGAAATGAGAAGAAGTGAGAATAGAAGAAAACTGTGAGAGGAAATATATATAGAAACAGGCAAAGAGCAGATACACACTTCTTGATTTTAATAAGCACTAAAGAGAGAGAAAAACTGAAAAAGAACTAGAAAAGTCCTTTAAAAAAAAATTATTTTATTTTTTGGATGACATAAATTTTATAAAAAGAACTAGACTATTTTTAAATCACAATTCCTTTTGAAATTATCATATTACATAAATTCAATTAGAAATAATATAACAATTTCAGAAAGATGCAATAATGCATAAATGCCTGGAGAATACAAGAGACTCAGAGACAAAAAAAAAAAAAAAAATGTTAAAATACAAGGACTTAATATTGCTTCACGACATTGCATCTTTTGATGTAATGGGTAGGCACTGTTCTTAAAATAGAAAATTGATAAGGCCACAATATTCGTAGCATCGTCAGCAACCATAAAGTGCGAACAAAAAAAAAGTAAAACAATTTTTTTTTTTTTTTTTTCAGGATTTATCATGTTAAGATTTTTTGTTTGAATTTAAAAATATTTATAGAATATATTAGCGATAGATAAGATGAATATAATGTCAAATTGCAATTAAATTATACTCTGTAATAATTTTATATAATTTAATTCAAAAAGTATCAAACTATAACACATCTTAAATTGAGCATATAAAATATGTCAAAAACATTTAGAAAAAATTGTAAAACACATCTCTTTAATTCGAGTATTAAATTAACCAGACGTTATGCCATGGAACCGTGTTCACCATTCATGGTGAACACGGTTCCAACGGTGTTAGTGCACCGTTATTTTTTTATTTTTTTTTAATTAATTACGTGACTGCCTACACATTCACTTTGGAACTATGCCTACACATTCACTTTGGAACCATGAGATTATGAATTTTCTGTTATGAGATTATGAATTTTCTGTTATGAGATTATGAATTTTCTGTTATGAGATTATGAATTTTCTGTTATGCGATTATGAATTTTCTGTTATGAGATTATGAATTTTCATTACATTCATAATTTCGGAGTTTCGGACATTCATAAATTATGAATTCATGCATGCACATTCGTTTTGGAACCATGCCTACATATTCCCGTCCGAAATCACGGACATTCATAAATTATGAATCCATGCCTGCACATTCACTTTGGAACCATGCCTACACATTCACTTTGGAACCATGAGATTATGAATTTTCTGTTATAAGATTATGAATTTTCTGTTATGAGATTATGAATTTTCAGTTGTGAGATTATGAATTTTCAGTTGTGAGATTATGAATTTTCTGTTATGAGATTATGAATTTTCATAAAATTCATAATCTCATAACAGAAAATTCATAATTTGATCAGTAACGCGCCGTTAACTCCACATCCGCGATTTTTTTTTTTTTTTGCCTAAAAACGACGTCGTTTTGACTTGTGTTCACCATTCTCGGTGAACACGATTCTACGGCATAATTTGCGTAAATTAACTCAGTTGGTCACATGGTAAAATTTATAAACAATAATTCGGGATACTAGTGGACGGTTGTGTGAGAAAACAACCTTGCAAAGGTCCAGTACTATGGCCAAATTTGGTGTTTTTACGCGTACAATGGCCAAATTTCTACGTGCAAACAACCCTCTACCTAATATAAAGTCAATTTTATGTATGTTAAGTAAAATGTCGTTATCTAAATAACTGGCAATATTTATAAAATGCATTCGTGCCACTAATTTCCATATTGATTATTTGATTAAATCAACTTTAACAGCTGCGGACCGCTAATTTCATTCCTAATTTGTCTGCCCTGCGCGTTGGCATTTTCAAGTCTTAGAATGATGGGTGAACTTTCATTTTCGCTCTTGAAAACTAATATACGTATTTGAGATAGTTTAAACTCAAATTTACTAATCTAATTAAGTTTCAATCGATCCCGTTTAAGGTAACTGCATACACATAAAATCTAAGACTTTCATCGAACACAATAACTAATCCTCTGCTTGCTTGGAAAGTTAAGTCTGTTCAACTGTCCCATACCCAAAGTCAATGATCGACCCCTTTGACGTTTGCTTATAGATGACCGAGTCCATTCTACTCAACCACAATCCTCAGGTTAACCTGAATAATGCTCGCACAAGCTTAGTTTAGTGATTCAATAGGCAATATTTTGGAAAAGATCAAAGACTAGAGTTCTAAACTCGGCAACCATAATGTAGGGTCTGTTGAGTCAATGAGTTTTCCTGATTTATCTTCTCCTATATGCTCTGTCGGGTTAGGAATTTAACATTTTGGGAGAAGAAGGTTAACCCGAATAATGCTAAGGTATATATAACTAATATTGGTATTAATGTTTTAAAAAATACAGCGTTTACAAGGAGTGAATTAACGCAAAGGAAATATAGAATTGATCAAGATGGAGACACTTTATTGGTAGCATTATTTTATCGTGGCCTCCATCGGGATTAAGAATAGATGTAATATGACCGTTTGGTAGGTACATTATTGGAGATAAACAAATACTATTTAATTATTATATCAATAATATTAAATCATACAACGGATAATGGAAGGAAAAAAAAAAAAAAAAAACAGCTAAGATTATTATTATTGTTTCATTAGAAAATTTCTCAAAAATATTTGCACTTTGTTGGCCAGACTGTCACGCTTTGATGAGCATTACATGCAGCATTTAATCATAATAACAACATTAACAAAATGAAAAATATAATTAATTTTTAATTTAATTATTTATAATAAAAATCCCATTATACATATAGTCTAAAATTCAAAATATATTTTAGTATAAATTATGACCCTGTTTGATAAAATAGTTAGTCCATCAGTCAATTTTGACTTGTTTGACCAACTGTTTGACTTGGTTAAACAACTCATATGAGTGTTTGATTAATTTGTTTTTTTTAACAGTTTATTGCTCCAAAACACTAAAATTCAAAAAGTTGTTCAAAGTAGCTATCAACTTGATTTTTTGAAAAAGTCATTTTGTATGTAATCAACTATCAATAACAGCTAATTTACCATACATCTTTCTACCATCAACTAATGTTATCAACTAGTTAAATCCACTAACTCAATCAACTAATAGGTAATAACTATTTACCAAACACCCCTATATCTCAACTTTTTCAAATAATATATTTTAAATTTTGTTGTTGATCTCTTTAATTTGTTCTCTCATCAACTATATTAAAAAAAAATGTATAGTGTTTCTAAAGTTTTGCATCAAAGTGGTTTGAGGGGATGGCATTAGCATTTTATTATGTAAAGACTACTTGGTAGCATTTTATTGGTTCATTATGCAATTCAAAAATAAAATAAAATATAAAAGAAAAAAAAAAAAAAAAAAAGAAAAAGACAATACAATGATGATTGGCCAATGACATCCCTCATGTGTTTTTGTCTAATCACATGTAAAGAATATTAAACAGCCATGTTCTTAAAGTACATAATGAGGCTGAAGTAGCTGGCAAGAGTTGTCAGCCACCGAAGATAATTTGATGAGGAATCATACCATCTCTAATAATTTTACAATAATTGTCCATTTCTTGAATCTAAATTTAAGAGTTGGAATCATAGCATTTCTTGTAGTGGATTTTTTTTCAATCTCATAACTCTGAAAAAAAATGAATTATGACTAGACAAATCATAATCTAATTGTATTTTTAAGTCACTCTCACCGATGCCATTCTAATATTATCATTTTTTAACGTTACATCTCTCCCAAATAGAGCCATCAGTGACAATTGGAATACAATAATATGACCTTTAAAAGTTAATGCATTTTTCTCAAAAGATTCTTGAAAGAGTTGTCTCAACTTGAAGTTTGATGAATATTTAATTAGACTGGTCACATTTTATAAGGTGTTGATATCTATATAGTATGTAAAAAATTATCACATTAAAAAAATATTGATGTGGTGAAGCTTAAACACATATATGTGGGTCTGTTTGGCAGAGCTTATTTAGGAGCTTATAGCTTATTTTAAGTTACTAATAAGCTATATGCTCTGTTTGGTAGTGTTCCCAAAATAAGCTCCTAGCTTCTTAACTTTTTTTTTTTTTAATCTTTATCCTTATTATTTTAAAGAAATGACATAATTTATCCTTCTCAATTAATACTCTTTTCTCTTCTCCTTTATCCGCAATTTTCACCGCAATTATTATTATTATTATTATTATTATTATTATTATTATTATTATTTGCAACAATATTGCTACTTCATTATGAGATGCTAGATCATGATTATGCTAATAGTTTTATTTCAAAATGTTAATTTTTTTTTTTAAAGACAAAATGTTAAATTTTAATATGTAAACAAACTAATTTAAATTTTATGAACCAAGATTATGTGGTCTAATGGTACCCGGGTTGGACTTCCATTTGGAAGGTTATGAGTTTGAGCCTCCGTGGAGGCGTTATTGGTTCTTTGTGTTTCAATAGGTTGAGAAAGTATATGAACAGATACTACAATGTAATAGGGCCAGTAACATTCAAAAAGAAAAAATTTAAATTTTATGAAGATGTCCCTTTTAGTCTTTTTACATTTATCAGTTTATCAAAAAGTTAATTTTACCAAACACTTTCAATCATAACAGCTAGCTTAATAGCTCTTCAGTTTTCAGCTCCGAGCTTATAGCTTTTCAACTTTCAGCTCCTAGCTTATAGTTTTTCAGCAAGGTTTGCCAAACAGAGCCATACATAGGACGTTAATTCAAAAAATATGGTACTAGTAGGTCAATTATTACACCGTAGGTCATGATTCATATTGCAAGATGTTCAATGATATACATGTTTGTTTTTAATATGTTGAAGGTATATTTTTAATGTATTATCTAAAAAATAATATATAATATATTAAATGAAAAAGGTACAAATAGGCCATTAAACTATTTTGGGATATCAATTAAGGCATCGAATTTGAATAAGCTCCAAATTCATCCATGAACCCAGAGAAAAAACAAAAAAAAAAAGGAGAGCAATTAGCATTTTTAGCATGTTAACAACATGTTTGCGTTGATTGGGATGATGTTATGTGTATTTATGTTTTTTTTTTTTCTTATTATCCTACTTGGACTACATGTAAGCATTTGGCCCTTTGAAATCAAAATTTAAAGCACTAATTTTCTCTCCCCTCTATCTTCTTCTCCGATTTTTCATTCGCGTCTACAACTTTCTCTCCTTCATTCTAACAATCTTTCTAGCTCATATTCGATTTACTCTGGAAACCTATGCTAAATTAGTAATTTCTTCTCAACTTTACAATGTTTCTCTCCTTCGCGGTTGTTTGTGGTATTTTTGAATCAGGAAAAATACTATATGCGTGTAAGGAAAATTGTTTGTTTTGTCAAGCCATGAGGTGTCTCGAGCAATCCCTACCTATAAGAGACATCTTTAAGCCCGTACCATACTCAGACTAATCCTCATTCTCACCGGGCCGAACCAATTAAGTGGCAAAGGGCTACCAGATTGGTTTTTCCATACGAGAGAGGTCCTTCAATTTTGTTGTTTTGTTTTTGTTTTAATTTTCTACATGTAATATGTATGTATTTTTTGTGAAAGTTTTTCGGTGTATAAACTTCGATCAAGGGAAATTTCAATTTAAGAAATTACACACAGATAGTATTTTTCTTGATTAAAAAATACTGCAAACAATCGTGAAAGAGGAAAAAAATGAAAAACATAGGAGAAATTAGCAATTTAGCGTAGGTTTCCAGAGAAAATCAAATATGAGCCGGAGAGATTGTTAGAATGAAGGAGAGAAAGTTGCATACGCGAATGAAGAACTGAATAAGAAAATAGAGGAGAGAGAAAATTAGGACTTTAAATTTTGATTTTAAATGGTCAAATGCTTACCTGTAGTCCGAGCAGGATAATAACAAAAAAAAATAAAAATACACATGACATTCCAATCAGAGAAAATTTGTTGTTAACCTGGTAAAAATGCTAATTGTTTTTTTTTTTTTTCCAGATTCATGGATGAATTTGGAGCTTATTCGAATTTAATGACTTAATTGCTATCTCCTAAATAGTTCAATGACCTATTTATACATTTTTCCTAAATTAAAAATAAATTTTGAATATAATAAAATTAAATATTTATTAGTGGTCAACTTCGTAATGTGCATAATATAATGAATTCTACTATATAGACTCCCAAATCATACTCTCTAAATTTTACTCTTTATGTGGCGAGCAAGTTACTTTTATTATGTGAGTCCAATACAAATTTCTACATCAAGATTTTGTGTGTGGAAATAAAAATTTAGAGTAGAAAATAAAAATACATCTAATATTTTCCTAATATAGTTTGCCTAGTAGGTGGTATGGGCTGTGCAAGGTAGCAAGCCCAAGGCAGGACAGAAAAACCTTAAAGGGCCCGAAAACCTGGACCATTGTCAGGGGATTTTTCTGGAGTAAGCATAATCTCTTGCGTGGATGAATATAAAGGCCATACGTGTACGTGAATGAGTTTGCTGTTTTGGAAGTCTGACGTTATTGTTTCACACATGAATTGGGAGTGTTATACTGTGCAAAAACGACGTCGTTTTTGCGTCTAACTTAAAAAAAAAAAAAAAAAAAATTAGAATTGCATAACTACACATCCATAATTTCACTATACTTTCATAATTTCATAACTATACATCCAGAATTGCATAACTACACTTCCAGAATTGCATAACTATAATTCCAGAATTGCATAACTACACATCCATAATTTCATAACTACACATCCATAGTTGCATAACTATACTTCCAGAATTGCATAACTATACTTCCAGAATTTCATAACTAAAAAATCCAAAATAAATGAACTAAAAATGAATAACATAATGTTGTTGCTGGGAATCGAAACTGATTTTTGTTTTTTTAAGTAGGACGCGCGTTTTATACAAAACGACGTCGTTTTTGCATCCGTATGCACCATGCAGGTGCATACGGATGTACAACATAATTTGCCCATGAATTGCCACGGATTATGATTTATGATGGGAAGCTCGTTACTTTGTTCTTTTAGGCCGTTGAAGTGTCCAAACCTAAAGGTTTAAGCGTAATAAAACATATCAATTTCAATTTAATTGCATAATTTGGGTTGTTCATGGTCCAAATTGCAATTCTTTGTGTTCGATGACTCAATTACATATTGACGTGTATTGCAATGACTTATTTGATTTTTTTTTTTAAAACAAACTTAGGCTTATTAGTTGGGGCAATATGTTGTTAGCTACCACTATGGTTCTACAAAATTATAATTACTCCATAATACAACATGTTCAAAATTAACTTGAAAAATACAGAATTAGTAAAATAATAACGATAGCGTCTGTTTGAGCAACTCGATAGATTAATGAGTTATTTGTCGGTCTCAAAATTTACCAATATATATATATATATATATATATATATATATATATATATATTAAAATTAGAAAAGAATTGAAGTGAAACTGAAGAATATTCCATTCATCTAGCGTTGCATGTACGGTGCATCTTGTTCTATATTTTGTAATAGAGTCAATAATACTAAAAAAAAAAAAAAAAAAAAAGAAAACTCTTCCTTCCACAATAGCCTCCCCCTACCCCCCACCACACCACCAATTGTTATGCTGTGGAAACGTATTCACCATGCACATGATGAACACAGTGGTAGATTCATTTTTTTTTTTTTTTGAAAACGTAGATTCATAATTTTTTTTTTCATTTGTTGTTAACTGTAGATTAATAATTTCTATACTGTAGATTCATAATATCTATAACAACAAATGAAAAATAAAATTATGAATCTACGTTTAAAAAAATTTATGAATCTACAGTATAGAAATTATGAATCTATCACAGTATTCACCATGCGCATGGTCAGGGACGGAGCCAGAAAACTCGAATTGGGGGGGGGGGGGGGGCACTAATATAGTAGAGAAAAAATTTACAATGTTAGTCACATATTATTATGATCATTACTTTAGAATTTTTTTCACATAACGCAAGATATAATAATAATAATAATAATAATAATAATAATAATAATAATAATAATAATAATATAACAACAACACCATTTATTTAAATATAGATTGTCATTTTTTATCAAATAAAATGTTTTGTCAATTATTTTGCCACCATTTTTTTTATATAATTAATTGATATCCATTTTACTGATTAATTGAATATTTCAAAATTTGAAAAATAAAGATGATAATCAAGATCGCGAATTAAATAATCAATATTAATTTTTGCCAATTTCAAAAGCTAATCATTTAAACTAGCAAATGTACATATTCAAAGTATAAATAAATAATTAAAACACACAATAAATCACTAATTAATTAGTCAACATAACTAATAAAACTAAAGCATTTATCTCAATTTGGAGATTTTTTAAATTAAAATGGATAATTGATGTCCTCCATTATTAAAATCTTGATAAAAGAAATAGGATAAGAAGAGAAATGACGACTTTAATTATTTAATTGATTTCTTTTTATTTAATGAATTTGTGTTGAGCATATAGCCATTAATGTGCAATCCAACTATCAGTTTAAGCTTTTAATTGAGATGGAGCACATTCTTTAATTTGACATCAAAGCCATGCCAAAGGGCATGGGTTCGAATTTCAGTGCCACCCCTGACTCACGTGTTGCTTGGAACCCACCGCACACATGGGGGCGTTGTTCCACCCCACACGTGGGGGCATGTTGAGCATATAGCCTAGAGCTGTCAAAATGGGCTTAGCCCGCCGGGCTTTCCCGCCCCGCCCGCCAAAAGGGCGGGGTGGGCTCATGTTTTTTAAGCCCGTTTTAAAAACGGGTTTTTTTGCCCGCCCCGCCTAGCCCGCGGGCTGGCAGGCTGACGAGCTAGCCCGCCAGCCCGCCTTTTTTTTTTTTTTTTTTTTTTAGTTTATATATATATATATATATATATATATATATTATATATATATATATATATATATATATATATATATTAAAATTAATATATATAATATGTATAATATAATAATATAAATAATAGGGATAATTACACTTACTCCTATTGGTGTCATTGTTGTCATGTTGTGATGAACGAATTTATGTTATTTTCTTATGAATAAGTGTTTTAAGTAGATAGCAATTAAGTTATTAACATAGTCACATTAGATTTTAGACACTTTAGATTTTAGAGACACATCACACAGGATTAAAAAAAAAAAAAAAAAAAAAAAGGCAGGCTTTGGCGGGTGCCCGCGGGCCTAAGGCGGGGCGGGGCGGGCTGCCCCACTATTGGAAATTCTGAAATTTCCGACCACCTGAAAGTGATCTTAAATCAAGTAGAAAGTCTTGTTCCGACCACTTTTGGTATCCGGAAAAATCTTTGTTGCTATTTCCGACCACTTTTTGGACTTTTTGGTATCAACTTAATTTAAGATCATTTTCAGGTGGTCGGAAATTTCAGAATTTCCAGTAGTGCCCCTACCTAGGCCCTTATTATTGGCGGGCTTTTTAGCCCGCCCCGCCAAAAGGCGGGCTTTGGCGGGCCCCGCCCCGCCAGCTCGCTTTGACAGCTCTAATATAGTCATTAATGTGCAATCCAACTATCAGCTTAGCCTTTTAATTTATATATATTGAGTTCATTTAATATAAACATAATAGATTGTTTTTAAAAAAAAAATTAGAGAGGGGCAAAAGTGTATTTTATCCCTACTATATCAATATATACACGCATATTTATTATTTACTAAAAAAATTTAGAGTGAGGTTAGGAGTGAGATGGGGTTGGGGGGAGGGGGGTCAAGGCTCCCTACCCTCTAAAGTAGCTCTGTCACTGCGGATGAACACATTTCCACAGCATAATTTGCGCCACACCACACCACTGAACCAAACCTCCCAACTAAACCAACATCAACCCCTTTGAAACCCAACTTGTTATCTCAGCCTGTCTAGCCAACTCATTTTGATTACTCTACTACTTATGTTTGCATTGAACCCAAAATTAACATGATATGATGGTCCTTCTCATTATCTTAACCTGAATGTGGATGAAAATTTAGCAAAAAATTTGATATGGTTGAATTATTAGTGAAGCCGTAAATTTCATTGTCTCTTTGTTGAATGTATAATATAAAATATAAATATATAAAATTTAATTATTAATTTAAACTTTTAATTAAGACGTACCATATATTTTAATTTTATTCCTTTGTTATATGTTGATTTTAAAGACTTTCCTACTCTATATTTCTAGTCTAGAAGAAATTGAAGTCAATATTTAAAAAAAAAAAATCATTCTCATAATTTTAATTGTTGTAACTTTTAAAAAGTATTCATCTCAGTTTAATATTGTAATCAGTGATCACCATCCCGCTTATGACTACTCCAATCACACAGCCTTGTGCACACGTTTTTTTTTTTTTTTTTTTTGTAAAAATACTATGCTTTTCCCAAGTTTCATGGTGGACATGGGTAAAAACTCCATAATTGGTGCCATCTATAAGGTATAGATTGTGTGCATTTTTTTTAGTATGTCAAGAGTTTTCACCGTCGAACACAGTGACTAATTTTCTCTCTAAATTGTAGACAGTTCTTTTGAGATTGTGTGCATTAATGAAGTAGATTGTATGCATTTATGCAGTTATCATGTTTTCACCAAAGACATGGCATGAGCTCTAAGCTATAAAACTCCCGCCATGTGTATTGATTTTATTAGAGAAAGATGAAAAAAAATATTCTCTGTAATAAAAATCATTGCTTACATTTTTTTTTTTTGAATGAATCAATAGGTGTGATACGTAAACAGAGTAAAAAATAAAATAGATTGTGAGAGTATGTGTAGTATTACTGTTTGAGTAGTAGGTGAATAAAGTAAAGTATAAATTAAAATATTTAATTTTGTGGAAGTTCCGAGTGGCTGCTGAAATGTTGCTATACAAGCACGAGATAGTCAAACAATAGAGTTTGAAGATTCATTGTAACTACGTTGCGTCTAATTATTTTTTGGGAAACAAAGAATTGAGAGAATATCTCAGCTCCTTCCTTCATCTAAAAATGGAAAACAACCAAATAATCCACAAGAAACTCAGAGTTGTTTGCCTCCACGGCTTCCGAACAAGCGCCGAAATCCTCAAGAAATTGGTTCTCCGGTGGCCGGAATCCGTCCTCGACCGCCTAGATCTCCACTTTCTCGACGCACCATTCCCCGCTCAGGGCAAGTCCACCGTCGAAGGCATCTTTGACCCTCCTTACTTCGAATGGTTCCAAGCTGATAAGGTAGCTTATTCATTCCTTTTTCCCCCCTTTTCTACTCCATTCTCGGATTAAAGAAGAAGAAGAAAAAACTCTGCCCCTGCAGGAATTTAAAGAATATTACAAATTTGAAGAGTGCCTGGAATACATTGAGGATTATATGGTCAAAAATGGGCCCTTTGATGGAGTTCTTGGTTTTTCCCAGGTGGGAATTCATTACAATAAACAATTTCTTTTCATTTTTGGAGAATCCATCGGTGCTTACTGTGTCCATATATATATATAGGGAGCAGTTTTAGCAGCAGCAATGCCAGGAATGCAGAGGGAAGGTGCAGCTTTGAGCAAAGCAGCAAAAATAAAGTTTGTGATAATAATATCTGGGGCTAAATTTGGAGGCCCCAAATTTGGTGTTCCAAAACTAGCTGCCAATGCATTCTCACATCCACTTCATTGCCCTTCCTTGCACTTCTTGGGTACCAATTACTAATTAATTTGTGGATTTCCCATAATTGTCTGATTAGTTGTGTAAATTTTGTGTTGTTGTTGTTTGAATAGGTGAGACAGATTTCCAGAAAGAAGAAGGGAAACTTCTGCTGGAGTGCTTTGTGGATCCACATCTTATTCATCACCCCAAAGGACACACAGTACCAAGATTAGGTTAGTCCTTAATTATGGAGTATTAGTTTAAACATATCATTCAATTTAGTATCAGCGCCAAACCCATTATCAACTTTGAATGCATCATTCAATTCTTGCAAATCATGAAACAAGATTACATTAAACCTCAAACAACAAAAGATTGCATCAAAAAACTAATGACCAATTTACCATCTAATATTAGGAGTTTAATTTGATCTTGTTAACATGGTTTTTGGTATTTCCTGAGGCAGACGAGGAAAGTGTTGGAACAATGCTTGGGTTCATCGACAAAATTGAGAAAATGGCAGTGCAGGAGGAAGGAAACTAGCCTAGGTTCAGCCTTAATGACTATATATGCATGGTAATGATCTAAAGCAACATGCAGTGTCTAATTAGTAACCATACTAATTAGGTTAAATAAACTGTGTTTAACTTGTAATCCTAGTAATTCGTTACTCGACCACAAATCTTGTGATTGGTACAATGGTACATGCATATTATATCATGAATTCTAAAGTTTTGTCCACTTTCAACTTAAAACAGTTGAAATTGTTTTTGTGTGTGTGGGGGGGGGAGTGTAAACAAAGCATTCCTATGATTTTATGTATTGAATGAAATGTTCTGTCTCAATTAAACAAGAAAAAAAATGTAGCTGGTAGTTGGATGGGACAATTATGCAATTGTTATACTATAGATTAGAGTTTATCTTGCATTGTGAATCCCAAAAGTTATGTGTGTTATCATATTATGTGGCTTCAATTAATAAATTGTGTGTTTGTAAATATAGTAAAGGCACATAATATGTTAACTGCATATAATATGTTAATGACATATGATTTGTCTATAGTTTTATTTACAACCACAACATAATTTGTAAATTGTAGACACATAATATGTTAACTACAAACTAATAATCTGAATATCATTTTGGACCATGGTCTACAATGTAAGATGAACTCTGGTCCATAGTATGACAATTGTTATATCGTGCACCAGGGCGCACAATGCAACATGCGTCCTAAAAATCCTCTGTTTCATATGTACATAATTGTATAGTAGAATACATATAAACTTCTAACATAATACACAAAATTTAACATAATACATAATGCACATAAACTCTTAGGACGCACAATGCAGTGTGCGTCCTGGTGCACGATATAATTTGCCATAGTATGATTTGCCACATTTATGCAATCATTATTGTGTGGACCATGGTCCATACAAGTTGTGTGGACCATGGTCCATACAAGTTGTGTTGACCATATTTTGTATACTATAAAATAATGTACATTCAATACAAAAATAATGTACATTGTATTTACGGGATGTACATTTTTTTGTACTCAGTGTACATTATATTGTATAATGTACATTCATTACAAAAATAATGTACATTTAGCTTGTGTGGACCATATTTTGTATACTATAAAATAATGTACATTCAATACAAAAATAATGTACATTGTATTTACGGGATGTATATTTTTTTGTACTCAATGTACATTCATTACAAAAATAATATACATTTAGTATATTAAAAATATACTTTTTGTTATGGTACAAAAATAATGGAACATAATTTGCCATTACACAAGAGGACGTCAGCACTATGTACGCGGCCCATATTCCCTAGCACTCCAATTATATACAGAATGATTCCATTATACAAGTCCAACATCCAGCAGTCCTAGAACTGGAATTAAACCACGAAGTTAGAGGTTTGGGCCTATGAAAGCCCATTAAATTTATACCCCGAAGCCACTAGCTTTATTACACCAATAGTTATTCCGTGCAACCGAATGTACCATGCACATGGTGCAGGAGCGTTATACCATGGAACCGTGTTCACCATTCATAGTGAACACGGTTCCAACGGTGTTAGTACATCGTTATCTTTTTTTTTTTTTTTCTTTATTAATTGCGTGACTTTTCTTCTTCATTTTCACATTTTGCGGTTTCACTTTAATTTGAGGTGAACAATGATTTCGGACATTCATAAATTATGAATTCATGCCTACACATTCACTTTGGAACCATGCTTACACATTCCCATCCGAAATCACGGACATTCATAAATTATGAATCCATGCCTGCACATTCACTTTGGAACCATGCTTACACATTCACTTTGGAACCATGAGATTATGAATTTTCTGTTATAAGATTATGAATTTTCAGTTATGAGATTATGAATTTTCTGTTATGAGATTATGAATTTTCTGTTATGCGATTATGAATTTTCTGTTATGCGATTATGAATTTTATGAAAATTCATAATCTCATAACAGAAAATTCATAATTTGATCAACGCGCGCCGTTAACTCCACATCCGCGATTTTTTTATTTATTTATTTTTTTGCCTAAAAACGACGTCGTTTGGCCTTGTGTTGACCGTTCACGGTGAACACGTTTCCAGGGCATAATTTGCGCATGGTGCATACGATGCAAAACGACGCCGTTTTGATTAAAAACGCGCGTCCCACTTTAAAAAAAAAATTCAGGTTCGATTCTCGGCAATAACATTATTGTGGATATATAGTTATGAATTTCTGGATATATAGTTATAAATTTGTGGATATATAGTTATGAATTTATGGATATTTAGTTCATTCATTGTTGATATTTAGTTCATTCATTCACTGTGGATATATAGTTATGAATTTATGGATATATAGTTATGAATTTATGGATATTTAGTTCATTCATTGTGGATATTTAGTTCAATCATTGTGGATATTTAGTTCATTCATTGTGGATATTTAGTTCATTCATTCATGTGGATTTTTACTTCATTCATTCATTCATTCATTGTGGATTTTTACTTCATTTATTCACTGTGGATATATAGTTATGAATTTGTGGATATATAGTTATGAATTTCTGGATATATAAAAATGCTATTGCCGAGAATCGAACCTGATTTCTTCTTTAAGTGGGCGAGCGTTTTTTTTTTTATAACCAAAACGGCGCCGTATGCACCTTGCAAGGTGCATTCGGTTGCACGGCATAATTCGCGTTATTACACTCAACCATTATTGCATTGACCGTGGCCCAGATAGTTGTGTAAACAATGGCCTAAAAACACATAAAGTATATTATTATAATTAATAAAATATATTATTTTAATATATAAAGTACGTTATTCTAATTCATAAAATACATTAATCTAACACAAAATATATTATTTTACCAAAGAAATTTTATTATTCTAATACATATAAAGTACCTTATTCTAACACATGGAGTTTGCAAGAGCCTCAAATCAAGTCATAAGTTATAGCAAATCTTCTATATTTTTCAGTAGGAATGTGGAAGAGGACTAGGGATGTCAATCAGGCTAATCCCTTAGATTTGGTTATTCCTATCAGGCTATCGAGATTATCTATTCCGCCTTATCAATTTCTTTTGTTGAGTTCAATTTTTTTTTTTTTTTGTCGTAACCATATATAAAAGCATGAACTATTGAGCTTATATGTGAGTTTAACTAAAATTTGTGACATTTTAAAATTAACATTATAAACTTCTAATTTTAACAAGCCAACACATGTCTAAATAATCAACTTCTAAATTATGCTCTACAAGTAATGAAGCTCATATACGACATAAATGAGCCTAGAATATATACATATCTAAATAATCAACATTCAATCAGTTTGTACATGCTAAAATAATGAACTTTATGTACACAAATAATAATTTTATGCATACAAATAATGAACCTCAAGTTATTTTCATACTATTTTATATGCATTCATATACATTAGTGCGTATTAAATAATGTATCATATACGTAGAAATAATGTACCCTATGTATGGTTGAAATAGCTGTGGATAGCAGGAGCCTACTCTTCAAATGAGGTTGAAAATGCTGGGGCAGACAATATTCAGATTGAGATCGATACGCTAGAGGTGTACCATGACATTAGGTCCAACTCCATGATTTCTACCTTTGATTTGATTATTAGAAACATTCAGGAATTTGCGAATAATGATTTTTTCTAGTATATATTGTTTTATGTTTGTCTAATGTTGCCAATTTAATTGCTAGGAAAGTTTTGTCTCTGACAAATTGATCGAGAGGATTTATGGAGTGACTATTCATTTATTTTTCATCTTTTTATGATATATTAAATATTAATATGGAATTACTACAAGAAAAATGCACATAGACAATGGTAAAAAATTATTGTCTTGTAAGAGATAAAACTGTTGTTATTGAAGGTGTTGTTAAAGACTCACTCAAAGACAACAATTTACAACCATTTTTTTTTTTGTTAAAGAAAATGAATTTTAATTTAACCATTGTATTTTAATCAAGAATAAAAATTGTTGTTGATTATGGTGTTGTTAAGGATTTTCGTTCATAAAAAAACAACGGTTATAACTGTTATCTTTTTCGTTAAAGACAACATTTTTCACCATTGTCTTTTACGCTTTGTTAATGAAGGTGTTGTTGTTGTTTTCTTTTCTTTTTTTTTGGGTGAGAAAAGACCCGTGAAAAAATAGAAAAAACAGGTTACCACACTCTATGTGTTATGGCACCGTGGGCATCCGCAAGAAGAGGAATCTCCAAGTTTCCTGGCGAGTGATCCATAATAGTTGTACCCCAATCTACAACATTCCTAAATTCACAAGCCAGTCGGCGCTTTTCTTACCTTCTCTTAATGTGTGGGAGAACATTATCTCTCATGCAAGAACTAAGGAATCTGCCGTCTTTAATCAAAGTTGAAGTAGACTTGTCAATGTCCAACTCCCCTCTCATGGAGGCAAAGGTGTTCTTAAATACCTTGACTCAAAAGTTAAAAAAAAAAAAAAACAAACAAAAAACAAAAGTTTTCGTTAAAGATAACGTTTTTCACCATTTGTCTTTTAAATTGTTGTTGATGAAGGTGTTGTTAAAGACCTCTACTCAAAGACAATAGTTTATAATTATTGTCTTTTTCGTTAAAGACGATGATTTTTCACCGGTATCTTTTAAACTGTTATTGAAGTGTTATCTGTTTACAAAATGTCAAATTTAGCCTAAAGTCAACACACCAAAGACAACATATGGACCAAAACCATTGTCTTTGAAAAAGATATACTATCAAAGACAACAATTTTATCTTCAAAGTGTTTTCTATTTACAAAATATTTAATTTTTGCTTAAGGAAAACACGCCAAAGACAATAGATGTATAAAAAATGTTGTCTTTTGACAAAATATAATGTATACTCAAAGCCAACGATTTTTCTAAAAATTAATGTCTTTTACATAAAAAGCAACCGTTTTAACTAAAAAGATTGTAATATTTTCAATTCACATTTTTCTTGTAGTGATCTAGTTGTCGCTTTGTTTAAAAAATACAACACTATAATCTTTTAATGTATACCACTAAATAATTTGAATTATTAAGTAGTCTGGCCCACTATAACATATTATTGCAATAGGTCACTCTAAAAAATGGAAAAAAAAAAAAAAAAAAAAAAAAAAAAACTAGTTACCACCACCAAATATAAACCCTGGCCTAATAAAATTTGAACTCATAACACATTTGGGTTATAAATTTTTTTTTTTAAAAAAAAAAAAAACAAAATTAAAAGCCCCAACACCAAAACCTTGGTAAGGACTTGAGGTTCATGGATAATTATTATTAACAAAGAAATTAAATTCAAGACCTCTGATCTGTTTAAGAATCAATAAATTATCTCTATAGATTGTAAAAATTTTAGCAATGAATTTGTACATTTATATATGTGCATGTGTACTCAAAACATGTTGATCCTATTATTTGTATATTTATATATATGTACTAAAAACATGTCGATACAATTATTTGTACTTATATATATGAGTACTCAAAACATGTCTGATCTATTTATAACATAACACAGTATGCTTTAAATGATGGCTTATGTAAAAAGATAACTATATATATATATATATATATATATATATATATATATATATATATATATATATATATATATATATATATATATGAGAGCGTTCATGTGCGAATGAGAACAAGTCCTTAGGAGAGAAACAAAAATCAATTTCCGTCTTAATTTGGAAAGATCGGACGACGGATCAAATCAATTTTTCTGAAAAAACAAAAAATATGGTGGCATTTTCGTAATCATCACCAACTTTACAATGCAAATTTGAACACTAAAATTTGCAATTCTCATATTTTTTCAGGTTTGCACATTTAGTATTAACATTATGCATATTTAGTATTAAAAGATTGCAATTTTGTAATCTTACATTCTTTTGTCTTATTACTAATTTTGGGTTTTTGGCATTTTAATCAATTTATCTTATTACCGTTGTCTTATTTACATACCTTAGTTTTAAATCAAACATAGGAATCTTACATTTCCAGTAATTTAACATTCCCTAACGTAATCTAACATTCCGGGAACCAAACGCCCCTTAGTGTTTCTATTTTAGAATTTATGACTGAGTTTTTTGTTTTATTTTGTTTAATGGTTCACTTTTTACTGCTTAGGATCTAACATTTACTGTTTAGATTTAAAATTTAGTTATTTTTCATTAATTTTATAAAATTTACTAGGTTTGCATATTTAGTTGTTAAATATTACATATTTAAGTGTTCAAGTTTGCTTAGTGAAATTCAATTACAAAAATGTCACCACATTTTTTTTTTAACATCGGATCAGATCCTTCAAATTTTTATAAGTGTAAAGCTGAAGTTGATTTTTATTTTTTTCCTATGGTATTGTTCTCAGATGATCATTAGCATATATATACACATTCCGTATATTATAGCAGTGGAATGGGTAGATTGCAGTGATGGAAACAAAGAAAAGTGGAGATGCAGAAGGAAGCAGTACTTGAAGGGGGCGAACATATATACGTGACAAAAACGAAATGACATAAAAAAGAGCTAAGCTAGGGTTGTATATTTTTGGTGTGATGTGATATATGGTGCAAACTATGGAGTGTGAGAGAGAAAAGGAAATATAAATCAGAAATGGGCCAATGCTGCACTTGTCCAGTCACCATCACTGCTTCTCCCACCCCTTTTCGGAGGGAAAATATATGAGAATTCAATTCAATTGTTTTGTTTGGAATTTAAAGAGTAATAAATACTCAAAATGTCCCTCGAGTATAGCTAAATTTACAAATTGATCTTTGACTTTTAATTTCAACCAACTAAGTCTTTAACTTTGCAATTTTAACACAATTTGGTTCTTTGTCTATTTGACCGTTTGTTAACTGCGCTTTTTTAGAATATATATGTAATTTCATGGTCCATCGTCTGTTTTTTAAGGTTCCGGTTGCATTTCTAAACCGCACTGTTACATTTGAATCCACTGCCGGCGCTGCACCCCATGCCGGAGAGATTATAGCTTTTGATAGATAGATCGCCGAAGTCCCTGGAGTGGCTCCTCGAGAAAGCCGTGACTCCAAGCGATGTAGGCAAGCTGAACCGGCTCGGGATCCCCAAGTAGCAAGCGGAGAAGCACTTTCCCCCTCCGAAACGGTGCTGTCACCTCCAAGAGCATTCTCAAAGTTGAACCAGCTCGTGATCCCCAAGCAGCAAGCGGAGAAGCACTTCCCCCTCCGAAACAACGATGTCACCTCCAAGAGCGTCCTCTTGAGCTTTGCACGAGAAACTACATATATATCCTCAAAGATCACGGTCAACAAACGGTCAAATAGATAGAGGATCAAATCGTGTCAAAATTGCAAAGTTAAAAACTTAATTGGTTGAAATTGAAAGTCGATGACCAATTTGTAAATTAAATATAATCGAGGGAGCATTTTAGGTATTTACTCGAATTTAAACCCAAATTTTGTAGGGCTCCTCTTAAAGCATTTCCATTGGTACATTTTTCAAGTGTTTTTGTTGGGTTTTGGCTTAGGGATGAAAGATGAGAGAGGAGAGAAACGGGCCGGGATTGTTTTGAAAAAAAAAAAAAAAAAAAAAAACTTGTTTCTTTGTTTTTTGTTTGTTGTTTTCCATTTCCGTACTACTAGTCATTATTTGATTTATTAAAAATTAGGGAGTAGAATTTTATAAATGTGTTTGGTGTTTTTCAAGAATCTTGTAAATTAAACAAAAATGATATGTTTTGTCACAAAACATTCATCTAATAAATGTGAAGTCTCTATTTAAAATTTATTTTTCGGAACTGATTGGGATTTGATTCATGTCATGAACATTGAGAATTTGAGTTTGTATTAGACTCATTATATACATAAATATATAAGAAATTTATTTTTAGTGACAGTTGTGTAGATCACGATCCGCACAATAATTTGGCATGATGGAGAAGGGATGAGTTGAAAGGCGGAGTGAATCGCAATTCACAGTCTGATTCATTTCTATTATGCTCTGTGTGAATAATACAGAAGGCTTACGCGGTACATTAGTACATATACTGAATACATACACACGACACGATCAGCAAGTCTAGTCATACTTTGTCTTTTGCTATACTTTTGATGTCGTTTGACGACTCATCTCAATCTGCTTAGCTTCATTTACATTATCTGTTTAAGTTTGTTTATTTGCTTTATTGTTTTTTTTTAGGAGTTAAAACAAATTATAAGTGTAATCTAATTGATGGAATTAATTAAATCGGGATCCGGATTAATTAACCCGAATAAATGAATAAATGTAACGTATTATATGATTAAAACGATAATAGGGGTACAAATATTGTCACGGAGACTGATATTGTATTAACTGAACGTATAATGCTATTACAGAGGTGTAGAACATGTAATAATAAGACAAGTGTTTAGGACACAAGATAGAACCTGCCCTTAACAAGACAATTACTAGGCTATTTATCCAAAGGAAATTCCAACCAATTACGGCTAAATTCGTGGAGGGCCACGAGACTAAATCCAAGGCCATGTGGTGGGCCGTGAGACTAAGCCAAGGCCTATCATTCTGGTCCCGGAGGTAAGCTCCGCGCTTGTGACTCTTCTTGGGCTGCTCGGGTCATACATTCCCGGACCCGAGTCTCTATTATTATTGGGTCATTTCCAATATATCCATCATCAGTCCCCCACTCTCTAAGTTGCGAGAAGTCGTCAACGAGAGAGAGTAAACATTTGGCCCAATCGAAGCCGCTTCTAGAGGCTCCATGCTTGGATGAATGCTTCAGCGTCAACTTGAATGGAAATATTTTGCTTATTCCAACACCTTTAAAACTTTTAGCCTTGCATTTTAATTCGTGATCCGAATCCTCTCCGTTCGGGATGTCTGGACGACGCAGGGTCGTTTATTAGATTCTTGCTCACGTGATTTTGCTTTTATTTTTTATTTTTTATTTTGTTATGTGTTAGCCTCTTTAACGTAGTCCCATGGGACTACGCCACCGGACTCCGGGCTCTCCCGTCGAGGTTGACAGATATGTTGTTGAAAAGATCCCATATCAAAAAAGTATATAAAAATAAATGATTTTTTTTGGACCAAGAGGAGAGGATACCGTAATTACACAAGTCGGTTCCTATGTCTTGCATTCTCTTAAATATGAAAACTCCAAACACATCTTCATGTAATATCTCTTCAAAAAATATAGTAAATTGCCTTTCAAAAAAAAAATATAGTAAATTATTTAATATTTATTAATATTAATTATAGTACCAAAAGTGTCCTGATAAAGTTTTATTAGAATCAATCAAACAAAATGAGTAAGAGATTACGGTAGTGCGACGTAGATTAGTAGGGACAACCTTATCATTATACTCCGTAACAAGATTTAAATTGTAAATAGGATAACCCAGTCAAATTTGTTAGAAAGTTGATTTGATAATTGCAATCTTTTAAGTTTAACTCTCAGTGAAAATTATTTATTAGCTTTCTTAGTTTGATCCGGTTAACTATGGATAATCTAAACCCTTCAGGTAGTTAGCGGTGGCAAGCGCAAATTATGTTGTGGATCTGGGTCCACCTTGCATACTAAATGTTAATATTGTGTGATTGTAGTATTTGAAGTGAACTTGTGAATACAAAACAAAGTAATCAATTATATATATGTTATAATATTGTGTGTCCGTAATATACAAATTGTAAATTTTTAATATGTAAATTGTGAACATTTAAACTCGGACCCACAGAATAATTTGTTGAAGTTTGTATGCTCTTAGTGTAACTGTAGTCATTAGCGCATTGAAGGTTGAATCTATTGGCAAAAATAAATATGAAGTAGGAGTAAACAGAGCTTTTAAAAAGTGTGTGCATTTATACTAAGTATAAAAATTGTCACATAAGATGTCATGTCATTCATCTTACATGTTTAATTTGAAAGCAACCTATTAAAGTTACTATTTGCACAAATTTATAAAATTAAATGATTTAATTACAAAAATTATATTACACCTAATTGACTACCCATTTCAAATTATACAAACTTCCTATTAAGTTATGACTTAGATATAATTAAAACAAAACCTAATCTAATCTAATTATGTTAAACACTGAGTACTTCAATCTCAAAATGGTTTTATAATTTACTTAAGTTTTAGATTTTAATGATGGTTTTTCGAAAAGAATAGTGGAGAATGTTTTACTTTTTGGTTTTATTTCTTTAAATTAGTATTTTATAGTAAAAATATATATATAATATTAGTATTCAATGTTAAAATTTTAATTATATCAAAATAATATTTTAGAATAATAGAATATAATTTTTTTTAAAATTCATAGTTGTAGAACTCATATTTAATTAAAAGTATATAATTGATAATTTGAGTAATAATTATGATATGATTAATATTATCAAAGTAAAAATTTAGATATGATAAATTATTAATTATAATTATGGTAACATTTAATTAAAATCTAAATAAAATCAAACTTATTTCTTATATTGCTCTAACATATAATGTTTAGATACATTATTACAACTGAAGAATATAAGAAAAGATATTGGGTATGCTGTATGTATGTGCATGATGGACAGCCCAACTGGTCATAGAGGTGAAAGTTGTAAAGAATGACCAGGGATTAAGTCTCACTGGCGGCAGTGTGTGAGCAACCTGAGGGGGGCTCATTGTGTGTAGTTTAGTTGAGTTACCATGATTTACCAATCGATATGCTATGGACACGGTAGCGGCACCGTTATCTCCCACCATTTTTTAAAAAAAATTCAGACCGCTTCGTTATAGGAGCATATGTTCATACTTTTATCACTATATGTTCATAATTGTAAGTTCAGAATGTCAGAGCTCTGTGTTCATAATTCCATAACTGTACATTTATAATTTTGTAACTGTACATTCATAATTCAATAATTGTAAATTCATAATTTTCGAAGCTCTATGTTCACAATTTTAGAGCTTTATGTTCATAATTTTATCACTATATGTTCATAATTGTAAGTTCATAATGTCAGAGCTCTGTGTTCATAATTCTATAACTGTACATTCATAATTTCATAACTGTACATTCATAATTTTCGAAGCTCTATGTTCACAATTTTAGAGCTCTATGTTCACAATTTTAGAGCTTTCATAATTATAAGTTCATAATGTCAGAGCTCTGTGTTCATAATTCCATAACTGTACATTCATAATTTCATAAATGTACATTCATAATTCCACAAACGAATAACGCTGTTAACAGCGAGACAAAATCAATTTTTTTTTTTAACTGGAATGCCGTCGTTTTCCCTGAAAACGACATCGTTTTGGACTCGTGTCCACAATGCATTGTGGACACGAGTCCACAGCATAATTTGCCATGACTTACATCCCCCCAAATGCTTTGTCGGGCCGGGGTGTGGGGGCCCTTAAGGTTGGAGTTCAACCCAATTGAGTTACCATGATTTATATCCTCCCAAATGCTTTGTCGGGTCGGGTGTGGGGGCCCTTAAGGTTGGAGTTCAACCTTTTGGAAAGAATAATAATAATAATGAAAAAAAATAACAAAAATTATAACAGATGAAATATTTTTGTCTAAAAAATTATATAGTACAATTTTTAGAACATAATGTATAAAAAAATTAACAGAAAAACAGAAATAATTGAGAGAGTGTAGACAATTATTTCAAGACTGAGGGAGTAAAACAAAAATTTATGCGCGCGCGTCATGGTACTGTGACTACTGTCTAGCAAGAGTATGGTTTGTCTTCAGGAGTTCAGGTATTCAGGCTTCAGGGTAGCTTTAGCTATTTAAAATAATAAATAAATAAAATCAATTTATTTAGCATTCAAAAATCAATTTGTGCAACGGGAGTCACTAGACCTTCCGTATGTTTATATAAATATTTGATTCTAAGAGCATCTACAATGGTGAAGTTATTTAAGGAATTATTGTAAGAGTGATTAGGAAAGAGAAAATGGAATGGAGAGAAAAAAAATAAAAATAAAAAAAACCAAAATTGATTTTTTAAAAAATAATAATAATATTTAAAACAGTGCCTGTGCCCTCGAGCGCATGCATTATAGGGCTACTGTTGTGCGCAAGACGCGCACAGTTGCTCCACCTTCCTCATCCCTGCACTGTTCAGATCTTCCGAGTCTTTGCAGAAGGGACTGAAATTTCTCTCTCTCCATTTCTCTTCCCTCCAACTTATCAAACATTGTACTATTATCCCCAAATAAACCACCGATAAGGTTGCTCTAAGCAAATTCTTCTATGAGATCGTTTTATAGATCTTTATTTTAATGATGGATTATATTTTTTTATATAAAATTTATAGTATTTGAGTAATTTATTGATATCAGCTTATTGTCTTTTCATTTTAAAAGTTTAATTTACCTTTATAATTTTGGTTGTTATAGTTTTTATATTTATTCAATTTTTATTCAAATTTACATTTTCAATATCATCATAACTACCTAAAGCCTGACACCTGAATTGACTATTGGCCTAACACACACACGCGCGCGCGCACACACATACACACACACACATACACATGTATGTATGTATATATAGGTGGGTTCAAGTGACAACACCTCTTTTTGTAAAAAGTGTGGACGTATTCACACCCTCCATCTTGAGAAAATCAAATGTTAGGATCTTACCATTAGTAAATAGCACAATATACTCATGCCTTTATAGGTCATTTTACATGTATTCAGCTAAGAGTAAACAACTAATTTACCAAACACTTTTCTATAACCAACTAATACTATCAGCAGGTCAAACAAGCTAACACAATCCGCTAGCAGCTATCAACTAATTGCCAAACACCATCTATATTTTTTTCTCATATAAGTTTTGGAATTTCCCTCCTAAGCAACTATTCAACTACTAATATTACATTTTGATTTAAAAGTATTTCATTTTTCATTAAAAGTATCATATTTTTCAATTTTTCCTCATAAGTAATACACTTTATCTCATAAGTAATATTGTAATAATCAATCAATTTATTTTTGATTAGTATTACATTTTTCATCCTTAGTAACAATCTAATCTCTAAATATTATGTTTTCATTAAAAATTATTACATTTTCCCTCAAAAGTAGTACACTTTTAACTATAAGAAACAAAAAATTTATTATTAATTAATTAGTATTACATTTTTCAGCATAAGTAATACATTTTCATCTTTACTCGATCCGACTCCCGAATAAAGATGTGTTAAACAATCTCACAAGAGACTGCCCATCTATTTATTGTCTCACATGAAAAGCGTAATCTTCTCAATGTAATAACACTTCTTTTTTGCTCTTTAAAAAAATTAAATAATTTTTAAATTTAACTCGTGTTTAATAGTATTTTGATATAGTTTACATGCACACACATAAGCCCCTAAATCAATAGAATAGTACAATTGAGTGTTTTAAGTGAAAAAAAAAAAAAAAAAACTTTGTTCAAGTCTTTTAAATTTATACTGTAGAAACGAAAAATTTGAAGCCGACAAGTGGGTCAATTAAATTATTATTGGGTCCAATTTAGGGAATGATTATTAGTCCAATTTAATTAATTGGGTTATGATAATTAACTTAATTTAATTAGTCCAAGTAAATTTAATCTGAGCTATTGAATTAATTAATTAATTAATTGGTCCAAGACCATTTCATATTTGAATTTAATAATAATTATAATTATAATTTAAATATAATATACTTTTATTATATTTGAATTGGATAATTATAAATTAATTTGAATTTGAATTAGATGATAGAATATTGAACCTATACTTAATTTTGGTCAGGTTCATTTTCCTAAATAATTAAATAATTAATTAGATAAATAAAAGTGTAGTTTGTTGAGGGATTTTAGTTACAAACTTCACTATAAAGATTTTCAATTTCATTCTTTAAATCACACCTTGAATAAGTTGAAAATAATTGAAGACTTGAGGAGTTGAGAGCATTTGAAGAGCTTGAAGACTTGAAGCCATTGCATGTACTTTGAAGGTTTTGAAGATTTTGAAGGCAACTTGAAGCCATTGCAGGTACTTCGAAGGTTTTGAAGATTTTGAAGGCAAATTGAAACCATTGCAGGTACTTTGAAGCTTTGCAGAGTTGATTATTTCGAAGCTTGACGTTCACTGTTGAAGATCGCGTCAATTGAATCCCGAAAGCTACGCCATTTGAATCCCGGAGGCACGCGACAATTGAATCTCGGAGGCAACTTCAGTAGAACACGTTAGTGAAGAATGAGAGGACTACACAGAGATTTTGTACCTGTACCTTGAATTACACACACGCTGTAAACAAATTTTGTGAAATATATACAAAGTTTATTTTTTGTGTTTACAGATTTTGGTACGCCCAGTGGGACCGCTCTGCCTCTCATCTCTTCACTATTGATCTACTTCAACAAGCAACTCTGTCAGCAACCCGAATGGCGTTAAGAAGCTCGGTGTTCAAGAAATCATATGCCCAAGCCGCTAGTTCCAAGCCTTCATCAACAACGGGTTCTAAAGCTAGCCGAGAGACCG
Source organism: Ipomoea nil (assembly GCF_001879475.1). Lineage (NCBI taxonomy): Eukaryota > Viridiplantae > Streptophyta > Magnoliopsida > Solanales > Convolvulaceae > Ipomoea > Ipomoea nil. Next base: position 2,761,604 of record NW_017617454.1, read on the forward strand.
AAGGACCATTAACCAGGAGTCGCACAAGGAGCTTAGGAATGCGAACGCCTAAATCTGAGTTAATTGTTCATGGCATGATTCAAAGACTTGAAACGACCCCTATCGTCCCGAGGAAGGCTACCAACTTTACAGGTCCACCATCTTCGAAAAGAGCAACTCATAGCGAGAGGCTGACTTCTCCGAAAGGAGCAGCTAGCAGCGGGATGCCGACTTCTTCAAAAGGAGCAATTAATAGCGGGAGGGCTGACTTTTTCGAAAGGAGCAGCTAGCAGCGAGATGCCGACTTCTTCAGAAGGAGCAGTTGATAGCGAGAGGGAAAGGAGTAGCTGATAGCGGGATGCCAACTTCTTCGAAAGGAGCAACCGATAGTGGGAGGCAACTTCTTCGAGAGGAGCAGTTGATAGCGAGAAATCAACTACCCGAAAACGAACGGCGAATAACGAGAGTCCAACGTCTCCGAAAGAAGTGGCATATAGAGAGAATCCAACATCTTTGAAAGGAGCTTATGATAGTAGGAGTCTAACATCCCCAAAAGGAAACGCTAGCACCGGAGGCTCGTCACCGACATCGCCGTCGTCCAACATGTGGAAGGTTACGCCAGAATGGTCACGCATTTATACAGTCATGCCTGTGACACCCTGCAAATCTAAATTCTATTTAAGGATTAATTAAGTAATTAATCCTAATCTAATTGATGAATTATTCTTAAATTCCTGAAAATTCAATAGTCGGGGACTAGTATTTGACTAGTCAACCAAGGTCAAGGTGTTGTACCTAAAGCTTTGAGAATAGTTCCCTTGTTCCCTTACACTTCTTCATTTTAGTAAGGGTAATGGAGACATTTCACCTCATGTTAGTATTGCAAGCTAACCTAGAAGACACCCTTCATTCTTTCCCTTACACTTTCTAAACTTGAGCTCCTCCTTCTCTCTAAAAGTTAGATAGCTTTTCTTCCAAGTCAAGTTGAGGCTTTACAAAATCTTCAAAGTTTGTCTCCAAGATTCCACCTTTTCTACTCTTGAGCATCTAGGGGGGTAAGATCTATGTTCCTCTTGTGTTTTTGGTGTTTTCTAAAGTGTCTTTTCTTAAAGATGAAATCTTTATGATCTTTTGGTGTGTTCTTGAAGTGGGTGTTGAAGGTGAACCTTGTTAAAGACTTTGAGAGGTGTTGTAAGTGAAGAATTTGTCTACAAGAGGTAACCCATGCTCTACAAAATCTATTTTGCTTACCTATATGATGATTTATTGGATTCTACATGTGATTTTGCTATGAAATGTGATTGTTGATGCATTGTCTTGTGAAAATGCATATCTAGAGCTTGTTATTAGGGTTCATGTATGCCACTGCTTGGCTATTCCTTTGATTCAAGTCATTTTTTTGTATTTGGTGAGATTTGGCATGTTTTGGACTTGAATTTGAGCTTGGAGTTGAAAATCCCCGAAGGGATTATTTTGGTACAGGGTGCGTACCCGCGGACGGAACGGCGGGCGGGACACCACCCGCCGCCCCACCCGCGGGGTACAAGCTAGTGGGACGAAGGTTCCCGCGGGCGGAACCACGGGTGGAGGTCCACCCGTGGCTCCACCCGCGCGTACGTGCGTGGTGATGTTTGGGGATTGGTTCCCCGTGATTCTTTTGACTCGGTAATTGATGTTTAGACCTCCCGATGTTCTTTTGTTGGGCTTTTTGAGTGTCATCTTGATGTTTCGTATGTCTATAACTATATGGTAGGATTCCATGCAAGTTTTGGTGTCTTGAATCGTGCTAAGTGTTCAACTTTGTGATTCTTTGAAACATGATGAGTCTTGTATGTTCCTCGGAACTATGTTTGGTTTAACCGTTTGATAATCATGCTAGTTTGATATTGAAATGCTAGCGTGTGTGGGTTGTTCTTTCCTATTGTGGATGATGACTTGTGTTAATCATCGTTGTTGTCGGATTGTGATCCTTTCCTTGATTGAGTATGGTTTCATATATTCTTTGTGATCTGTTGATTGATTCCTATGATGATGATGTGTGTGTTGGCTGTACCTGGATTGCACGATTAATGGTATGGGACATTAGTCACCCAAGGTACGGCGGTGGTCCTCGTGGTGGCCATGACGTGATTATGGAGTTGTAAACTGGGCTATAGGCTCATGTGTGCGGCGTGGGCTTCAGGCCGTGTGAATTGAACGGTACCCTCGTGTACTATGAAATCGGTGGTTGTTGATTTGGTGGGTATAGGTGGGGAACGACGGTTCCCGGAGGCATAAGGTTGGACTTGTATGTACAGGGGTCCTGGAGGTAATGGTTTGAACTAGCTATAAGGTTGGGGGTAGCCATAAGGTTGGAACCGGGCATAAGGATGGATTGTGATAATTTTGACATGAAGTGTCATTATGGCATGAAATGCCAATGTGTGTGATTGCGAATTCTCTTTCGTTGTGTATGTCGAGTGGTATTCTACTTTGTGATCAGTAGAATACACCTCAGGTTGCACTTGTTGAAGTCTTTGCCTTAATATTTCTGCTTTGTGATCAGTAGATTACATCCTAGGCGGTGTTGAGTTGTTTTGTCGTGTCTTGCCTTGACGTGTTGGGATGTGATCCCCTTGTTCTTTGAGAGTGGAATAGAGTCTGTGTTGTTGACTTCTATCTTGGTTTTTGAATCGTTATATACAGTATCCCGTTTCGCAAATGATTTTGTATATACTATCTATCTATGTACGATATTTCACATGTATTGGTGGGTTACCAGCATCATTTGCTGACCGTGCGTCGTCCCATTTATATTGTGCTTTTCAGGTTCCGAGTGGTGGGTGAGCGTGATAGTGATGGCTAGTTTAGTCACCCAGACTCTTGTAGTTCTGTTTTGGGCCTGTGTGCCCCTCTTGCTAGACTGTTTAGGTTGTTTTGGATGTTGTATTGCCTGTGCGTTCACGATGGTGTGAGCGTGGCATAACACTCTCCATTTTCAAACTTATTTATATAGACTTCCGATGTGCTTTGTTTATGTTTTGTGGTTAGATGTTTTGCATATTTAAGTTTGAAATAGCATGAAAATCGGGGGTGTTACAATGCCGGCTATGACAACAAGCGCAACAACTATAGAGGACCAACTTGCAAGCATCAGTAAGGCAATTAAAGCGATCACCACCCTCCTTCAAAACCAATAAAAGAGAATCAATAATTTAGCTGAAAAGGTCGAGAGCACATGGAATGACGAAACTAGTCGGGCTCCTGGGAAACAACCTGAGGTTCAAGGAGAAGATGTCTGGCACTCACCAACTTGCATTAGGCGAACTATAGTACACGAGTAATCAACTTCGCACACACCAGTTTCGAACAGGAACATTCCAACCCGGGGCATGATACCAGTAGATCTCCTTAACGAGTTCATCATGGGAGCTAACAAAGGAAAGCTCGAGGGGGGACAACCTTCATACACTTACACCAAGCCTTACACCCAAAGGATAGAGGATTTGAAGATGCCCATTGGCTATCAACCTCCAACATTTCAACAATTCGATGGGAAAGGCAATCCACAAAAACATGTCGCCCACTTTGTAGAAACATGCAACGACGCTGGGACATATGGAGATCTTCTTGTCAAGCAGTTCGTTCGCTCTTTGAAGGGCACTGCATTCAATTGGTACACCGACTTGGAGCCCGGTTGCATTGATAGCTGGCATGATATGGAGCGCGAGTTCTTGACCCGCTTCTACAACACAAGGAGGACCGTCAGCTTCTTAGAACTCACCACCACCCGCCAAAGGAAGGGTGAATGCTCGGCTGCTTACATTGAAAGATGGAGGGAGTTGTGCTTGAATTGCAAGGAAAAGATATCACAGAGCTCCGCGATTGAAATGTGCAGCCAAGGCATGCACTTTGAGCTCTCTACATCCTCCAAGGACTCAAGCCTAAGACCTTTGAGGAATTATCAAGTCGTGCCCACGATATGGAGTTAAACATAACAGCTAATGGTGGACAGAACATACCCATTCTAAGCTTCTAAGAGTCATGATGACGTTGAAAATGGCGGCAAACCCTTTAAGAAATATGAAAGCATGGATGCTATGCATGTGAATACTCAACCAGCTAGGATATTCACTGAAACTACTGGTGAGTCTAAGGATGCTTCTAGATCATTACGGGGTAGTAGAATGCTTTCTTTCAGGGAAAGACAAAACAAGCAGTATCCATTCTTGGATTCTGATGTTCCACATATGTTTGATGAGCTATTAAAACACAATCTCGTTGATTTGCCAGAAATGAGGCGACCACACAAGGCATCAATGGTGGATCATCCGAGTTATTGCATTTAAGTTTTATAGACTTGTCGGACATTCAATCGAAAATTGCTTTGTCTTTAAGGATAAAGTAATGGAGTTAACTCGAGATGGGATAATTGAACTTGCAGATGCCATAACAAGCGCTAATCAAGTTTCCATCTCCTGCGGTAAATCTACTTCACTACTCATTGAGAGGAACAATGTGAAGAGGAATGAGAAATGGCACAAGTGTATATTCCCTCTTAACGTCAAGTCTTATGATACCAAACCTGAGTATGGTACTCGACTTGTATTAAGCACGCTAAGCAACATCACGTTTGTGTTGCAACACGACCGCCTAAGCAAGCCATGAAAAGGTGGGTTAAGAAGAGAATGTTAAAGGGCCCTATTGATGGGAGGACTTGCAGCCACCATATGAAAGCACGAGTTCCAGTCACATTGACAGATTACGTGCCGAAGTGGTTCCATATTACTCCAACTAACTAAGGAATGAAAATGAAAATTCCTCAAATCAACCCATATGCTAGAGAAGAATGTGCCTCAACACATTTTACCACAATATGTGATGGAGGAAATATTCTTCAAGCTTCCTCAATGTGAATTCAAAACGCATCATATTCAAGACTCCCTGGCATGCGTCGAAACTGCCTCATATTCCTTCAAGCCTCCCTGACAAGAGTCGAAACTGCCTCATATCCCACAAGGCTCTCCGGTACGAGTCGAAACTGCCTCATATCCCACAAGGCTCCTTGGCACGAGTTGAAATGACCTTATAGTTTCGAGACATACTTGCACTAAATACTTTCTAGCAGTGTATACTCTCAAGTGGCATGTCCAAGCAAGTCTCGAGGGGGCAATTTGTAGACACAGAAAATTTGAAGCCGACAAGTATGCCAATTAAATCATTATTGGGTCCAATTTCGGGGTTGATTATTCATCCAATTTAATTAATTGGGCTACGATAATACAATTAATTTAATTAGTCAAAGTAAATTTAATTTGGGCTATTGAATTAATTAATTAATTGGTCCAAGCCCATTTCATATTTTAATTTAATAATAATTATAATTATAATTTAAATATAATATACTTTTATTATATTTGAATTGGATAATTATAATTTAATTTGAATTTGAATTAGATGATAGAACATTGAACATAGACTTAATTTTGGTCAGGTTCATTTTCCTAAATAATTAAATAATTAATTAGATAAATAAAAGTGGTGTTTGTTGAGGGATTTTAGTTACAAACTCCACTATAAATGGAGCTTCAATTTCATTCTTTAAATCACACCTTGAATAAGTTGAAAACAATTTAAGGTTTGAGGAGTTGAGAGCATTTGAAGAGCTTGAAGACTTGAAGCCATTGCAGGTACTTCGAAGGTTTTGAAGATTTTGAAGGCAACTTGAAACCATTGCAGGTACTTTGAAGCTTTGCAGAGTTGATTATTTCGAAGCTTGATGTTCGCTGTTGAAGATCACGCCAATTGAATCCCGGAGGCATGCGCCAATTGAATCTCGGAGGCTACGCTACTTGAATCCCGGAGACAATTTTAGTAGAACGCGTTAATGAAGAATCAGAGGACTACACAGAGATTTTGTACCTGCACCTTGAATTACACACACGCTGTAAACTAATTTTGTTAAATATATACAAAGTTTATTTTTTGTGTTTACATATCTACAATTCTAATAAGAGCCAATAATGTTAGGCCTTTAACTGTAATAAGAAAAATGGTGGTAATTGTTGCTAAGCTAACTATGTTACCAAACATGGTCATAATCAAATAAATGTACACTTTCAAATATTAAAATTGTTTATAATTTCATATTTAATTTTATTATCTAAATATAGAATAAAATTTTTTATCTGATGCATAGGTAATTGGGCAATTATTTGCTCGAATTCAAGTAAGGATAACATCAGAAAATATAATCAATCCAACCAATTTCATTAATTGCACTATATAATATTCGTTGTTAAAATTTATATAATTGTATATCGATTCAAATGTTCTTAAAATATTATAACAAATCCATTTCGTGCAATGCATGTGTGAAAATACTAGTTGGTAAAAAATCATTTGAGCCTTTAATGTAACTTTTTTTAACGAGTAACCACTAGCGTAAATGACGCTAGGCTGACACGTGTTTCTAATGCTAACGTAGCTGGATTTCGATTTAATTACAACCACTACTTGTTAAAGAGACAACTATAGCTATCAGACGATATGCATTAAAAATAATTGTTTTAATTACAACCACTACTTGTTAAAAAGACAATTGTGAATATCAGACGACAGCTGTTACTATTTTAAAGCTATATATAACATTTTCTTTTTATAAAAATTATATTATATTGTTTCATCAACTATACATAGCATGTTATAATTAACTATTATCTAATTAAAAGTCTCATAGTCTAATAATAAATTGTTTCTTTTTGCCCCCATTTTTTCGAGGAGAACTAATAAGAGCATGCAAATCAGTGCATTTTATTTAGTTTTTTCAGATAAAAAAATTGGAGATGGATTTTTAACTAGTGTGGGAGGGGAGTTTTTTTTTTTTTTTTTTTTTTTTTTTTTTGGTTTTTGATTTTTGGTGGGGCCTATTACTTTTGCATTCAACAGAAATTAATGAAGGTAGGTGCGCGAAACGCACACCTACTGTGTGCTTAGCTGGCCCATGCAATGCACGCGCCGCTAAGCACGTAAATATGGTTGTATATATATGCCCCATTTTTCCGAGGAGAACTAATAAGAGCATGCACATCAGTGCATTTTATTTAGTTATTTCAGATAAAAAAATTGGAGATGGATTTTTAACTAGTGTGGGAGGGGAGGGTTTTTTTTTTTTTTTGGGTTTTTGGTTTTTGGTGGGGCCTATTGCTTTTGCATTCAACAGAAATTAATGAAGGTAGGTGCGCGAAACGCACACCTACTGTGTGCTTAGCTGGCACGTGCAATGCACGCGTCGCTAAGCACGTAAATATGGTTGTATATATATGCCCCCATTTTTTCGAGGAGAACTAATAAGAGCATGCACATCAGTGCATTTTATTTAGTTTTTTCAGATAAAAAAATTGGAGATGGATTTTTAACTAGTGTGGGAGGGGAGGTTTTTTTTTTTTTTTTTTTTTTTTTTTTTTTTTGGGTTTTTGGTTTTTGGTGGGGCCTATTGCTTTTGCATTCAACAGAAATTAAAGAAGGTAGGTGCGCGAAACGCACACCTACTGTGTGCTTAGCTGGCACGTGCAATGCACGCGCCGCTAAACACGTAAATATGGTTGTGTGTGTGTGTGTGTGTATATATATATATATATATATATATATATATATATATATATATATTTGTTGAACATTATCAGCATTTTTTTTGTTTTGTTTTTCTTTTGGTTCCTCTCTTCTCCTCACTGTCTTTCCTACATGGAATGAAAAAAACAACTAAAAAAACTAGAACTACTATGGATGCTCTAAGGCCGTCTCCAAGGGACGACATTTTCTCCACCAAATGTTAGTGCCCAATTTGGCGCTGAAACTCCTCCAATGTAGTGCCAAATTTTTGGCGCCATTTTGACGATTAGATACAGTGCAGCGTAGCTTTTATGCCAAAATGGTGTAAACTACTTTATTCTAATTTTGCCCTTACCTTTTTTTATTAATTCATTTTGTATTCCTATTTTGTTTTTATAGATTTACATATTTTGTTAAATACATATACATAAAATTTGAATAATTAAAAATAAATTATACCATTTGAAAGATCGCATCAAGACAATTAAAACGAGCCTAATATTATATATAGATTAATTAAAAACTAAAATACAAACGTAATTTTTATAATATTAAACTGAATATATCCGAAATGCATTGATTGAGCATTTGTGGGAGCGATATGGTGATTTTGAAAATTAAATATAATAGTTGTTATATGTTATATTATTGTGGAATAAAAATATTATTTGCATTACAATTAAATTTTATATTAAAAAATTAAAGTTTTAATTTATGAGAAAACAAATTATTTTTGTATAGAAATAAATTTGGTGTAGAATTTGGTGTAATGGGTTGGAGATGAATAAATTTTGATGTAAGAATATTCTGAGAATATTTCTTTTAGTGTAGAATTTGGTCTAATGGGTTGGGGATGGCCTAACAGTTTAGTTTTTTTATAACAATTTAGTGTTTCAAAACGCTAAAATTCAAAAAGTTGTTTAAAAGAGCTTTTTCTATTATCTTTTTGATAAAGTCATTTTGTATGTATTCAATTATTAGTTAACAACTAATTTATCAAATATATTTTTACAATTACCTAATTCTATAAACTAGTCAAACTCACTAACCCAATCAAGTAACAAATATTTACCAAACACTCGAAAATATTTTTCAATTAGATGCCCAATTTCCATTATTTTGAGACTTATTTCACTTTTGAATTAAAATAAAAATACATACAGAATTACGTTTTTCCGTAAAAGCAATGATGAGATAGTACACTGACGCAATTGACCGGGTGTAGGCAGTGAGTGAACCATTTTGGGCAAGAGGGAGAAACACTTGTTTCAGAAGTTAGAAAGTATGTGAATACCTTTGCAACATCTGTCTCTCTCTGCTCACCAAAATTATATGTTCTTCACTCCTTGCACCCCACACTTTTACTATTCTCATTATGCCCCCATTATACTCCATCAATTCAATTTTTAATCACCAAACTAAATAAGAAAATGTAATTAGGTCACACAATTTTTTTTAAAAATGCAATTAAGGTATTGGACATATATAAAATCATGCAATTTGACGAAAATTAAATGACTTATTCTTTTAGAGCATCAATATCAAAGGCGAATGTCGAGTTTATTCACGCCTTTTAGGGGTGAGTTATTTCTCTTCCCAAGGGAAGAGAAATAAATTAGAAAAGAGCAGTTGTTGTGCGCGTTTCGTGCACAGCAATTTCCACTCCGAGCGCGTGCACTACAAGCGCCAGTGGCACGTGAGGTGCGCCTGACAGATGCATTGAATATTATTGTTATTATTTAAAATCAATTTTGTTTTTTTTTTCTTTTTTTCTCTCCTCTCCCATCTTCTTTTTCTTAATCACGCTTACAAAAACTCTTTAAAAATTGCAAAATAACTCTACCATTGTAAATGCTCTTAGTAACATATTAGCTGGCATATGACATGACGTTACTTTTTACACTTGGCGCTAATATGTAATTACAAATCATCACTAGTCAAAGATTGCGGTGATTTTGGCGGTGAGAGAGGAAAGATGAACGGTGATGAAGTTTGAGATAACTACATGTATTTACACACACATCACCTATTTAAATAAATATGATTTGTTTTTTTTTTTTTTTTTCAATTTTGTTTTGCAATGAGTTGAAAGGTTGGTTATTAGTTTGAAAAGCAAAACATTTGTGGGCATAATCATAATTAAAGTAAAATTGGGGGTAGGAATAGAGTAATAAAGTGAAAATGTGGAAAAAGACGGGGTTTCCAGGTTGCCGGTGAAATTTGGATGGTTATATATTGAGGTGTAGATTATGGGAGATAATTAGATGGGGGATTACTATTAGCTAATAAAAAAAGCGAGCAAAAAGAGCATGGAGTTTGAGGATCAACAACACAGCGGCGGAAATGGGACGGGGCCGAGTTACGACTCACTGTCCAACTCGAATTCAGCTCACCCCAGAATGCCCGAAGACGACGACAACGGAGGAGGAGATTTGCCGGTGACGGAGCCGCCGCTGCAGATGCGGAAGCCGCGCTACCGAGAGTGCCAGAAGAATCACGCGGTGGGAATCGGCGGCCACGCCGTCGACGGCTGCGGGGAGTTCATGCCCGCCGGTGAATACGGCACCCTCGACGCCCTCAAGTGCGCCGCCTGCAACTGCCACCGAAATTTCCACCGCAAGGAGATCAATACCGCCGCCGCCCTTATCCCCGTCGGCTACCACCACCACCACCGCGCTCCGTCTGGCTACCTCCACCACCACCACCACCACCACCACGCGCCGCTGCAGAGGCCCCTGGCCCTCCCCTCCATCTCCGGCAGCGCGTACCGGGAGGAGATGGAAGAACTGGACCTGGACATGGACACCGCGACTCCCAACAGCGGCGGCGGCGGGTCGAAAGGGAAGCGGTTCAGGACAAAGTTCACAGAGGTGCAGAAGGAGAAAATGGTGGAGCTGGCGGAGCGATTAGGGTGGCGGATTCAGAAGGAGAGCGAGGAAGCTGTGGAGCAGTTCTGCATCGAGTACGGTGTTAGAAGGCACGTGTTCAAGGTTTGGATGCATAACAACAAGCACACTGTCGCTAAAAAAACCCTAGAACAAAACAACAACAACAACACCACCAACCAACCAGACCAAGATCCTCCTCGTATATGATCCATATCTATCAATCTATCTACCTATGTAGTATGCATTATATTTCAGTTTCCATTAAGAGTACTAATTAAGTATCTAGTTAAGCTAGCTAGCCCAGATGTTTTGTAAGTAGCTAGCTTAGATTGTCTATCTCTGGCCTTAGCTTGCTGCTGGGATTTATGCTTTAATTTTCTCCATCATTAACCCAGTGTTGAAACCTAGCTAGCTCTATGTCAATCAAAATGATGAATTTAGGTGTTATTGTTTAGTATATCTACCTGTTTCCTTTACTATATATTATGATGTTTCATATACATTAAACTCTCCACTCTTGCTGTTGCTGCAATTAAATAATGTTTTGGTTGAATACAAGGTTGCTATAACTCTCTACTACTTAGTCTCAGTGCATTTCTTCACCTCCATGCATCATAAAGAAAACAGATTTTTTCAGCAGTCTGGTAAAGTTTTAGGTTTTGAAATGTTAACGTTAAAGGGTATTTTACCCTTTTTTTTTTTTTTTTTTTTTTTTGGTGTTCTTGTTGCATTGTATTCTTGAATTTGAAATAATGGTGGTGTAATATGTTGATAAATATAGTAAATGTTGGGTATGTATGTTTGACCTGGTCTGAAGCAAGGAAGGGGAGATGGATGGAGATGGAGATGACGAAAGATTTTATGTGAACATAGACTACAGGTGGGGGTTGAGTGGACCTTGGGAAGGGGGGATAATATGAGATAATTAATGCACTTTCTTACCCATACATATATTTAATGGCTTCATAATTGTCATCATCTCAGATATATACGGAGTAGATATATATGATTTTAGCTTTAGTTTGAATTCAGAGCATTTTAGTTTTCTTGGGAAAGAAAATTTTGAATAATAAGATGCATGATTTCAGCAACAGGTTGCAGTAGCAGAAGGATGCCTATTCCAGAAAGGGTAGAGATCCAAAGGCAGGCAGGCAGCCCAGCCAGCTTGATTCTGATGTTACTTTTATTTATTGCCTTTTTTTTTTTTCTTGAATAATTTCTTTTCTTTAATTTTGTTGTTTATAAAAAAAAAAAAAAAAAAAAAAAAATTCTTTCTTGTTCTACTACTACTACGTTCCAGAGGAAACATGTGGGCACGACTGCAACACGACAGTCTTATGCATTATAATATTCCAACAGGCCTTCATCTGTGTGTATTTTTTGTATGTATGTTACTTGGTGGAATTGCTCTTTCAAATTTTTTGGCCTCTCATTGGACGAGTATCGTCCCTAACCACTGGGACCTGGCCTGCCCGATCATCTTCTCTGATATTCAGATTATGGAGAAACAGATTAAAGAAGATTGAAACATATATTAATATAATTAATGGTGTATATTAGTCTATATATTAGGGCAACCTAGCTTATCAGCACCTTAACCAATTGATTAAAGAAAAACTCAAAAGTCATGATTTTTTGCTGTACTATAAAATTTGATTTGAGAATCGGTGGTCAAAATTTTAGAGAATCCTTTATTTATCTTTTGATGATGTAATAAATGTGTTGGAATATGATAATATACGTTAAGCGGGTCATGGGGGAGAGTGATGCTCAAAGTTCTCTATTATTATATATATTGAGTTTAGATGTTGCGAGAGTGAAATCATATCCTTAAGAATATTTTAGTGTAATATAAGAATGGATTTTTAATTTCTTGATGATGTAAATTCCTTTTTTTTCTTCTTCTTTCTTTGAAGTTGAATCTAAGAGTAACTCTAATGGGCTGTTTGGTTCACGGAATAGGCCTGCAATGGCATAGCATTCCCAATAATAGGTCTATTTCTCTGTTTGGTAACCACTTGTATCCTCAGGAACATTGTTCCCGGGAATGACATATTCCCATTGCAAGGGGAATAGAGATTCCTGGGGCCCCTTGGTATTAGGCTATTCCTGAGTTCTCAGGAATAGTCTAAAGTTTCTATTTCCTATTTTACCCCCCAATTAAATTTATTTCTTCTTTCAACACCGCCGCCACCACCACTCCAGCACCGCTACCACCGCCACCAAATCACCACCACCACTGTACCACCACCGCTACCGCCACCACCGCCACTGCCACCATCGCCACCATCACATATTTTTATAAGGGTATTTATGTATTTTACAACATATTTCATTTCTATTCCTTAAATCAACCAACCACTGTAATATAATTCCTAAAGTCTATTCCTTCTGCGAACCAAAAAATAGAATACAATTCCTATTATATTCCTTGCATATTCCATCCCGTATGGAATAGCATTCTTATTACCTCAAAATTCATTCCGTGAACCAAACGTGATGTAAGAGTAAAGTTTTTTTGCTCGGTTTTTAAAGTCCAAATAAGAGTGATAATGGAAAAAAAAAACAAATGAAAAAGAAAAAGAAAACAAGTTGTCAGGTAAAAAATAAATATTATCCATGCGTCAAAGTGCGCGTCCATGCGTGTGTAGCTAGGTGCGCTGAACATGCACCAAGGGACAATATTTTTCTTTTTTCTTTTCTTTTTTTTTTCTTTCATATTCTAGAGCTCACAAAAAACTTAATTGCTGCAATTTTTTTCTCTCTCCTTTCTTTTTTCTCCTCCAACTCAGCCGCTCTGTTCTAACTGTGAAAAAACTCCCCAAAAACCTCTATTGGATGCTCTATCTCAAGAGATAAAGTTCCAGCTTTATATAACCATGTTTGATGACCATCTACAAATTATCTTCATCTTTCCTTATAAACATACACTTGGTTTGTAATGAGTCAAGATTTAATTGGCCATCATGACTTTGCAAAAATATTTAATTTTTACAATAGAGTACAATTAAACGTCAATAAACTCATGATTACGGGAATTGAGTCTTAAATTTTTTTTGTCACTCAAAGAAGACCTTTAGGTCAGAAGAATATATAATTTGAAGTTAGTGAATAAAGTGTGTGGAGTTGAGGAAATTTGGGGCTTATCATGTATTGTAGTAATGTCCAAATTTTGCCAGTTAAGGCCAACGTATACATTGCAGTATATTCTTGGCTTGTTTTGGTGAAATTTCCGTTTCAACACAAGGGAGCCATTTCTTGATAATTGTACGTGGTCCTCTTATTCTTCAACATTTGATGTTAAAAAGAAAAAAATTATTTTTAAAAAGACTGTTACTTTGAGAACGGGAACTGGTCTAAAGGCGGGTTATCGAAAAATTTTCCCCTACAAAGAGAACTCATTTGTCACTTAAACTACCCTATTGGGTTAATGGAACGTATTGATGATACGGTCCTAATGATATATTAATCCTAGGAAGTAGTGTGTTGCTTAATTAGTTGAAGAACATAAATCTTATTTGGCATGTATACCCTATTCTTACTTTTCCGCTTTAATTTTTTTTTTTCTGCCTTCTTTCCAAGGAATTTGAAACAACTCAAATTGAAACTTATTGTTTTTTGAAAAAAAAAAAAATTAAAGTAACATTAATAATTATAGTCATAGAGGTTGAATCTCTTCAACATTGCACCCAATGTACCCACAGTAGTTACACTATGATAACACAGTTAAATTGACCAAATTGTCAATTTTACTGTGCCTGGTGATGGTTGCAATAATGCTACCAAAGGTAAATAGCAAATACTATACAGTAGCAAGCAAATATTATGTTTTGAGCAAAGTTCCCTTTTACCCACTTTTCCCAACCGCATGTGAAAGAATTATATTCTTGTCTTAATAAAACAAATTATCCTTTCCAAACAGGTGATTAAGACACATGTTTTTCTTGTACCATAATTAGCAATCTCCTAAACCTGTGGGATGGGTTAATGCTGAGGTTTGGGTGTCTACTTTAGCTGCTGGTGTTTGACTGGGTTTGTTTAATGTTGACTCCAAAAGTTGATCCGTAAACTTTGGAAGTAGAAATTATTATTGCCACTTGAAAATGTATATAGTACCACTCATGCTAATGCTAAAACACCTGCTACCCCATCTTACTTTTTAGTGATACATCTACTTCTGGAAATGTAATTATATATTCACCCCCATTTTTGTTTTACTTCATAATGTTTCATAATAGATGGAGTTCAACTTTCAAACCAATAAATATTACATAGCCTTCAATTGGGTAAGTATTATATCATATGTCTCAATCGGTTTGGCTAATAGCTAAAATAGGTCACACTTTTGGTGATCATCATGGCTAGACTTGATTTTAGCAATGTGCTACCAGCACCGTTCCACATGCATAAGACAAATTATACCATGGATCAGGGTCAATCTTACATTATGGACTATGTTTTAAGAATAATCTTCAGATTATATGCCTGAAGTTAACAGTTGATGTGCCTGTAAATAAATCGAAGGCACATAAACTGTTAACTGCAGGTACAGAATATATGAACTGCAAATACATAATTTTTGGATCACGGTCCACAATGTAAGATGGATTCTAGTCCATGGTATAACAATTGTGCACATGGCCCCTAATTTTTAGAAGATTATTTTTTAATTTTTTTTTTATTTTTGAAAAATAAAGAGCTAATTCATTAAACATAAGTTGAAATAGTTACAATAAAGATTGATAGAATGATAAAACATTTTTTACAGTCAGACATAGAAACAACTTTCCTAGCAATGCTAAAAGAAACTTGAATCGCAAACTGTGTTACAAGATTGAAGTTGAATTCATTAGAGGAACCTGAAACTTCTTTGATGTTAATGATATAGCTATCCAAGACTGACTCAGTTTGAGAAGTCTTGCATACCACCCGAGTAACTATTGCAGTTCTTCTGTCTGTAGACAATATCTTCATTAATCTGAACTGCATATCACTTCGTTGCTCAGGATCAGATAAACATACGCCATGATCAATTAAATCGTTTCACCTTAATGAAAAAAGAACTCGCCAAAGAAACAAGAGGGAATAACTCGCCAAAGAAGTGAGAGGAAATAAATTGTCAAAATAACTTATGGAAAAAGTGAAAAACACAGATCTTTAGATTAAAAAAACAGAACTCCATGCCTTTTTCTGTCAAGAAAACACCACGCCTTCTTAACATTGATCAAAGCACAAAACTTCTTGTCCTTTTTCAAAACTCAAAGTCTTCATTACCTAGATTCAAGAAAAGAACACTGACACAAAGCCTTCTTTTCCCTTTTTGTTGAAAAATAAGCGTTGACAATGGTGAGGGGCTTCTTGATTAAATCTGGTTTTGGAAGTTGTGAAACTAAAAAACAAAATACAAAGGAACTATGCAAGAATGAGACCGCCGGCCAAAGGCCGACGACCACACTACGAAGGAACGACAAGATGCAAGGTTTGGGAGGGGAGGGAGGCAGCGAGGTTTTTTTTGCAGTTAACTGGAGGTTTTTGCAGAGATAATTGATACAGGAGAAGTTTAATTTTTAAAAGGCAAAATGACGATTTTAGTCTATTAATTATACATAAGTTGTGGACTCAATCAATGAATTATTATCTAATACAATTTTTCCCTTTTAATTATGCTGAAAGTGATAGTTTCAGTCCATTACTTATAAATTTTGTTAATATTAACAAGTTATTTTGAATTTCTCAATTATTAAAATATTGGTCATTTGCCAAGCACTTTGTGCTCAAATGGCACCCGGGTTGGACTTCCATATAGGAGGTTATGAGTTTGAGCCTCAGTGGAGGCGTTATTGGCTCAGTAATTATGAACAGATACTACATTGTAATACAGTCGCATTCAAAAAAAAATATTGGTCATTTTGTAAAAAATTTTCAAATTTCCTCCATAAATCTTCATATATACGCTACTCTTATCGCAAAACACTTACTAAATATTTGTCTATCTTGATCAAGAAGGAACAAAAGAAGCAAAAATAACAAGCAAGAAATTACTAATGATTGAAGATATACCTTAATTTTGTAGCTTGACTCTCCAATTTATTTTGCTAATTGCAATTATATTAGAGAAAGATTCTTCTAATTTCCGGTTATTTTTATCATTAAATGTATTCATTATATTAATTATTATTTCAAAAAAAAGTATTCATTATATTAATTATTATTTATTACTAGATTTTGGAGGTAAATATTTTTTATTTTTTAAAAATATTTTTTACTTACATAATGAATTTTTAAAAATAGTTATTTTAATATGTTAATAATTAAATTGTTATATTACCCAATAAGATATAAACTCAATGAGATATCAATAACAATAGCAATTTACATACAACGAACAAAAGAAAAAATAAAATAAACTAAGGCTGTGTTTGGAAACCCGGAAAATTATTTCTGAAAATCATTTACCGAATTTTTGGTGTTTGGCTACACTTGAAAAATCCAGTTAACGGAAAACATTTTTCATTGACTGGAAAAAATGTGCTCAATTTGGCGGAAAATGACTTCCGCCAAAATTTGGCGGAAGTCATTTTCCGCCATAGCTATTTCATTTTTATTTAAGTTTCTGCCGAAAACCACAGCTATGGTTTCGGTGGAACTGGGTTCTTCCAGAAACCTTTTTTTTTTTTTTTTTTTTTTTTAGTTTTAAACATTTAAAATGTATTTTTTATTCTAAATAAAATAATTAAAATATTTAATTATACCATTCTACTCATTTTCCAGAAAATGAACCAAACACACCAAAACAGTTTTTCAAATGCAACCAAACACTGGAAAAGGAAAATGTTTTCCAAAAAATGACTCATTTTCCATAAACCATTTTCCAGAAGTCATTTTCCTACTTTCCAAACGGGCCTTAATATATCAAACTTACAATTTGGTCTATTTTCGATCCTAATTAATATTTTGTTTGTCATTTTTGCTTCTCAGATTCCTCCTCAATCAAGATAAATAAGTATTGAAATAAGGGTCAAATAGGCCATCAAACTGCACACCATAATGCAATTAGGCCACTGAACCTAAAAAATTAACAATTGGGTCCCTAAACTAACCAATTTCAAACAATTCTTCCAATTTGCAGGTTTCCAATAGGTCAACAGGTCATCCTCCCAAATTAATTATTTTTTTTTAAAAAAAATAAATTTTAAAAATTAATTATTTAAATTAAAAAGAAAAAAGAAAAAAGAAAAGAAAAACAGGACTCCGGGGTTTCTTCGTCTCCGGCCGGTTTCTTTGTCTCCATGGCCAGAGACGAAGAAACTCTTCGTTTCCGACCGTGGAGGCGAAGTCCAGCCATAGTGACGAAGAAACCCGGCCATGGAGACGTAAAACTCTTCGTCTCTGGCCATGGAGACGAAGAAATCGGCCGGAGAAGAAGAAGGTTCTTCGTCTCCGGCCGGTTTCTTTGTCTCCATGGCCAAAGACGAAGAAACTCTTTGTTTCTGGCCGTGGAGACGAAGTCTAGCCATGAAGACAAAGAAACCTTCTTCGTCTCCTGCCATGGAGGCAAAGAAACTTTTCGTCTCCGGTCGTGGAGACGAAGAAATCGGTCGGAGAAGAAGAAGGTTTCTTCGTCTCCGGCCGGAGTCCTTTTATTTATTTATTTTTTAAATTTTAATAATTAATTTTTAAATTTTATTTTTTTAAAAATAATTAATTTGGGAGGATGACATGTTGGAAACCTGCAAATTGAAAGAATTGTTAGAAATTGGTTTGTTTAGGGACCAAATTGTTGATTTTTTAGATTTAGTGACCTAATTGCATTATCATGTGCAGTTCGATGACCTATTTGACCATTATTCCATAAGTATTTAGCAAGGGTTTTGTGGTAAAAGTAGTGTAAATATCAAGATTCATGGATCGGAGACAATTGGCAAAATAAGTTTACAAAATGACTAATATGTCCTTTAATAATTTGAAAATTCAAAATAAATTGTTAATGTTAACAAAATTTATAAGTAATGGATAGAAACTGTCACTTTCAACATAATTTAAAGAAAAATTTTGTATAAGGTAATAACTAATAATTCATGGATAGAATATACAATTTAAGTATAATTTATAGACTATATTCGCCATGTTTCCTTTTCATAAAGTTACATGTAACTAATGCCTGATGCCCTAATAATCGGTTATAGGCTTAAAAAGAGAGGACAATTTAATTATTACACAGTATTGTTCATTTTTAACAGTCGGTTCAGATTCTGGTGCCACTTTGAGTGGGATTTGTTTTGCTTATGGGACCACATTTATTTTCATTTTTCTTTTTTTTTTTTATTCTTGAATTATTTTAATTTTTTATGTGAGGAAAGTGTTTGAATTTTTTCTTGTTTTATTTAAAAATTTATTTATAAAAAATTAGGAGTAAATTTTACCAAATTACTTGACAATAGATAGGCCGCTTTTGAGCAGGTCCAAAACCAAGTTGGATCACAAGTATCCCAATGGGCCCAGTTGGGCCTTAACTCTTTTATCTCTACTCTCCATTATTGTGTTAGTACTCGAATGAAGTGTGTTAATCAATTTTATTTTTATTTCAATTGAATTTTATGAACTAAATCATCTAAATTATTGCTTCTAATATTATAGTTAGGGTTTTACCAAATACTTTAATGTGATATACCTATAGAATACAAAAAAGATTTCAAAAAAAAAAAAAAAAAGACTATCAAATACAAAACTTTCTCTTTATTTTAAAATTTCATAATTTCTCCTCAAAACTTAACTTGTGTCCTCACTAAAGAACTAAGATCACTACTTCTAAAGAAAATAAATATTTTCTTGAGATAATACTTAATAGTAACTAATACAATCCGAAATATGTCACACCAATCTTTAATAGCTACCATTATAAGATTATGAACTGAATTCGATTAATTGACACAAACAACTAGCTATAAATAGCATACAAGGCAGAGAAGCTAGCAGGTGGTTAGCAGGAAGTTGTAACCACCAGTTTAACACTGCTATTCTAAAAGAGAATAATTAGAACTAAATAGAGACAAAACATATCAGCCATGAGTATCCTTAACATCCATAGTCTCATCACGAAGAGGCCGTCTCAAGTTAATACAATTAGATATGTCATATTTAATTAGTGGTATTGTTGTCACAACATAGGTTACCGATACTGCTTGGTACAATTAGATATATCATACTTAGTTGTATATGATAATCATGTAATAGTTATGAACATATAGAGGAAAAGAAACTACTGAAACTTTTGCAGTCTAAACATGGAAGAATAAGTCATGCTCACCTCATGCATGCCACTTATTATTACACCACTGAGCACAAACAAACAGCAAATTAAAGTTCCCAAGTCTTAGAAGTCATATATGCGTCATTCACCATGCATGATGCATAATAATTAGGAAAAGCAGAAAAAGAAAAAGAAAAAGAAAAGGGTTTTCGGAGTTAACAAGATTTAAAGAGTAGAGTTAATTAAGGTTTCCATCCTAGTTCAAGGGCGTTAATTAATCCCAGATTCTTCTTCTTTTTGCGCTGTATCGATGCAGTAGTTGCGTTGCTTTTCTCAATCTGCTTGTTGTAACCGGTGGGATGATGACTCGGTCCAGACCGGAGGGTATTGGGCCAGTCGAACTTTTGGCCACGCGGCGGCGGCGGAGGAGGCGGCGCCACTGTTATTGCGCCGCGGCGGGTACTGCTCCGGCGGGCTTCTTTCTTGATTTCCTTGATCTCAATCTTGGTCCCTCCTTCCATTCTTATATTTATGCTGACTTCTGAAAGGGTTTTGCTATCATCTGAGTTTGCACCATTATTATTGTTATTTCTCTCTTTCCGGTCACTATAAAGCCTGTGCAATCTTAGAGCAAGCTTGCATATCCCATCCTTGATTTCTTCCTCCAGCTCTCTCTCCACATCCCTCTCAAGCTCCCCCCATATCTTCTTCTCCTCATCGGACGACATCCAACTTTAATTTCCCAAATCCTACAACGTTAATAAGTTAGTGCCGACTGTTAAAAAAAAAAAAAAAAAAAAAAAACCTGTAAATAATGTACGTACGTAGAATTGGAAGCTAATGGTCCATGGCGAATCTAGCTTGAAGCTTTTTGAGTTGTTGTTTGGTTCTGGGAGCTGAGCACTGTGTTATATATATCTGCGTAGAGGATGCGATGGTGACATGCAGGATATTGGACTGGTTACCGGTTGACCAGTTGGATTGAAGACGACAGGAAGTTTAAGTTCAAGGGACAAACAACTGTTAGTTTAAGAGACGTTATTTCAGTTGGAACAGTTGATTTAGGCGCCAAATATTTGTTCAGGTAAATTGGATTATGTATAATATTATTTGAGATCAGATAGAGAATTGGAATTTGATGAAATGGTGGTTTTGGGGCATTCTCCCTCCTGGCATGTGCTTTACTTGCAAGGTATGCAAATCATTGGATTGCCTTAAAGCACAATCATGTTTCACAGAATCTTGCATTTTGATGTGAATTCAATATATGTCTTCCAATGAAAATTTAATTTATATACCATTTTTGGAGATTATTCATGCTTCAATTCTTTAATTTCTTATGCCTCTTTTATCTTTTAATTTTTCTCCACCATGGTATTTTTTTTCTTTAAATGCAATTATAAACTAATGTTTTATTTTATAAGTAATAACACTATTACATAAATTTAGTGATTAAAAATTTTGCATTGGAAAGATTTCTATATTTTAAGAGTTTCTTCTTATTTGATGTTAATACTAAGTAAAATAATTATAGAATTAACAAATTGATATTTTGCGAGACCTACTATCAAAAAAGTTAGAAAATATTGTTGTAGGTGCGCGTTGAGCCCACTTATCGGCCGCAGAGAACAGGCATGCGCTCGCTGGGTGCGTAGAAGGGCTCTCCATTTTTTTTCATCCTTTTTGTTTTGTTTTTTTTTTCCTACACTTCTATACTACATGGCATCTCAAAAATTGTATTTAAAAAAAAAAAAAAAAAAAAAAAAAACAGTTCATTTGCAATTGAAGCCTACTGGTAAAAATATGGACTTTACTAGTAAACAAGAACATAGGGTGCCTCTTTTTGTGGCTATCTTATGTACTTTATTTAATGAAGCTATAGTTTTGTTATGGTATGCCTAGTAAATAGTAATATATAGCTCCCAACGGATGACATAAACGGCAACTAATGTAGTTCCAAATTAGAATCAAAATCAAATATTTACTGAGGGAAATGAATTTTAATAAAATTAACATGTTTATTTCGCAGTAAACAAGAATTATATTTATTACAAAAAATGATGACAAATAATTGAAAGATAACTAAGCAAGGTGGGAATTATTAATAGCTGAAACTCTTTAAACGAGGATTTGATTTTAATGATTTAACCAATGATCGGGGAAAATTATGTCTGCATCGATAATGGTCTACTTTGTATGGTGGACTAATGTATATTATATAAAAATAATATTATAAGTAGATAAAAATAATATTCTAGGTACATAAAAATGACACCAACAATAGTGAATTTATTACACCAAAAAAAACAAAATAGTGAATTTATGTATTTTAAATAGAAAAGTTATATACTTGAATTTATGTATATTTAGTAATAAATTTATGTATTTACAATAATGATTTTGATGAACCAAATTTATGTATCTAAAGTAATAATTTTATATACCTATAGATTTATTTTTATTTAAAAAAAAAACAATATAAGGGTGTGTTTGGTTCGCACATGAAAATTAAAATTGGAATGGAAATCAAATACTTGGTAATGGTAATGGTAATGGGTTTTTGGAGAAAGTGTTTTGCATGTTTGATAATAGGGTGGAATTGAAATTATTACCAATATTGATGTTTGGTTATTCATGACCCTATAATAGGAATAAGGTTTAAAAAAAAAAAACAAACAAGCAAACAAAAAATTAAAGCAATTGATCGTAATATAATGACATCCAAAGCATCAATATGAACAAAAATCAATAGAATTAAATACATTTTTTGTTATAGATTTATAGGTGACATTTCACTTTTAGTCCTTTTTAGCAAAACATCCAATTTTGGTCTGAGTATTATTGTGGCATGACCATTTTTTGTCATCCACCAATAAACTTATTTAAATGTCGTTAATATGAGGGCATTTCAGTCTATTTAGTTCTAAGTGTTAATTCTTTTTTTTTTTTGTCTTAGATTTATGTGTCATTCCACCGCTGTAGAGGCTCAGGTTGCAGAGACTCTGTTGCGGAGGCGCGGATTCCAATTGAAGCCTGACTATGGTCGTGAATTTGAGATTTTTTCGTAAAAATATAACAGATTAACCAACTTTGTATAAAAAAGACTGAAATGTCTTTGTATTTAACAACATTTAAATTAGTTTGTTGACGTGGGACCAAACATAGTCATGCCACAATAATAGTAGGATCAAATATGAGATGTTCTGAAAAAAAAAAAAAAGACTAAAAGTGGAATGACACATATAAATCTAGGACAAAAAATAGAATTAACTCTTAATTTTATGTGTGCAAAAAGGAAAAGAGAAACAGAAATTAAAGAGGTAAAAAAGAAATATCTAGGTTCACTTTGCAAAGTGGACCGTAATCTATGACGTAACAACAATCATTCGGGATCCGTACTATCATTTGCTTGAAAATATTAGGGTCTGTTTGGAAACTTAGAAAATTACTTTCGGAAATCATTTTCCGGATTATATTTTTCTTGTCTCTATCGTCTCTCACATCCCTTTTCAAGCAAGTTTTCGGAATAACCCCACCCCCCGCCCCGCACCGCAACCACCACACCACTACCCTATACCACCATTGCACCACATCATCACCACTTATTATTATTATTATATAACAAATAATAATTTCATTTTTAGGAAAATGAACCAAATAGAAAAAATGTAATTTCTTAACTTCCATCACCACTTATTATTATTATTATATAACAAATAATAATTTCATTTTTAGGAAAATGAACCAAATAGAAAAAATGTAATTTCTTAACTTCCATCAAAACATAAAAAGCTAATTTTCTGACTTTCTATCAAACACTATAAAATTTAAATATTTTTCAAAAAAATGAGTCATTTTTAAAAAATTATTTTCAAATTTCTAAACGGACCTTAAAAAAACTATTGAGTTGAAATTAAGGTTGTCAAAGTAGGCCAAAGTCCCCGGGCCAACCCTAACCGCCCTACAATGGGCAGGTTTGAGCCTAAAAATTTTGACCCGTGAAAATACAAGCCTCACAGATTATAGGCTAGCCATCCATACATACATACATACATACATACATACATACATACATACATACATATATATATATACATACATATATATATATATATATATATATATATATATAGTTATAATAAATTTTTTTAATTTATAATAACTCTTTAAAATTCTTCAAGTTGACCCACGAGGGGGTTAAAAAATTTTAGTCCGCGGGTCAACTCGCAAAGACTTACAAAAGTTATAACCTAGCCCCATTTAGTTGGAATTGGATCGTTATGCTGTGCATCCATACGGATGCAAAAACGATGTTGTTTTATTAAAAACGTGCATCCCACTTTAAAAAAATTCAGTTTCGATTCTTCTTAACAGCATTATGTTGTTCATTCATTCTGGAATTTTAGTTCATAGAGTCTGGAATTTTAGTTCATTGATTATGGATATTTAGACGTGAATCGAAACTGATTTTTTTTTTTTCATTCATGCTGGATATTTAGTTCATTCATTATGGATTTTTAGTTCATAGATTCTGGAATTTTAGTTCATTGATTCTGGATATATAGTCCAAATTATGCACAATATAATGTTGTTGCTGGGAATCGAAACTGATTTTTTTTAAGTGAGACGCGCGTTTTTAATAAAACGACGTCGTTTTTGCATCCGTATGCACCATGATGCACAGCATAATTTGCCGTTGGAATTATACATGCTCTATCAAACACGGCAATTTATATCCTGCACCACGGCGCGCGTTGCATTGTGCGCCCAGATGCAAAACGACGTCGTTTCAATTTTTTTTTTTTTTTTTTTTTTTTGTAATTTCGCTACCCAGTGTTTGGCAGTTAATTTTCCTTTAAAAAAATCTCATGTTAAAAAATGTACATAATGTTATACTAGAATACACATAATTGTATACATGAATGTACATAATTATATAACAAAATACACATACTCTTTTTTAAAAGATAATATACATAATCTGACATAATACATAATAAACATAAACTTTTAACATAATACACATCAACTCTTAACATAATACACAAAAATTTCCTGATTCGGATGTGCATAATTGTATAAAAAAAATGTACATAATTGTATAAAAAAATATACATAATTGTATAAACAAATATATATAATCATGTCAACTTTCTACGCGCCTCCCAAAACGACGTCGTTTTGGGAGGCGCGGGGCGCACAGTGCACTATGCGCCGTGGTGCAGGGTATAACAATTGATCAAACACTTGCATAGGAGGGTGAAGTTTCGCAAATTATGCTGTGCATTGTGGACACGAGTCCAAAACAATGTCGTTTTCAGGAAAAACGCGGCATTCTAGTTAAAAAAAAAAAAAAAATTGATTTTGTCTCGCCGTTAACGGCGTTATTCGTTTGTGGCATTATGAATGTACAGTTATGGAATTATGAATGTAAGTTATTGAATTATGAACACAAAGCTATGACATTATGAACTTACAATTATGAACATATAATGATAAAATTATGAACATAAAGCTCTAAAATTGTGAACATAGAGCTTCAAAAATTATGAATGTACAGTTATAGAATTATGAATGTACAGTTATAGAATTATGAATGTACAGTTATAGAATTATGAACACAGAGCTCTGGTATTATGAACTTACAATATGAACATATAGTGATAAAATTATGAACATAGAGCTCTAAAATTGTGAACATAGAGCTTCAAAAATTATGAATTTACAGTTATTGAATTATGAATGTACAGTTACAGAATTATGAATGTACAGTTATGGAATTATGAACACAGAGCTCTGACATTATGAACTTACAATTATGAACATATAGTGATAAAATTATGAACATATACTCTTATAACAAAGCGGTCTGAAATTTTTTTAAAAAAAATTGAAGATAGCGGTGTCACTAACGGCACCATTACCATGTCCACAATGCATGATGGACACGGGTCCATAGCATTAGGATTGGTGAAGTTTCGGGCTGGATGTCTATGCATGGGAGGCAAATGAGCATTGTTATGTAAATTTTTTTTTTTTTTTTAAAAAAAAAAGGGTTATTAGCAATAGTTTTAGTTACTTTTGATTTGGATTTATGTATAAAAAATGCGGCACCAAATTATATTAACGCCCATAGCAATTATAGATTAGATTGAGTATTGAATCCATATGTAGGAATGAAGAATTTTGTAAAAGTAGGTGTGAGAAATGAGAATAAGTAGAAATCGGATTTTTTCTGATTATGAGCAGTGGTCTTCGTCACCTATATCTTGGATCAGTCTTCACCTTAACAGTGCTGTGTTACCAAATCTTTTCGATATTCGATCTTCGGTATATATTGTGTTTGAATCAATATAATAATGTCGTCGTCATGTCCATCTCCAGTAGTAATAATTTAATTTGCTGTTACTTATCCACCAAACTTATACCCAGATATATATGCATGAATAGGGAAACACCAACCTCAACCTGATCACCGGCTGTTTTCATCAACAAATTCAATAAATCTACCTATGTCTTAATAAGCTAAGGTGTGTTGCTTAAAAACACAAGTAATATCTCACATTTCTACCGTACGTGTGTGAAATTTGAGACATGTCATATTATTTATACTTCCATTGAAAGTGTCTAAAGTAAAGATAAATACATTTATTCAAATTCGGGGTGCAAATCCCTTTAAAAGCATCTTTGGTGGATGTTTTTAATGAGTACGTCCTTTAGTTGTTAGGGAAGAAAACAAATCAAGTGGCAGAGTGGTAAGAATACCGATGCTTTACTATTAAAATCTTGATTTAAATAGAAAATACAATGAATACATGCAAAATGCCTAGTAAACATGTGTGCACTTCACGTTTTCGCTGGACGATTGAAGTGATCATCAGTTAATTAATAACTACTTCAATTATTATATTATTTTTTTGAAAAATTTTGTTATCGTTTTATTTAACCTAAGACTTGAAAACAAAAAATTAAAAAAAAAATAATTAAAAAAAATCAATCCATTTACCATCTCGGTAGTACTGTTGCCACTGTCCTTGCATTCCCAAGGTTTCTTATGCCAGAGTTCCCTTGTTCCAAAAAAAAAAAAAAAAAAAAAAAAAAAAAGTTGTCAGGGTAATGAGTAACCCTACTCTGTTGACCAAGTTGCACACATTTTTATTTTTCCCAAAACTAGAGAATTTAGGGAGTTTATTATGGGATTAGAGAAGTTTAAGGAATCCAACATAGATGTGCTCTTGAGTCTTTTTTATTGTGATATAATTATTGAGATTTCTCCTGAAATAGTTAAAATATAAATTCTTTTTCATGTTAAAATTTAATGCATTAAATCTGTAAAAGAATGTCACCAAGATAAGAAGTGAAGTGTCCATTCATTCATCTCAATCAGACACATAAATAGCCTCCCAAATTACATTATGGACAACAAGATTTACCGATCGCTTAGTAAATCAGAAACATACACCATTTATTGAGGATGCATTTTCTTCATAAAATTTTAATATGTTTTTTTATACCCAGTATTATTTTAGTGTGTCAATCATTACCAACACTCCCATATGTGCGATGACGTAGACTAAACATAAACAAAAAGTTCCATGTAGTTCAACCGCGAGGCATCTTCTTAAGTGGTGCAAAGGTGGAAAAAAACATAGGACAAATTACAAGATAGGACATGTTTGGTTATAACCTTAAAATTGTTAAGAATATTCCTAAACCCGGGCCTCGGCTCAAACAAGAAGTTGTAAGCAGCCCTTGGACCACGGCGTGGCCTGGCTATTACGCCCAAAAAAACAAAAGTGACACGACGTCGTACTTGGTTATTTCACAGAACATGTCAAATTGTCAACATTATCCCCCACCCCCCTTTTTTGCGCCATCTTGGAATTTGGGGCCACAATTGCAAGTATTTGCTTACACAATTGCGCTGAAATTTAATTTTTATTATTTCTTCTCTTTTTTTTTTTTTTTCCATTTTGCATTTATTTTATAACAATAGAATATGAAACTACAATTCCTTCCCGAGAGATTTTTAAAAAGTAAAAAAAAGTTTTAAGGAAAATAATAAATGACCCTTTTTGTACCACAAGAAATTGCTCTCCCAAATCCCAATTACCAAAATACCCATTCTTCCCATCTCAGCTTCTTACCTATTTACTATAGTTGTTGACAACTAAGGATTATTTACTAACAGCTGGTCCAATTCTTTTCATGCTAAAAGCAGCTCCCCTCCCTTCTTACTCCATCTTTTTTGTCTTAAATTGATAACTTTTTCAAAGCTCCCAACTTTTTTTTTTGGGTTTTTGGTTGCTCTTTTAATTCTTCTTCTTCTTGTCTGTAGTGTCTGGTGAGTCCAATCTCCTCCTTTTAGTGTCTGGGTCATCACTTTTGTAGCTGAAGCATGCAGCTTCCAGCACCCCATTTGGACTGGGAGGCACTCTTCTTCTTCTTCTTCCCACATTGAGATTTGCAGCTATCCTCAAATCTCTAATCAGATCAACACACTTCAACACTCTCTCCTGCGCCAAATTTCCACACAGTCATGCCAAAGTTACAATCTTGGGACATTCTTGGCTTCTTGTACTGTACTCCCAAGATGTTCAAGATTTGGTCCTGCCTTGCCTATAGTGTGTGTGTGTTTGTGGGCACCACTTAGTTTAAATAATTTGTGTTTTTTTTTTTACCTTGTGTAGTACTTGTGCCTTAAATATGACTTCCCCTGCGGTTTGTGTGTCCCCAGAAACAGACATTGCTACTGCCGCTGCAACTTCAGATGGCCGGAATTCCAAGAAATCAATTCCTGCATTCATTCCAAGAATCCAAGAGATCAAACACTGATGATTTGGAAATTATTGGAACACAATTAATATATAAGCAAGGGGGGCACCTTTCATGGTGCCTAAAACGATGTGTATTGATTTAGAGATGAGGTCTGGTGGTGGGAGTTTATTATCACCATTAATCTTTCTCAGAAAATGGTCCAAGAAAGTGCATGGAGTGTATGCCTGCATTCTCCACTGCAAATTTGTCAATATCAGAAGCTCCATTCTTTGTACTGTTTTGCCATCAAACATAAACCTGTAACCCCCCACCTGCCCACACAATCAATCAATCAATCCCCCATTGGACAAGATTAAGAAAGAATGGAAATTGTGTTTCATCGTACCTGTATGTCCGCCGCCAATGGCACATTGATCTCCTCCATTTTGGCAGCTAACGATAAACAGCCCAAAGCCAACAACTGCACAGCCCAATTCCTGCTTTTCTATGAATCCCCAGACAAACAACATAAGGATTCAATGTCGAAACAAAAAATCTGAAAAAGCGGTCAAGAATTGCTCAAAACTTACTGCCTCTGCTATTTCATACATGGAGAGAAACCGATCCAAGTAACTTATGGATAGGCACAGACTAGTGTCTCCAAACCCACAATGGGAATGAACCTGATAATAAGAATGATTAGTTTATACAATCTTGAAATAGCATAAATTTAAGGAAAATTAATGCATTTTTTTAATTTAATGAACTCAGATCACCTTCCAAATCCAGTCAATGGCCTCTGTTCTCAAACTCAACTCTAAGTCCCCACCTCTCAATCTCTTCAGATACCCATCTCTGGGCAAATGGTGGCTCTCCCTCTCCACCATGAAACTAAAGCTTTCCTCACTCAGACTGGGCACCTCCATCAATGGCTCTGATCTTCCTCCCCCAAAGATCAAGCCTTTATCACCATTGGATTCTTGGGCTGCAGCCTCATCCTTTGCCGGAGAATCAGAATCATTAAACCACGGGCTATTCGTCTCTGCACACAGTAGGCTTGAAGCTACAGGGTCATCATAGCTGTTGTCAGCCATTAAAGCACACCCAAAAAGACAAAAAACACAAAAACAAAAAAAAAAACAAAACCAGAAATACAACACAAGAATTCTTGTTTCAATGTTCTCTACTTCAAACCCAAAACAAAATCTAGTTTCATCTCCATCTGAAGATTATTACTGGGTGTGGTGTTTGGAGAGAGATCGAAGTGGGTGTAGCTCAGAGAGAAAAGAAGAGAGTTGGGTGTGGTAAAACTGTTCCGCGAAGAGGAGCTTTATGTAGGAGTGTAACACCCAAAAGGCTTTGGTGGGTGCGTGGGGGATCGAGAATTAGAGGGAAAATTTTTCTCCTAGATTGCTCATATTATTTATTACCAAGACACAAATGGAAGAAAAAAAGGAAAATATCATAAATAAATAAATAACTAAATAAATAATCGCATGCTTTTTTTTTTTTTCTTCTTTTTTCTCCCTTACTAAACACCTACGGATTACCATAAACAGATACTCAATTACAAGTTTGGATCATTGACTTTGGATATGAAACTACTCTTAAATTTTCAGTCTAGTTGTTCTACTAAAAAAAAAAAAAAAAAGAGTGTTTAAAATGAAAGGATTAGTCACTATATAGACAGTAAAAATTATGAATATACCAAAAAAAATAAATCAACATAAGCTAAAATTCCTTTCTTTTTGTTAAAAATTAAAAACAACACTCTAATAATTTCTTCGCATTAATTCTGTCCAGATTCAACTTTATAGTTATTATAACAACCGTTGCATTCCATATATATATATATATATATATATATATATATATATATATATTATAAAGTCAAAACTTATTACATAAAAGCAAAAACAATCAAAGACAAAACATCTTTGGCATAAACACGGCTTTTACATGAGCATTCATACTTGTGTGAATTTGGTTCGAGCTATTATATTCTTTGATATCAAGATCTTAAAATCTCAAATTATCTAATAATTTGAGAAATGTGGCACTAGATAATATGATAAAATGAACTATACAATTATTTTCAAGAATTTAATATTCTTAGAAACAAAAAGAATAATATATCATATCCACTCAGAAGTATCGTGAAGTTTATAATAACATAACGTAAACTAAAAATCTCTTTAGAATCAAAATAGGATAAATGGCATCCATTATATATATATATATATATATATATATATATATATATATATATATATAAGCAATAATTCTTAATAATAATTACAAAAATATTCATAAATTTAAGTATTGGGGCATTGTAAAATAAGGGACACATATGATCATTGATGAGGCCACTCCAGAATATCTGTGCAGAGTTGGTTGTACAAATGTCAAAAGGGTTTGTGGGGTAGTCAGCAGTGAGTCAAAGGGTCACCAGTGATGATATATTAATGATTCTCTAGTTACTTATACCCATATTTCATTTCTAATACTCCATAATAAAATCTACAAATACAATATCAATTAGAGCAAATACCAATTTTTGTCCCACGAATATTATCAAAATAACAGTTTTAATCCACATGTTTAATTCTTACTAATTTTCATCCACGACTATTGTTTTAAGAAAAACATGTTAAATAGACCACTGAACTTTTACACAATGTACAATTAAACCATCAAACAAAAAAAAGTGTGCAATTAGATTATTAAAAACTACTTTTTTTAAAAAAAAAAAATTATTTTCTTTTTCTTTTAAATTTAAACAAGTGAATCAAAACTGTCATTTTACTAATACTCGTTGAACCAAAATTGATATTTGCTCATATCAATTATATAACTTATCAACATTATAAATATATATATAAAGTAATACGGAGTAGTACATTCCTCCAATTTCACCTCATAATTTTTGCATCCTTATATGTAGCAATATTTGACTGGTTTTTTTTTATTATCTTAAATTAATAAATGTATGCATTCTTAAATACGGGTAGATTCAATCATTTCACGATTATCATTGAATAAAAACATTTATATTATCATGTTAAAGTGAAAATAGCATTAATAAAATATTTACATATTTGACACTTTTATCTTTAGTAATTGATAGTCAATATTGTAAACTTTCTTTCATATTTAATTTGTTTCTATATAAACTCATCATTATTTAGTACTAGTCAAATAGTTTGAGACTCCTGGATTTAAGCCATCTTGTCAGCTCATGTATTGGGATGACTTAATCACATTTTATTTAATTTTATTTTACTACTAAAAGGTATTCTACTTATTAAAAAAAAAAAATTGCATTCTTATTAAAAAGTTAATTGAGGTCAATATTAAAAACTTCATTTAGTCCAACTGGCATTTAAATTTTTTAATGCATTATATAACTATAGATATCATCTTTTAGATTTGATATATTGTATAAATATAAATATTATTATAAAACCTTTTTATATACATTATTTAATAGCCAATAATCTTGTGATTTAGTGACACGAAGTGACTCTCTCAAATGGGAGGTCATGGGTTCGATTCTTAGTGACGGTAATAGTACATTGTTCGTTAACTCACTCAATGCTTCATATGGAAATTCCTAATATGAAATTGGAAAATAAATTATTTTTTTATAAAAAAAAAAACATTTTGATTTTTTTTTAAAAATTTCATTTCCTAGAATGTCAATATGAAATTGGAAAATCATTTTTAGTACAAAATTAATTTTATTGTCAAAGCAAAAAGGGAAGAAAATTAATACTGGTTATCATCGGTGTGTTAATTAAGTATATATAGTAATTCTCAATTATTTCTCACTTTGACAAAACATGATCTTCAAATAATGTTTATAAAATCTCAAATAACTATTGTCTTTAGGTTAAAAATTAAATGATTTTAATATGGTATCACAACTAATTTTTCTTTGGAATATATAATGCATCCCGTGGTCATAATATAGTAGAGTTAATTCTATTTGTTGTCCTAAATTTATATATGATAGCGCTCTTTTAGTCTTTTTTTTTTTTTTTTTTAATATCGGAACATCCACATTTGGTCCTAGTATTATTATGTCATGATTATTTGTGGTCCTTTATCAATAAAATAGTTTTAATGTTGTTAAATACAAATGCATTTCAGTCTTCAATTACAGATTTTTCAAAAAATAAACATAAAAAATATAGTGGGGTCAATCACTTTTTATAAAAATGACAATAATACTTGGTATTTAACGGCATTTTAACCATTTTGTTGACGGAGGATAAAAAATGGTCATGCACAATAATACTAGGATCAAATGTGGATGTTCTGATAAAAATGACTAAAAGTAGACTGTCACCTATAAATCTAGGAACAAAAATGAAATTAAATATAATATAGTAACTATAACTTTATCCAAAGTCTTTCAAAAAAGAAAAAAAAAAGAAATTTATCCAAATGAAATAATCTTGAAGTTTTTTCTTACTTTTGTTTTTCATTTGTATCAATTCTTGTTTTTAATATATTTTAGTACATTTTATATGTTTTCCATTTTTTTTTTTACTTTCTCAACCTCATGAAGCACACAGAGTCAAAAACGCCTCCACTGAGTACAAAGTGCTTGGCATATGTTTCCGTTTAAATGTTAGAACAATTGCTTAAAATTTTAATTTGACAGACGAAGAATGGACAACATATTTTGATATTTATAACAAAAATGATAAATGTTAACAGTTGCATATTTATTTTTTTTACTAATTATGTATTCATTCATAAATAATTGCATATGAATATCAAGATAATAAATATCACTCATAAGTTTTTTTTTTAAGAGTATATATTTTACTATATTTATCCGGATATTATCTATGATTAGTAAATATTAAGAGAAAATATTTAATAATATTATTAATCTTCTAGAACTATAATTGTAGATTTGTAGGGGTAATTTATTTAAGCATTTAGGTTTAAGATATTTTGCAATGTTTATATGGTGGATCCAGCTGGTTAATTTAACGTAATGCGTATTTGTCAAATAACGGTCATATTAATGGTACTATTTTATCACTCAATAATAATAGACAACAATGTGATTTTGTTTATTTTTTTTTTAATAATATAAAAGTTATTTCTCTTATTCGTACCATATGTCTTCGTCTCTTCACAATGATTCTCTGTTTTTCCAAGCAAGAAACCACAGAGCAAAAAACTTAGAAAAATATCTCTTATACTCAACAACATAAAAAGCAGTAGAAGAAGATTAGGCACCACAACAACTTGTTGGAGTTTGAATTTGAGCATAACAATCTTCGAGAATAAAATATCATAAATCTTCAAATTATGTAGATAAATTAAATATGCTAAAATTTGTGTTACTAACAAACATTTCAACAAATATCTACACATTTAACATAAATATAGTTTAATTTGATTTAGACTTGCAAATAACTAGGGTCTTACCATTGTTCTTTTTAAAATTATTGTGATTAGATATTCACATGATGACAAATGATATTATCAACTCATAGTGTGTTATTCATGTAGCTTAAGATTTAATTTTATAAATATATAGAACAAACAATATGGAACTTCATTACATAGTATTGTTGAGGATTACTATTCCATCGTATTCTAATCGAGTCACAAAAATGTAAATGCCTAGCAAGTTGATCCTTCGTAATATTCGAAGTAGTGTCCTTAGCTTCACGAAGATATCATGTTCCACCATGTAAGTGTTTCTTGCATATGCATCTATCCACATTATTCTTCTTTGTTTCATGGTGAACAAATATCATCTTTTGATAATTTTCCATAAGTTCTTTTTGTTTTTATAAGGATTTTTCGATACCATCATCATCACCATCGGTGTAACATCTTTGAATTTTCGCTTCATATCCTTTTTTCCCTTGGTCGAGGAATTACTTCTTTACTACTATCACCATTACCCTCTATATTGGCAATTGATGTTTGTTCAGTGAATTATTTACTTAATGAGTGTTGATGGGCTACGAACGAAGGTGCCCAACTTAGAATGTCTTTAAAAATTTTCAATATGTGTTTGTAGCCAAATTTTTCTATACTCTTTATGAGCACATACAAGAATATGAACATTACTATAAAACTTAGACTATAGATACATAAAATCTAAGTTGCAGGTTCACATCTAAGTTAGTTGCCAGTTCGCAGCCCGCGCGGGTGAACCAGCATAGCCTGTGAGGGCTAAAACTTCTAGGGTCCTAACCCGCTTAATCTTGGGACAGCTTAGGGCTTGCCTTCGGGCTTAGACTCACCATGACACCCCTAATTTAAGCTCCTATTTGGAGTAAGCATAAGAGTACGTAGTATAGGGGTCTTGTTCTAAGTTGGAAAATGTAGTTATATAACAGGTGTTATTTAGTGGTAAATTATAATTTTTGAAATATTACTTTTTTTTTTTCATAAATAATATTCAGGAAGATGGGAAGAGGAAGAATGAATATAGACAAATAAATAAATAAAACGTTTGCTGAAAATAAGCTACATGTATGGCTTACAAGTTTGCATTACATTAATTAAATTTTAAGGTTAGTTACATAAGAGGACAACTTTAAATTTTTAAAAAATTTAAAGTTGTCCTCTTATGAGTAAAATTAAAATCTGTATCTAAAAATAAAAATAAAAACCAATAAAATAACTAATTTATGTATAAGTATAAATTATTAGCTCAAATGTCTATAGAAGTATATATTGAATTGCTTTCAAATTATTATTGTTTCTTCCACTTGTATCGAAAAACTAAATTATTAATTAAAATGTTTACAGCCAAATTAAAAATAAGTTTTAACTTTTTAAGACCAAAATAAATACTATAAATAAATAACCACACAAATTAAGATTTAATATGTTAATATATACAGCTCTGGTCGACTTTGGTCTAAAATAGAACCTAGGATACTTTCATCGATCATCTGAATCCAAACATTTTATGATAATAAAAGGCTGCATCTTAACTTAGATCTAAAGGATCATTTCAATGCCGCATGTTTATCCTTCTTTCTTAGCCTTTGACACAACTCCCATGAATATAAGAATATTCTCCCCACCTCTCCCTCAACAAAATATTGGAGATTTATCTATCCAAGATACAACATAATTGGTCAATAAACTCAAAGCAAGGTTAATAGTGGTCTGTTTTGCTATCATTTATAGTGTGCGAGTTTAAATACGTATTGTAGAAGATTATTACAGTATAGACTATTCCGTTTTAGACACCAACAAAAAAAATATTATGTGAAACTTAAGACGATTAATTACTGGGCATGTCTTGCAGTTTATTCATCATCCACCGAGTCTCTGAAGTAGGAGTAAGTTACGACTCTCTAGTTTACTATACAAACATCTCCACCAGATATCGGAGACCAGTGAACTAGCTAGCTAGAGTCAAACTATATATCCTTGTGTATAATATGTCATGGGGAAGTCATATCATCTTAAGTTCTACTTATACATATATACGTACGTACATGTACATACAATGACATAAACATTGGGGGGTATGCCCCAAAAATTCTAGTTGGACCAGATATATAGAAAATGATCACTTTTAATTTAACATATATATATATATATATATATATATATATATATATATATATATATATAATTGCATGTATTTCTATATAAGTTGAAGCATTGAATAGCAGCCTTCAAGTTCTGTCTCAGAATTGGTATTGTAAGAGGAAAAATTGTTGATTTGGAATTAATTGTAATAATGCACACAAAAACAAAGAAGTACATTGTTGGACTTATGCATGAACGAGTATTCAAGCAGCGCAGCACATACTGCTTGCAGTAGTGGTCCAAATTCACCTTCAATCTTATACTACTTGCACTTGATTGCTTTCTTCTCATGCCTCTGGGCACCATGTCGACTCAATTAAGGGGTAAAGTGTTGGTCATATTAATATTTTTTATACAAGAAGGAATTTTAAACTCTCGAGCTCTCTTAAAGAATAAGAGTGTACGATCACTCACGTTAACCAAGTTGATTAATTGCTTTCCTTTTATTATAATGAGATTGGAGATTCGAGCTCTCCATGAATGAGTATATATTTCACTATTTAACCTCACTCTTGCCCTAAGATACTAAGAAAATGCGTATACGTGGATATATTCAATGAGTGGTATAAGTTTAAAGTTGTTCTAGATTTCATCTTTTAACCTTTTATATTTCTTATATTTCTATGACCTTAGACCCAAACGATTGAGTTTGCATCTTTGATGAAGAGTAGTTCGAGTCACAAAAAAAAATTAAAAAAAAAAAAAAAAAAAAAAAAAAAAAAAAACTTCTAATATTAAGAGTAGTAGCGAAAATATAATTTTATTTCATTATACTTATATAATAATATCCTCACAACATTTCACTTGGTCATTTAGATCTTCACCCAATGTTTGCATGTAGTATAGATTATAGTAACTGTATAAAGTGTAAAATGATGGTAGTAATTAAGTCCATTCAGTAGAAACTTGTATTTCAAGCAAACCTTGGAATCCTATGAGCCTTTGCAAGTGTTAATTTAGTCTCAGGTTTGGCCGTTGTAATTAACTCAAAACCGACGAACCATACATTTTCAGATCAGAAAACTTAAAACCAAAAAGAAAGATCAGATGAGATTTCATGGTCAAATTTCTTCTTTTGCTTTTGGTAAATGCGTTGTTGCCTTGAGAAATAAAATATTGGTGCTGGACCACATACAATATCAATGCGTATTCTATTTATTGGTTTTGATTCACCCTTTTTATCATGACCGGACCAAATATATAATAAACGTCGTTCACATAATTTATATATACCATAAGCTCCGCTTTAATCTAGAAAGTTAATAAAATAAGTCTGTTATAAGTTGGACCATGATATTAGTTTAGATTATATCTTGATAGGGTAAATTTCAATTTTGGTCATATGACTATAGGGGCTTTGTTAATTTTAGCACCCGACTTTCAAAAGTGTCAATTTAGTACCTTGACTATGCAATTTTTATCAATTTTGGTCACTCCAGTTAAATTGCCGGAAAAACTTAATCCTTCATTTAGCCTATAATCTGAGGGGCAAAATCGTCTTTTGAATTCTGGTAAAATCGTCTTTTTTCAACAAAATTTGGCCAGTAATTTAGCTGGAGTGACCAAAATTGACAAAAATTACATACTCAAGGTACTAAATTGACACTTTTGAAAGTCAGGTGCTAAAATTAACAAAGTCCCTATAGTCATATAACCAAAATTGAAATTTTCTCTATCTTGATATGATTAGTTAATTTTGTGATCAATGCATTTTGTTACAATTTTTTTAACATATATGCAAATCATATATACAGTGCAACATTTTCTGACTTAAAACTATATATATAAAAAAAAAAAAAAAAAAAAAAAAAAGCTATTGTGATCAATGTTATTATAATCTTTATTTATGAATTATAATTAAGTTGCACATTTATAACATAAACTAGTATTTATAGGCATGATGCGCTAGAATAAGCGCACAATATTAGTGTTTAATGTTAAAATCATGATTATTATATTAAAATAACTTGAAAACAAATAATACCATACACTTTTTCAAAATTCATAAAATTTATATTGTATTAAAAAATTTAGTTAATAATTTAAGTCATAATTATGATATGATTAATAATTGTAATATTTTCATTTATTTCAAGAATATTATATTTATGTTAAAGAGATAAATAATTTTTTTTTAAAGAGGGGATAAGGGTCAAATAAACCTTCTAACTATATTCATTTGTGCAATTAAGTCGTTCAACTTCAAAAACTTCCTATCAGAACCTCTGATGTACAAAAAAAAATGTGCAATTAGCATTGTTTTGTAGGTTGCATTCAGATAACTGGTAAACTACTTGATGATGAGATTTTTCAAGTTGATTTGGGAGGCTAATGTGGCTTCCACATATTTTTTTAAAAATGATATATTATATTTAATTTAATTTTTAATCAGTAATAATAATCATAAATTTAAAAAAAAAAAATCTTCTATATTTTGTTGGTCATTAGCCGTCGTCTCACTTTTTCCGTCGACAGTCTGTTGCTTACTGTCACGCCCACTGTTGTCGTTTGCCATCACCACCCACCGGGAAGAAGGTCGCAACCTTCCAGATTTAGAAGAAGGTGTCGCCGCCTTCGTCCCATCTGGAAGAAGGCAGCAACAGTGGCAAGCAAATGGAGCAGCGACAAGCCAACAACAGTAACAATGGCGACGATGATGGAAACGAAAAAGATTATTTATGGTGTTAAAATATTTTTAATAATAAAAAAGAAAAACAAAAATAAAATAAATTTAAAATAATAATATTAAAATATGACATGTTACTAACCTGTAAATAACATGCAAAAACAAGTATGAATGGGTTAATTGCTTAATTTTTGTGAGTTCAAAGGTCTAATTTGATAATTTTAAAGTTTCAGGACTTAATTACACATTTAAATATAGTTTGAGAGTTTATTTAACTCTTATCCTCCCCTTTTTTTTTTCTTAGACCACAAGGTGTCATAAGTAAGCTCTAACTATAGGCACTTTTAAATCCATACCATACTCATGTTTATTTACTCATATTTATAAACCCGTACCATACTCATGTTCATATAATGGCGTGGGCTGCTCCATGACTTGCACATTTATCTATTATGTTGGGCTTATTGAGCTAGCCTGGTATTCAATTTGTTATGAGCCAAATACCTTATAGTTTAAAAGTAAAAAATACTAAAGAAAATAAACAAAGAAAAAAGAGTTGTTTTTATCCATGAATAGTAAGTAGGACAGATAAAATGGACAGAGAGTATATTTTTTTATGGGTTTGCAAAAGATAAAAACTTTTTATTGGACTGGTTAATTGAAATAGCACCATTTTAGCAAACCAATACGAGATAGCCCCATTTTTGTGGACAGTATATGATACAGAAACAGATTCAGATTCAGGCGCATAAAGATCCTAATGGCTGACTAAAACAGAGTCCAATGCTCACACCACAAATGAACAGTCATCACAGGTTTCAAACTAATGTTTGAAATGACACAATTGATCATAGTTAAGCAATATGATATATATAATACAAGAGCCATCATCATGAGTCATAATACTTGCAGATTAAAGATGGAGACGAGAGGGGAAGTTTCAACTCAAGCTTCATCCATCTGATCCTGCATCAATAACAACACATGTACAGATTCTTAATTTCATCAACAAACTTCCAATCAATCATATGCATATCAACAGCAAACAAACAAAATGTTGGCAAGAACATGTTGCAATCCAGGCTATCATCGAGTCATGTTTTTGGCATGTTCAGCCATGTGCATCATGGTTGTATGTAACCATCACAAACTCAAATTCGGGGGACAAATATCGTGTATCTGATTTCCCTTCCATATTTTATGTCTTTGGACAGCAGAGAGGGGGCAGGGAATATTTTTTTTTTTTTTTTTTTTTTAAAGATGAACTAAAACAAGAGTTGCATGTTATGTTTTGGTGATATACATACAAATATTGTGATATGATAGTATTTGATATCATAATGTCATAAATCGGTTGCATTTTACTTGTGTGCTCAAAGACAACTTAGAACAGGTAAACAGGGATCGAGAAAATGCGTGAGGAGAAAAGTAATACAATCCGAAATATCATAGTAAAAAAACCTATTGAGAATTGCGGGCTACTAGATATTTAGTGATTTACCTGAATATCCGAAGTCCAAAGAGTGAGGTTATCCCTCAACAGTTGCATGATCAGAGTGCTGTCCTTGTAGGACTCCTCGCCCAATGTGTCCAGCTCAGCAATAGCTTCCTCGAATGCCTATATAGAAGTAAGATACATGTATAACAGTAAACCAAACTTTTGTTCTAAAGCTTCTTGCTGAAAAATTCTCTATTGACGAAGTCACAAGTTTAACCCTTTGACTCCAATACCATAACTTTTTTTTCTATCTCATTTTACGGGGCATTAATATTCCCTAGAGATAGATGGATCCAAGATTCAAATATCACATATTGATGTCAACTTAGCATTCAAAACTCTAAGAGCAATCGATGTGAACTAACCTGTTTAGCCATACTACATGCTTTTTCTGATGCATTCAAAATCTCATAGTAGAATACCGAGAAGTTGAGTGCCAAGCCCAATCGTATAGGATGTGTAGGGGCAAGATCTGCAGCCGCAATGTCCTGTAGAGCATCAAGATGAAACTTCAATTGTCAGAAAAGATGAGGGGATGCGAAAGGATTGTGCCTAATGCAATATCAACACAACATATTGTGAGTAGAAGTTGGATTGCACATTAATGGTTATATGCTCACACGCCCCTCACGTGTTCGGGACTCCAAGCAACAACCCATGACCTTTGGTCTGGCTATTAAGCATGTGCTCCATCTCAACTAAAAGCCTAAGCTGATAGTTGGATTGCACATTAATAGTTATATGCTCACAAGTAGGATGTTTGCACCTATGTATTTAAAAAAAAAAAAAAATCCAAACAAACAAAGAAGTTCTTGTGTGTTATGTGCATGTGTACATCAATGCTTGCACTCCTTGAATGGGTTTAGATCCTTAATTGAAAGCATGAAACATTTATGACAAGCAACTTAAATATGGAAATTGTGTTTTTGCCAGAGGGGAAAGAACTTGGTTTTCTTTTGTCATGGTAAGATTTCTCTTTCCATTTCAAATAGGTTTCTTTCCTGGATTTGAAAAATGGATGAAACTTAAAGTAAACTGAACTTTTGTTTGGTAAAAATCAAAATCATACAATTTAGTTGGATCAGTCAACCAGATGCAAAACAAATTGTTGAGTACAGAATCATGCAATTTGGTTTATATCCAAAAACAAACCAAACGCTCATCCCAATTGCAAGGGCAAAAGGCTTAGGAATCCATTAATTTGTACTAATGATGGAAGCTGATTTACAGTTCAAAGCTCTCGTTATCTTAATGATCTCAACAACACAAGAGAAGTAGTGAAAATATAGAGAATTTAAATCCAGAAACATAAATATGGTTTTTTTTTTTTACCTGAGCAGCTTTATAGGCTAGCATAGTCTCCTCAGCAGCCTCTTTGCGCTCATTCCCAATCTTAAACTCAGCCAAATAGCGATGGTAATCGCCCTTCATCTTCAAGTAGAAGACTTTGGATTCGGGAGCTGAAGCGGAGGGTATCAAATACTGGTCGAGGAGCTTGAGAATTCCGGCACAGACGGCGGAAAGCTCGGACTCAACCTTGGATCTGTAGTCCTTGACGAGGACGACGTGGTCGTCGTTCTTGCGGCCCTCCTCCTTCTGCTCAATCGACGAAACTATCCGCCAAGCCGCCCGCTGAGAGCCGATAACGTTCTTGTAGGCAACCGAGAGAAGGTTGCGCTCCTCCACGGTGAGCTCGAAGCCGGAGGTAGCGGAGCTGATCACCAGGCCGTCCATGAACTTCGCCATCTCCTCGTACCGCTCCGCTTGCTCCGCCAGCTTAGCCATGTACACGCTCTGCTCCCGGCTTAGATTTCCCGGCATCGCCATTCCCGTCTCGGTCGCCGTCTTTTTTACTCTTTAAAATTAAACGAGTAAATTTGGGAATTTTGAAGTTATGAAGGGGATATATATATGGGAGTGAGTATTATTATTATTTTATTTTTTATTGGGTTGTCGGATGTGTGGCCATTTGTGGCGTTTGAGGAGAGAAGGCCCCACTCGGGAGAGTATGTTTAATTTTATTGTTTTAAGGAATTTTCACATTTATGAGGTTTGCATAATTTGATGAAAGGTTGAAAGTCCCATTTTTTAATACTCCATACCAGGCAATTCGTGTATACGAGTTCGTTAATGGATCGACATGATAGCGACACAAACACGATAAGGTTAAATACATACACGACATGTTAAGGTTAATGGGTTCAAAATTCTAACACGAACACGTTTTGTTAATGGGTTAAACGAGTTGACATGATAGACACCTTTTGTTAACAAGTTTCGGGTTGTATCGACACGAAACCGGTGTAAGCCCACTAAACATATTAATATATTTATTTTTAAAAAAAAAACTAAAAGTTAAGTTATATAAAAAACAAAAATAAAACCTACAATTCAATCTATCAAACAAACTAAAAAAATATTAGGAGAAATGTCAAATAGGCCCATGTACTATTATCAAGTGCTCAATTCCCACCATGAACTAAATTAAAGGCTAATTAACCACACTTACCTACTAAATTTGTTCAATTAACTTTTTTTTTTTTGCAGGTAATTGACCTTTTTTTGCAGGTTACCAATTCAATTATTAAAAAAATAATTTAAGAATTATTAAAAAAAAATTACAGCCACCGACTGTCCGGCGAGGACAGCCGGTGGTTGTATTCTTTTACTTTTATTATTTTATTTTATTTTATTTATTTCAATAATTAAATAGGTAACATGTTATTAACCTGTAAAAAAAGTCAATTGAACAAATTTAACTCGTATATGGACCTATTTGACACTTAATTTAGTTCGTGATGGAAATCGAACACTTCACAGTAGTAGATGGGCATATTTGACACTTGTGCCAAAAATATTCAATTTATAATATTCTTAAAATGATCAAATAATATTCA
Organism: Ipomoea nil; assembly: GCF_001879475.1. Classification (NCBI taxonomy): domain Eukaryota; kingdom Viridiplantae; phylum Streptophyta; class Magnoliopsida; order Solanales; family Convolvulaceae; genus Ipomoea; species Ipomoea nil. Next base: position 2,804,679 of record NW_017617454.1, read on the forward strand.
AAAATCATAATTAAAGAAGTCCATACTAGTTTTTAGAATAAAATTGAACATAATAAAAAATCAAATTTCAGATTGTTGAACATCAATAATTGTTGTAGAATCTTGTCATAATGTAGTAAATTCATCTTTAGTCATGTTCATGACGTTGGTTCTTAGAAACAAGTTTGTATAAATTGATTCGTGTAAACGAGTTAACACGATAATATTAACGGGTTAAACGGATTCTTAATAGGTTTAACGGGTTGATCTGTTAACACACGCAACATAACGGATCTTTAACAGGTTAATCTGTTAATGACTCAAAATACATTAAGGCTAAACATTAACCCGTTATTTTCGTGTCGTATTCATAATTATCGTGTCTACATTTTTGTCCGTCGCGTACTTTAAGTAATTGATTTCTGTAAAATAATAATACTCCGTAATAAATTTTTGACACTTTAACGTCAATTATTATTTGACGTGTTTTTTTTTTTTTTTTTGAGAACTTATGTGACGTGTTAGTAATTAAAAACTTATCCAATGCACATCGTTTCAAATTTGCAATTAAATTTTAATTCCAAGTTTACTCAATTGTTTTTTCTTTTTCTTTTCTTCTGAGTGCTAGTGACTTATATTATTTCCAGCGAGGATCAAATCCATGATCTTCTCGTTAGGAGAATTATTTCGTGTCATTAGATTACTAAGGTCATTGTTTTTTTTTTTCATATTTATTAAGAATATATAGGCCCTATTTGGTAAATAATGGTTAGCTGTTAGCTGATTGAGTTAATTAGATGGTATAACTAGTTGATAACATTAGCTGATTGTAGAAAGGTGTTTGGTGAATTAGCTATTAGCTGATAGCTGTTTGGTATAATTTATTTATGTTCTCAAAAGGCTAATTGAAAAGCAGCTTTTTGAATTTTGATATTTTTAGAATAACAAAAAAGTTAATTAACCGAACACTTATATTCATAAAATGATAAAATAACATTCAAAAATCATAATTAAAGAAGTCCATGCTAGTTTTTAGAATAAAATTGAACACAATAAAAAATCAAATTTCAAATTGTTGAACATCAATAATTGTTGTAGGATTTTGGCCTAATGTAATAAATTTATCCTTAGTCATGTTCATGACATTGGTTCTTAGCGTATTATAAACAGGTTTGTGTAAATGGGTTCATGTAAACGAGTAAACACGATAATATTAACGGATTAAACGGGTTCTTAATAGGTTTAACTGGTTGACCCGTTAAGACACGAAACATAACGGGTCTTTAACCAATCAACTCATTAACAACTCGGAATACATTCAAACTAAATACTAACCGTTATTTTCGTGTTGTGTTCATAATTGTCATGTCTACATTTTTCTCCGTCGCGTACTTTAAGTAATTGATTTCTGTGCATTCAAAAAAAGTAATTGATTTCTGTAAAATAATAATAATACTCCGTAATAAATTTTTGACACTTTAACGTCAATTATTATTTGACGTGTTTTTTTTTTTTTTTTTGATAACTTATTTGACGTGTTAGTAATTCAAAACTTATCCAATGCACATCGTGTCAAATTTGCAATTAAATTTTAATTCTAATTTACTCAATTGTTTTTTCTTTTCGATTTCTTTTGAGTGCTACTGACTTATACCATCTCCACTCGGAGATCTAAATCCATGATTTTCCTTTTAGGAGAGTCATTTCGTGTCATTAGATCAAAAGGTTTTTTTTTTCTAAATATTTATTAAGAATACATAGGGCCTATTTGGTAAATGGTTGTTAGCTGTTACTGTTAGTTGATTGAGTTAATTAGAGGGTATAACTAGTTGATAACATAATGGCCCTGTTTGGTAAAAAATTGGCCTATAGGCCAATTTTGGCTTATTTGATCACTATTAATGGTTTGATTTAGTTAAAATATCAATATAAATGTTTGGTTAATTAGTTTTTTGCAACTCCAAAAGGTTAAAATTAAAAAAACTACTCCTAGAAACTTTTTCAATTAGCTTTTTGAGAAAAAAAAAATTATACCAAACAGCTATCAACAAACAGCTAATTTACCAAACACTTTTCTACAATCAGCTAATGTTATCAACTATTTATACTCTCTAATTAACACAATCAGCTAACAGCAAACAACTATCAGCTAACAGCCATTTTACCAAACAGGGCCTATATGATGGTTGAAATGTGTTTGGTAAATTAGCTGTTTGGTATAATTTCTTTTCTCAAAAAGCTAATTGAAAAAGCTGCTCAAAGCAGTTTTTTGAATTTTAGCATTTTTTGAATAACAAAAAGCTAATTAACCAACAATTTATATTAATTTTTAAAGTCAAACAACTAATAGTGGTCAAATAAGCCAAAATTGGGCTATAGGCTAACTATTTTACCAAAAAGGTCATAATTTTTTTTTATTGAATTGTTTGGTAACTTAAAATAAAGTAAATTATATCATGCACTATGATTCACCATGCATATTGTCGATCTGATCCAAATGATGTACATGTTGTTAACATATTATATTTTCAAGAGAAAATTATACTTTTTGTCCCTAAGTTATAAGGTAATTGTAGAATTCGTCCCTAAGTGTTGGTCATACTCACTTTTTTCCGCTAAGTTATCATTGACATTGCACTTTTTGTCCATTTACTAATAAAATACTAGGGATGCAATTTATAATTTTAGTATAACTCAGGGACGAAAAATGAGCACAAAAGGATGAAACGTTCAACACCAATTATAACTTAAGGCCGAAAAGTGAACATGACCAACACTCAAGAACGAATTCTACAATTATCATATAACTTAGGGACGAAAAATGTAATTTTCCTATTTTCAATTAACAAAATTATGTACATATTCTGATCTTGTTCTAAATTTATAATGTGTGAACGGTAGATAAATAAATTGAAAATACATAATAGGTTAATTATATGTGCATAATATGTTAATTGTATAATTCATCATATGGGTCATGATTCACATTGTGTATGGTATACCATGATCCATGATATAGCAATTTTGTTAGAAGAAAAGAAGATTTAAAATGATGAATTTACGCATTTATTATATGAGATTTGTTTGTTAAATATTTGTTAATTAAAAAAAAAAAAAAGCGTCAAGACTAAACTTTATACGAAAAACTCAACTAGTCTTTTAAAATTTTACAAATTACAATTAAAAATATTGACATGTCATTTTCTTATACCAATACTCAAGAACAAATTATTCACCTATAATACTCAGTTATTGGAGTTCTGACAAGTAAAATTGACAAAGAGGAAATTACACTTTTGGTCATGTGATTATTGTGGTCTTATTAATTTGAGTACTTGACTTTCAAAAGTATCAATTTAGTCTCGTAACTATACAATTTTTAACACATTTGGTCCTGCCGGCCAAATCGCCGGCCAAATATTGCCGGAAAAACATAAACCTTTTTAAATTAGTTATTCATGGGGGCAAAACGGTCCTTTTTTCAAGTCTCTTCTTCTTCATCAAGGGCATCCATTATCTCGTGCTCATCAAAACGCAGTTTATGGAAAGACATTAAGCTCCATTTCGATCAATAGCCCTTTTCGCTTTCTCGAAGCTCCGATACTTCTATTAGAATCAAGCCATTCCCATTATAAGCACCAAACCAGCAAACACAAACATTAACATCAGCAACCAAACATAACCAGAATGTTTGCCTTCATCTCTCCCATCACACAACCCCTCAATGTCTCCACACAACCCAGGATTCCCCAGAAAGCTGTTATTGTATATTTGCTTCGCAAACTGATTATCATTGCCCAGAAAATCAAGAAGATTTTCAAGAAAACCAATCTCCTCCGGAATGGTACCGGAAAATTTGTTCTTTGATAAAACTAAAGACGATAAGTTTGAAGTTCCGGCGATAATTTTTGAGATTTCTCTGGAAAATGAATTGTCTGCCAGCTCAAACAAGGATATATGAGACAACCCCCAAAACCCCTCCGGAACACTGCCGGAAAATTAGTTGTGCGCAAATCTCACCCGTTGTAAGTTGCGGCATTGGCTCAAACTCTCCGGAATTTCTCCGAAAAATGAGTTGTCTATCATCAAGACCTTCTCTAAAACTCCCATTTCACATAGAGTTGCCGGAATTTCACCGGAAAAGTGATTATCAGAAACATCTATCCACAGTAAAGACGAGATTTTTGGGCAAGCTTCCGTTCAGCTTGTTTCGGAAAAGCTTCAACTCATATAAGTTCGGCGAGTTTGCAATGCTTTTCGGCGAGTTACCTTCCAACTGGTTTTCGTAAAGATTGAGTGACTCGAGCGGCAACTCACACAACTCCGCCGGAATTGTCCCCATCAACTGGTTCATTGACACGTCTATTAGCCTTAGCGCCGGAAGCTCCTCGGTTCCGAAAATTGGACGACGAAAATAAAAAATCTCCACAGATTTTCCCCTTTTCTAAAAACTTAGAATAACCATTTTGTCCCCATGAATAACTAATTTAAGAAGGTTTACATTTTTCCGGCAACATTTCATCGGCGATTTGGCCGGCAGGACTAAATGTGTTAAAAATTGCATAGTTACGGGACTAAATTGATAATTTTGAAAGTCAAGTACTCAAATTAGCAAGAACACAATAGTCACAAGACCAAAAGTGTAATTTACTCAATTGACAAATGACACATTTGCCTTCTTCAATTATTCAAAGGAATCAATTGGTGGACACCTTCTTAGTTCTTACTGTAAGAACCGTGTTTAGAGATTCAAAAATAGTTTAAAATTTAATTTAGGGTAAAATAGTCGCAAAACAGCCGTACTAAACCTGAAAACAATTAAAAGAGATTTCCTTTATTTATTTATTTATTTATTTTAATTTCATCCCTTATTTAATGAGGAATTTTATTTTTCATTCACCAGTTATAGTAAAATAGTAGATGCTGTCCTAGCTTGCTAAATGGTAATGATTGTGAATTTGGTCCCTCTACTAATAGTACACATTAATGACATTAATATATATATATATATATATATATATATATATATATATATATATATATAAAGGCACTATTATTAAGTTATTAAAAATATAGCTAATTAATATTTACTTACTTATTAATAAAATACAATATCACTTGACATCAAATTGATTGGTAATATATTGCTTTTATTTATTTATTTTGAAATAGAATATATTGTTTTTAGATATAATTAAATTGTCCTTAATTATAAATTTTAGATTTTTTTTGAATGTTACTGTCCCTATTACATTGTAGTATCTGTTCATATACTTTCTCAACCTATTGAAACACAAAGAATCAATAACGCCTCCACTAAGGTTCGAACTCATTCGAACTCATAACTTTCCAAATGGAAGTCCAACCCGGATACCATTAGACCACATAGTCTTGGTATAAATTTTAGATATCATGTACATTTATTCAAATTTTCATGGTCCTCTAGAATTTTTTTTTTTAAATATATTTTATAAATTTTTTGCATAATAGTAATTTTATTTTTGAAATTTAATTAGCATTTAATAATAATAATAATAATAATAATAATAACAACAACAACAACAACAACAACAACAACAATAATAATAATAATAATAATAATAATAATAATAATAATAATATAGATTATAGTGAAAAGGAGGAGGAGGAGGATAATATTATAGATTATAGTATAATTACAATTAAATATGGGGTTGTTGCATTTTTATAATAATTACAATTAATTCATTCACATATGGATGAGTTGGGGAAATTAAATGTGATATGGAGAAAAATGAATATACTTAAGGTATAAAAGTATAATTGTACATATATTAATATAATTGACTAATAATAATTGCCTAATAATTATTATGGTAAATAAGCTAAACATTGATCGTTTGATTTATATTTTATAATAATTACAATTAAATTATTTTTCTTTTTTTTTTCCATATTTATTTTAGTAATAATATAATTACATATAAATCATACTTCGTATTACATATCGATCTTTTTAAAATAATTACAGACAAACGAGTCATATATTATTCAATTAATTGAGTGATACTTTTGCACTAATCTTATAATAATCAAATAAATGTACACGTTGAATATTAGAATTTTTAATAATTTTATCTTTAATTTTATTATCTAAATATATAATAAAAAAAAAACATAATCGATTCAACCAATTTCATCAATTGCACTATATAATATTCGGCCACCACCACGGCGTTCACTAGCGACCTTCTCTGGTGAATTTGTAGCAAATCGGACGAAGGAATGGGGGAGAAAGAAAAGAGATGCAAAAAGACTAAAATACCTTCATTATTTTAACTATTAAATTTTTCGGTGAGTTTTAGCCAGTAATTTGGCCGGAGTAACCAAATTTGATAAAAATTGAATAATTAAGGTACTAAATTAACAGTTTTGAAAGTCGTGGATTGCAATTAACAAGACTCCAATAATCACATGACCAAAATGACATTTTACTCTAAGGGAGCGTTTGGTTCACGGAATCTTTGACTACCCCAGGTAACGGGATTATCTGGGGGTAAGTAATGTGAGATTTTGGGAATGTAAGATTACCTGATGTGTTTTGTTAAAGTTGTAGGAATGTAACATTAACTTGTTTGGTTGAAGGTTATATTTTAGGTTATATTACATAAATTACTTAAATGCCCTCATAGAAATTGAAAGGTGTAAATTGCAAGTCTTGTTTCTTTTGTTGTTATTATTGTTGCTGCTGCTAATAATAATAATAATGATGATGATGATGATTGAATGCGTATTGTAAAGATGAAATTCAACAACAACAACAACAATAATAATAATGATGATGATGATGATGATGTAATGTGTACCGTAAAGATGCAATTCAATAATAATAATAATAATAATAATAATAATAATAATTATCAAAAAAATAAAAGCATAAAATGAGGAAGTCGTATGGCTCTTGTGTGCTGTAAACCATAATTTGGTCCTGAACTTTGTAACTCGGTTGCAGAATGCATATCACATTTTCTTGAAGAGAAATAAATGAGGGTAATTTTAAAATATTGAAAAGTAATCTCACATTACCTAACCAAAATTTGGTAATCAGATTACCTCAAATATACTCCCATTTATTACGTGACTGTAATCTTACATTACTTACTCTCTCAGATTACCTAAACCAAACATGGTAATCTAAGATTACCTTTCTCAGATTACCTTGAGATACCTTGAACCAAACGACCCTAATAATAAGAGTAAATACCCAAAATGGTCCCTAGACTATAGCTAAATTCACAAATTGGTCCTCAACTTTCAATTTCACCCAATTAAGTCCTTAACTTTGTAATTTTAACACAATTTGGCCCTCTGCCTATTTGACCGTTTGTTGACTGTGATTTTTGAGGATATATATGTAATTTCATGGTCCATCGTCAGTTTTTTAAGGTTCCGGTTGCATTTCCAGACCGCACTGTTACATTTGAATCCACTGTCGAAAGCAATCTACCAAACCCGGTCACCTTCTTCATCCTCCCTTTGGATTCAATGTAGTTGAATTCGTACCAGAGCGAAGAAGACGACGTGTTTCCAAACCGGTACAACGTCATCCTGGAGGCCTCCACGTGCTCCGACGAAAGCTGAAGGTTCTTCTGGAGATCGTCGATCACAGTCAACAAACGGTCAATTAGATGGAGGACCAAATCGTGTCAAATTTGCAAAGTTAAGGACTTAATTGGGTGAAATTGAAAGTTGAGGACCAATTTGTGAATTTAACTATAGTCGAGGGATCATTTTGGGTATTTACTCTAATAATAATATAGATTATAGTGAAGATCTCATAAGGATATATCAAAATTGTACTTATTTTATCTTGATAGATTTTGAAAATTTCTCTACACACAATATTCGATCAAAACTTTTATTTTCTTTGAAAATTCACTAGTGTTTACTTAATTATTATAAATATGTTTTGTTAATTGTTTGTTCGGAAAAATTTATAAATGCGTTAAATGATTATTAATTGTTAATTTAATTAGGGAACCTTTTTATATAAATGATTTAAAATGAATAGTGTAATCTAAAATGTTAATGTTATGAAGATTTACATTGTAATAGAATCACTAGTATTTCAAAAAAAAAAATATGTGCTCATTATGTTTGAGTGGTTGGTTATCTTTCCTAGTTTATAGGGAGACATATATATTGTATTATTTTGGTTTAAGTTGGATGATGAATGAGAATTCACCGTACATTTTCCCTTTGCACTCTCAATTATCGTTTTACCTTTCTCTTTCTCTCTTTGCGTTCTATCACTATTACGTAATAAGATTTTGTAATCGACGATCACCGAAGATTAACAACGGAAGATTTGCGTTCTATCACTATTACGTAATAAGATTTTGTAATCGACGATCACCGAAGATTAACAATGGAAGAAAATCTTAATATGCAACACATTATTAGCACGAAGCTCCCGGTCAATCCAGGATGAACGAACTTCAAATATTATTGTTGTTTCTCAATGGGGACTGAATTGACACTATGCTTGGTGGATAGTGCAATAACGCATGCATACTATCCTCACGAATAGGATGCATGTATTTTCATACTCTAACTAAGAAACACGGCAATATTATAACTATTGCTGATAATGAGGTCCCCATAGTGGGTTCCGGTAGGGCTTCACTTATCCTTCATAAGGGTACAGAACTAATAATTGAGGAGGCTCTTTATACCATCAATCTAAGTGTACTTTGCTTAGTTTTAAAGACATTAGGTATAATTTATACCATTATACCATTATACCTAATGTCTTTAAAACTAAGCAAAGTACACTTAGATTGATGGTATAAAGAGCCTCCTCAATTATAATGAATTCCATACCGAAACCAAAACATGGGATACAACAGAATACCTCATCATGACGCAGCTTGTTGCTGGGCAAAAACAAGAGGTTGAAGAGTTTGCTTCTCTATCCTCTGGGTTATATCATATTTACATAAACCCAGTAATGCATTATCTATGACTTTTAAGAACCCACATTCCTTCCAATTGTGGCATCCGCCGGATGGCAATGGGTCGAGGATGACTACATCCATCACCCGACCCACCTTATATTTTCTCCACCCACTCCCACCCCCAACCCGCATCGGGTGAACTTTTTCAAAATCCACCCCCACCCCCACCGGGTGTGGGTGCTCACTACGGATACCCACCACTTATCATTTTATTATTTTTTTCAAAAAATAATATTTAAATTACTTACACATAATAAAATAATAAAATTCATTAGTGGTACTAAAACATAAAATAATATAAATATTTAAATATAATAACTAAATTGTTAATTTTTAAAATAAACTTAGTAGTTTAGATATAAAAAATAGTAAAAAAAAATACACGAAGTTATATAAATTTTTATAAATAACTACATACTAGTACTTATTTTACTATTATGCATATATATATATATATATATACACACACACACACACACACACACACACACACACACACACACGGTGGGTCGGGTGTGGTTCTAGGCGGGTTTTGTACATAGAACCCGAATCTAACCCGACCCACCGCGGGTTTACTTTTTTAAGACCCACCCCGACCCACCACCCACCATCACCCAAAAAAACCCGATCCATGCAGGGTGAATTCGGGTGGATGTCCGCGGGGCAGATTGAAATTACCATCCTAATGACCGGTTAGGTCATCCAGGACAACAAATGATGAGCTAGATTATTTCTAACTCAGCTGGACATAATTTATCTAGCTCCCATATTATCCCTACACAATAGTATATGTGTGTCGCTTGCACGAATGACAAATTAATTGCTTGCCTATCACGTACTAAAGTTGGACATGAACCTCCCGTTTTTCTTCAAAGATTATAAGGTGACATTTGTGGACCGATCCATCCATTATCTGGACCTTTCAGATATTTCATGGTCTTTATTGATGCTTCCAGTCGGTGGACTCATGTTAGTCTACTCCACTAGAAATAAAGCATTCGTCAAATTTGTTGTGAAAGTCATTGAATTGAATGTCCAATTAAATATGTTAGAATGATAATGCTGAAGAATTCACATCGAAAACATTTCATGATTATTGTATCACTCTGGGCATCAAAGTGGAGCATCTGGTACCTCATGTACACACTCATAACGGTCTAGCAGAATCTTTGATTAAGCGTATTAAATTGATTTCTAAACCATTGCTTCAAAAGTCCAATTTACCAGCTACTTGTTGGGGATACGCAGTATTACATGCTGCAAATCTAATACAACTCCGGCCCACTGCATATCATGATTATTCCCCCGTACAGCTAGTACGAGGGGTAGAACCAAACATTTCCCACCTGCGTGTTTTTGGTTCTGCAATCTATGTCCTCACACCACCTACACGTCGTACCTCTATGGGTCCACAACGAAAGCTAGGTATTTATATTGGTTATGAATCCCCCTCTATCATTAAATACTTAAAGCTCATGACCGGGGACCAATTTACCGCAAGGTATGCAGACTGCATCTTTGATGAAGATCATTTCCTGGTATTAGGGGGAGATAAGAGCCCCCATTTAATGAAATACTGAGAAATTTGATAGGATGAAAAAGATCTTTAATACCTAGACGGCTGAACCCTTGCACTAGCCAAGCTGAACTGGAAGTTCAAAAGATAATTAATTTACAAAATTTAGCAAATAACATGTCATATGCTTTTACTGATTTAAGAAGAGTGACTACATCCCACACTCCTGCTAAAAATGCCCCAACAAGAGTAGATGTCCCCAAGGAAAACATACTGACACCCCTCATCGCCAGAAGTGTGGGAGACCAATAGGTGCATAAGATATAAATCTGAAGAAAACTAAGATCAATAAAAGTTCTCAGTCACTCCACAGAATATCAATCGTCTAGAAGACGGAGAACCTAGTCAACCTGCACGTGCTCCATATAATATTAACACTAGAAATGCGGAGCATCCAAATCCAAATATTGCGAGAAATGACAATGATCTGATTGATATAAATATAGAAATTGTCATACACTATGTTGATACATGAGAAACTTATAATAGAGATTTAACAGTCTTCGTCAACACTTTTACCTGCGCGATTGCCTCTAAAGTATCACGAGATAATCTGGATCCAGAACCAAAAAAAAAAAAAAAAAAAAAAAAAAAAAAAAAAAAAAAAAAAGAGAGAACAAATAGTAAAGATGAATACAATGACAATGCTACTCAAAAAGAAAATTAACAAGACTTAGAAAAATTCAAATCAAAAGTAGTATTTATTTAGGCTATCGTTTTAAGACTAAGTATTTACACTATCGATTTTACAAAGTTGCACACATTTATTTTAGTGACAATTATAATGAATCTCCTATATTATCTTTCATTCATATATTTTGAATTACATATTTAAATAAACAAATTCAACATTCAATTACCTATGTATGAACTTCTCATATATAATCTTACATTGATATATACTTTGAAATACTTATTTAAATATAAACATTGGGCATTAACTCATTTGCACGATACGCGTGTAAAATTAATATAACAATCTAATAAAACTCATAATTCCTTGTAAGTTGTCCAAGGCAGATACCATTTTTCATTATCTAGAAAACAAACACTTGGTGGGCGGACAGATGAGAGTGTGTAAATGTCACACATGAGAGATAAGAAGTCACTTCACTCAACACTACCAAAACCTCTCGGAACAGTGCTACAACAAAATTTATTGTCTACACCAAAATTGTCAGTATTTGTGAGCTTTGGAATTTGATTTTTTTTTTTAATAATTAAACGATTTAAATCCGTCTCAATTATTATTTTAATAAATTCAATTTGCAAAAGTTATTCTGTACTGTGTGTCCAAATATCTGGGGCAGCCCAACAAGGGCAGTCCGAAACCTCTTTATTTTCTAGTCCATTCATTTTGATTTTTTATAAAGAGGGGAATAAAATTTTAAATTTAAAAAAAAAAAAAAAAGAAAAAAGAAAAAAGTACGGGGTAGGAAAAGTTAAATGCAACAGATAACACAGTCTCACTGAATTCTGGAATTTGAGGACTGTATTGTAGCTGGAGAAAATGGCATTGTGCAGAGGTGTAGCCATGTCCAATCTTCCAAATCCGACGCCCTTCGCCGCCGCTCCCAACGCCCATACTCGCCTCCCATCCAAGACTTCTCTTCCACTCAAGAAGCCTTCAATTTCCGGCTTCATTCCGGGTATTCTTTCCGCCTATATTTGCTGGAATTCTGTTCCTTTTCCCTTCCAAAACAAAACACATATTGGAGTTGCATGACATGTTTGTCTTTTCTGCTTTTTATTAATCATTTTGCTCGGTTTTTCAATGTTAATTAACGTCCAAAGAAGTATAGTGAGTATTGGTCTCTGTTCAGCAATTGGCATTCATGGATTTTATAACTGTTAGCTGATTGAGTTAGTGAGTTTGAGTAGTTGATAGCATTAATTGATTGTATAAATGACTTTCTAAAAATCTGATCGCTAATTAATTAAACACTCATATTAAATGTTTAACCAGGTTAAACAACTAATAGTGGTGGATGATGAACTAACTATGTTACCAAACAAGGACGAATCTGAAAATGAATGTGATTACATGAACATGAAAAAGTGAACGTTCTTGTGGAAATTGGAATCAGGAAATGTCTTTTACACTCAAATGTAGCTATAGAGTTTTTGACTGGGTTCCATTCTGTTTTAGTTACAGGAGTGCCATACTACTCCAATTTAACTATAACATTTGCATCCTCTGGGGAAACATCTAGTTTTACACAGAATACTGTGTATGAACCTGTGCAAACTGAGACACCTAAGCAAGAAGAAAAATATGATACAGCTTCATATAATGAGGCATCCAATGACGACGACTCTTCTCTCGACTTCCAAGCACAATTGTCAAAGATTTTTGCTCAAGTCGGTATAGAGGTTTGCTTCTAATCCTTTTTGCTTTCTCATTGCCCTACGGTTTTTCTATAACATGTCTTTTACTTGTCAAAAACCATTTTTCCATCCAGTTTACATAATGGATTTTCTGTTATTCTTATATTCATGTTACGATTGTTGGGGCACCCACATCCTTTTCTTGAATGAACCCGAATTTTTCTGATGTACAGCTTCACTATTTGCAGTTAAGTTCTTGCTAGTTAGTTGTTTTGCAGAATGTTTATGATTTCATTTTTTCCTTTTTTGGTACCTTGGTGATACTTTTTGCACTAAATTTTGCTCACTAATTTCCTCACACTGATTCAAAATTTCGAATGTAGTTCATCAGACATTTTGTAAAGTTTTGTTTTCATGTTTTTTTCATCATCTTCTACTAGTACTACATTGTATTCTGTAAATAATGGTTTCAATTTCAAAGATAAAGAGGCTTTCCCATGGAAGGAGTATCCTTGTTTTTGCATCGTCAGGAATTCTCTTGATCTATTCACGTTTCTTGCTTAAGATGAAGGGAGACTGGAACAGAGGGAGCGGGTACTTTAGCATTTTCACATTCATGTTGTTGATATCATAAGGCCACTCATATAGAGTTATAGGTCCTTCATATACTTGTTTAAATATTTATATTTGTTCTTGATAAGACTCATTTACAGCGGGACTTTGAGGAGGGATTTGATAATTAAAGTGTGGTTAACTGTGTAGCCTCGCATTGTCAATATTCCTGGTATTCTTCAAGTCTTGTGTTTCAAGTGTTCAGATGATACTTCACAGATCTCATACTAAAATTAAATCAGTTCCACATATCCTCAAGAAACAAAAGTTTAAATAGGTTTATTTATTTTCATAAATTCCACCATACCATTCATTTTTGTTAGCTTCAAAATGCTTATCCTTTTTTGTTTTGAGTGTTCATTTTCCACTTTGGATTTTGTACAAGGTTTTCAATGTGCAAGCATGTCATGCACAAACTTTTCCTCCTTTATGCTTTTATTGTCTTGCTTATTTATTTAACACTCCGAGGTTTCGTAGTACATTGGATACTCGTGAGAGAAGGGAGATTGGTGATATAATTCCAGATAGGTTGCTATGATGAATTTCTTACTAAAGTTTATGAAGATTTGGTAATACATCAGGCAGTCTTTATCATTCCTGTAGTTTACCTGACCCACTAGATGTCATTTCGGAGTGGCAATGGAAACCCGCAGCCACTACCCGAGGGTGTGCACTGGGTAAACCTCGCCTTGTGACTCTAGCCAGGCAAGCCAGCAAAGGACCACAAGGAGGTAAACCAACCTAGATTGCCTATAGCTAACCGGTTCAAATCAAGAAGGCTGGGATTCGAACTCGTGACCTTATGGACAAGTTTGTATCCTTAGCCAGCTTGGCTGGGGTTACAAGTGTGCACTGGGTAAACCCCGTCTTGTGAACCTAGTCGGCAAAGGACCACAAGGAGGTAAACCAACCTAGGTTGCCCATAGCTAACCGGTTCAAACCAAGAAGGCTGGGATTCGAACTCGTGACCTTGTGGTTACAAGTTTGTATCCTTAGCCAGCTTGGCTGGGGTTACCCCCTATATGTCATTTCCCTTTCAAAATAGAATGTGCTCTATTGTCCAACAGATTCGATCTAGCTTTTCCAATCTGCTGTTGAATTATCATCCATGTCAGTCTACCTTTTGTTGTTAATTTTGATTCTAGAAGTGGAGAGAAATCGCGTTTGCGGCAGTAGTAGTTAATGTTGTTTGTTATCAATCTTCAGTAGAAGAAAAGTGGATTTAGCCAATGCATAACTACATAACTATATGTACTTTGATTAACATAACCTTTACTTCTGAGAACAGTTGATTACCAAGGCAGGTTGATAGAATTAAAAATTACAACTTTTCTATATTTTCATGGTGGTTAACAAATATCTGATTATGCATTGCAGTTTGATCCTGAAAACTCGTCCTCAATTTACCTTTATGGTGGTGGTGCTATTTTAGCTGTTTGGTTAACTTCGGCTCTTATTGGTGCTATTGATTCTATACCCCTGGTATGTAGATATTCGCTTGTTTTGTCCATGGATAATGACTTTGACCTATCACTGACAATAATGTAACGTGCTCTCCAATGTTACCATTTTCAGTTACCCAAATTGCTGGAACTCGTGGGTCTAGCTTATACCGTGTGGTTCACCATCCGGTATCTGCTATTCAAGGTAAAGTTCGAAAGAGCTAATCGATGTCCAATAGTTCCGGTTTGCCAATTCCCTAGTACTGATTTTATGTGGTGCTCAAATTTGCAGAAAAGTAGAGAGGAGATAGCAGCAAAAATCAAAGATATTAAGCAGGAGGTGCTGGGTTGAGAAGATGCTCAAAGAAGTTCTACTACTACAAGTATAGTAACTTTGAATGTATATTACTTCTCTACAAGCCCTTGATCTGATTCAATGCCTTTTTGGTCAAAACAATTTGAAAGAGAGCATCTTTGTGCATTACTCTTCCAAATGTTTGGTATATATAATATGCTGTTATAAATACAGTCAATTTGAAGTTCCTTAATTTGCTTAATCTTGATTCCTTTTCTAATTCACCCTATATATTAGAGGTGAGGGCATCCCTTACCAAAGATCAAAACTTTAAACTCCACTCCAGCCAAGTTGGTCGGATAATTAGCTTGGTAGCCACAATGTTTCAAATTCAACTCCCTGTAAGAGCTGTTTATTGTCGTTTTTTGTTTGAGTCGATCGGGGTTTCACAAGGAAAATCATCCTTATACATGTCAGCATGCTATTAGTCCCTTAGTAACATCTAGATACTATATTTGTCTTTAAATACAACATCGATACCATGTGATTACAATAATACTTGGCTCTTATTTACCGAGTAACTAGAATGAAACTCCTTTGTTTTCTCTTATCATATTACATATTACATACACGTTTATTAAGCATTTTAAACGAAGGTCTAGTAATTTATGTTGGGAGTGATGGATTAATTAACTTCAACGCTTATTATTGAGGGGAGAATAAGAATAAAGTCCTTTTCCAATTCAAACAAGCATAGTTGCCCTATTCCTCTACAAAACATTTGGTACTAAAGAAGAATCTTGTTTTAATAATGTTTCTAGTTGCTTAAATGCTCCGGGGCATTAATTCCTATGCGGACGAAAATGGCAGCCAAGCTCGTGTTAAAAAATGCACCATAGTATGGTGTATTTTTGTGATGCATTTGTACATTTTATTCTGATGCATTTCTAAACATGTGGCGGTGCATTTATGCATACTTGGTGGTGCATGACTGCATGTCCCATAATGTGGTGCATTTGCGCAGTTTTGAACACGTTGTGGTACATTTACACACACCTAATAGTGCATGACTGCACATTTGCACAACAAGGCTAAAATTTAAAGGAATTGACGGAATGACACCACTATGAGTGGAGCTTGCGGCTTAATTTGACTCAACGTGAGGAAACTTATGAGGTCCTGACATAGTAAGAATTGACAGACTGATAGCTCTTTCTAGATTCTATAGGTGGTGGTGCATGATTGTTCTTAGTTGGTGGAGCGATTTGTCTACTTAATTTCGTTAACGAATGAGACCTCAATCTGCTAACTAGCTATGCGGAGGTATCCCTCTGCGTGATAAATTTTTAATTGTTTGACATTTGGAAACAAAAAATATATTAGAACTTGATACATTATAAAGTGACGCCCTAAGAAGCTTGTGAGAAAAGGTAAATTGCATGATGTATATCTGTGACTGAGTGATTACTTATTTCTCATGACCTTACGGTCTTACTCCTTTTAGGGTTTGAACCCGGACATTTATCAAAATTATTAATGTGGTGTCCAAATAAGATGACTAAGGTTGATGTGACTTTTTTATTCTAAAATATATTTTTATACAAAATCAAAAAGTCTATTGAAGACGTGTCTCAAATAAAAACGCTTTAACTGCGTCTCCATATTGACGGAGATGCCTGGCCATTGCATCTTTGTCCTGACATCTACGGCTACGGAGTCTTTGTTAGAATGAATACACCTATATATGTTCAATGAAATAAAATAAAATTTATTTTGAGATCCAGTGCCGGAAGAAGGAAGAAGGTGACAATCATGTTATCAAATTTGCAGCCTGGTGTCTTTCTTGTTTTTGTTATTTTCAATGGACAAGAAAAAAAAAATTGAAAAAAGATTATTTTTTAAAAAATAACATTATTAGTAAATGCTAAATACTCCTTCCAAAAGGTTGAATTCCTAATCCAATTAAACATTTGGGAGGATGTAAATTACGGTGTATAAGAGATCTGTCAACTTTAGACATAATCTCCACACTATCACTGTTGAAGTTTAAACCTTGATCTATTCTCTTAAATACTATCTACTGAATCAGTGAGTTAAGTCCGTGCAAGCAATACAAGATACTTTACGATCCTTTTAGAGGCATTGTGTAGGGGAAAAAACAACTTTTCATACCCAAGTGATGAAAAGCAAGAACCAATTGAAGTAAAAAACCAAGAATGCACCTTTCGGGATATGCCATCACACGTAGATCTCCAATATCACAACAATTAAACAAATCCCAATTCTTGGAATTTTCCTCCACGTTTTGGATCCCTCCACTCCAAATTAGGATCTCTAATTTTCTTTTTTTTTTTTAGATTAATTAATATTTAATAGTGAGTGTTATTTTATTTGTTTGGTAATGCCTTTTTGTGCAGTGAGTTAGAGTGTTGATTTAATTTATAAATCGTAATAAGTTAGTCTAAGTCCAATGAACGATGTATCAAATTGAATTCATGTTTTGTATGGTGTAAAATTTAAAATATGTCAAAGATACTAAAATATTCACTTTCGCTATTATTAACATTCAGTGAACATATATATAATTTAAATCATATAAAAAATATCTTAAGACCTAAACTCTCTCATTAAACATTTAGTTGAATACTTGATTAATAATAGACCTTCATTATTTAATACTAAAAGGTTCCTTTCAACGAAAAAATCAAAAATAAAATGACAAGTTTTCTTGCCCGGGGGAGGGGTAGAGATCTTTTTTGGAGATCTCAAATTTTTTACTTAATAGGTCACATTTTAAACAAAGATGTAAAAATTATTAAAGAAACTTCCAAATTTTAAAGTAATAACTCTTGGGACACGCAATATAGGTACCAACCCCAACTGAAATTACGACAATGTCCTTGTGACAACCACTCACCCTGTGACCTACTTTATTGGCGGCTGACCAAACAGCCCCCTATTTTTTTGCAACAACAGCTGTGCCCTGATTCCCTCGACACAATTTCCAATTAATTAACATACAAAAATAAAAATAAATAAATCGTAAATATAATAGCTGCTTTGATTTTGAGCATCAATATATAAAAATACTAATATTACAATTATAATAGGAATATATAATCCTTTCATAAATCCACACGCCTTAAGAATAGAGAATAGTAAAACCAGAATTAAACTAAAAAAATAATAATAATAACTTTATTCTTTGCTTTTTCTTCTTCTTCTTCGTCATTATCATCACCGGAATCAGAAGTCCTTGAGAAGTTTACGGACTTGTTCCAATGTCACAAAGAGCACCACAGTGAAGGGTCCCTGGCGAGAAATGGTGGGGATGAAGCCCTTGTAAAGGGCCATGGGGCCCTCAGCTTTGATCGTCTTCATGGCACAATCAAGGGCGCCGGCGTACGGCGGCGCCATTCCCGGCTCCACCTTCATGTTCATCATCCTCGTCTTCAGCACGTCCACCGGATTCGATGCCACGGCCGCCACGAACCCGGCGGCGAAGCTCGCCGTCACGTGGGTCCCGAGCCCGTCCTTCATGATTCCCTTTTCGAGGATCGTTTCCTTGAACTGGTCGTAGGATGCCAGCTGGCTCGCCGTGACGAGCATTGCGCGGTTGACGGTGAGGGAGGAGCCGCGCCACAGGCTGGTGACGCCCTCGTTTTTGGCCATTTGGGTTATGGCGTCCACCACGCTCTTGTAGTTGCGCCGCTGGGCCGCCGGGAGACGGCCGTCGGCTTGCATCCGTACCATCGCCACGTCCGCCGGGTTCCCCACGGCGGCGCCGATCCCGCCGGCGATAAGCCCGGCCCCGATTTTCTTAGCCAGCGGCATGTTATTCGTTTTCGGGTCACTCCACTTCTGCTTCATCATGTCGTACAGCCCCATCCGGGTGGTGGAATAGAGCGTCTGTCGGAGGACGGTGGCGGACACGCCGGAAAACAGCGCGGCGACGCCTTCCTGTTGCACGATCCTCACACCCACCGTAATGGGCCCCACTCGCGGCGGCGGAGGAATATGAATTTGACCGGTGTGGGCAGCGGTGGTGTGAAAAGCAAGCGCCGGCCTCAGCGTCTGAACCGCCGGCGCAGATTCCCCCTGGAGCTGCATTCTCACCTTTATAAGATCCAACGGGTGGGTAGAACACCCGGCAACAATGGAAGCAATCCCTCCCTCAGCAAATCCCTTCAAACCCATATCGAACAACCAGAACAAACAAAGATTCAAGATCTGAAATCAAAAATTTCGAAGGAATTCGAGAACCAATAAATCAAGAAAACAAAAAAAAAAAACAAATCTTTCTTTCAAGAAGACCAATTGGAAGTAGAGTTCATCTCACTGGAAACCAGGAGATGAGAATGGAGGCCGAAGGCTATGGAAGAAAAGTGAGGAACGTTTGGTCTCTGAGACATATGCTATGGGAGACGAATTAGAGTTGAATGATGGGTTTGAGAGGCAATGCAAGAAAGGTATATATAGAGGGTGGAATTTTCAGAATTGATTGTTTCTAGTTTCTAGGGTTAATCACGCGGAGACGAAACAGAAGAGGAACATGGGGTTGGGTTATAGCCCTCCCTTTGGTATACTTTCCTATTCTCTCCAATTTTCACGCGGATGTAGGCCCTACCTTACAACTCACCACTGGTTAACTCCTCAATTATTAAAGGAACCGCTAATTAATGCTAAATTATTTCAATGGAAATTACATCAACTGGCACTATGTAGTATGTAGGTATGCATGTATTTACTTTATTTATGTTAATGTTCGGTCCATAACATTTTTATTGTTAAGTGTATATGTTAAGAAATTGGTAAATGTCAATATTCAATGAATTATTTATGATTGAGAAAATGGTCAAATAGGCCTCTAAACTTTACCACAAAGTTTAATTAGGTCCATAAATATTAAAAAAGTGAAATTAAATCTTCAAAGATGTCAAATTGAGTAAATGAATCCCAAAAACCGGTAAATGACATGTTATTACATGTCATTTCAATTCAGGCGACGAATTTCGGCCACCAGAGAAAAACCCGACCACCGGCGACAAAAATTGATCGTCCGGTCGTCTTCCAATAGAGAAGACGACCGTCCCGAACAGATCATGGCGTCTTCTCCAATGGAGAAGGCGGCTGTTCGGTCGTCTTCTCTAGTGGAAGACGACTGGACGGCCGAATTTTGTCACCTGTGGCCGGAATCCATCGGCGGAACTGAAATGACCTGTAATACCGGTTTTTGGGCTTCATTGACCCTATTTGACATGTTTGAGAGTTTAATTGCATTTTTTAAAAATTTAGGGGTCTAATTGACTTTTGGGGTAAAGTTTAGGGTCCTATTTGATCATTTTCTCTTTATGATTCAATTGAAAGTCGAAAATAAAAATTGATAAATGTCAATAATTGATTAACTATCTCTGAAATTGACTTTTAACATAGTTCAAAATTGTTTTATAGTTAGTTTAAGAGTTATTTCCATTTTAGTTGTATGACTATTAGGTACTTCCTTCTTTGATTATTAAGTATTATTATTATTATTATTTTTTTTACATTTGGGGCATAACTTTTATTTTTATATTGTTTTTTTAAAAAAATGAAGGGACCTTCTTTAGTAATAATAGCGAGACAACTCTCCATGTTGTTAATTATTTTGAAGAATTTATTCTACGTCAATAAAGAGAAACAAGCAAAGATAGTCAGCCATAGTGTCCTTTTACAAGATATCTTGTGGTGACATAATCATACAAATAAGAGGGTAACCTTATAAATTTTTTAAATCAAGGATAAGTATTGTATTATTTAATACAATTTTATTTGATTAGTTCATTGTAAGGACATATTGGTTTAGAAATATATATATATATATATATATATATATATATATATATATATTTATTTATTTATTTATTTATTTATTTATTTATTTATTTATGGAGCAAGAGTCTCAAAAGATTAAAATAATATAAATATAGTTCCAGTATTTTGTATTTCAAATTTGATTTACCAAATTTTATTCAAATGTTAGATATTATAATATATAACGCGTTACAATATCTCAATCTTACTAACTATTCAAATGTAAAGATTATAAGGTTTGTAAAATTAAGAATTTCATACGTAAATTGTAAGCCCATTAGTCCAAGTTTGTTACATAATCTCTTATGGCATCAAATTAAAACATACAAATTGGGAACAGCCACAAATGGCAGAAAATCCCCAAACACGATACTAGATATCATGCGAAATTGCGAATATTAAAGAAAGGATGTTCATTTGTTTGGACCCGCAACCTTGATCAATTGTCCATTCTAAATCTACTTTCATCAGTATGTTTTCACACCCTTGAATTGGCATATGCGTGCATGTATCTATCATTTATGTATATTCATGGATCAGGGTAAAAGTTTTTTTATCAGAATATAAAGAAATAAAATTATCGACATGATATACAAAATTTTAAATTTTCTTTTTAAATTTTTTTAACAGAAATGGAATAATGTGCATTTCAGTTTGAAATAATATTTAAGGAAGTAATTGAAAACCACACATTTCTTCTTCTCATTGATGTATTGGATGCCTACTTTTAGCCACCATCCCATCTTCCACTCCCTACTCTTCATCTACAACTATCCAAAATAGGGGCTGCCATTTTTGAGACTTTAGAATATTAGAATAGGTATATATTCTAGAACCCCATCAAGTTTAGGTGTCTTCTTATTGTTCTCTCTAAATTATTTTATTCTAACAATATATAATAACAGAATATATACTTTCTTATATGAGCATTTGTTATTGGGAAAACTTTTACATTTAACAAATGAAATATGATAGAAATTTGATTTTAAATTAGTAGATGTGTTGGGTGTTGTACTTAGGGGGCGTTTGGTTCAGGTCATCTTTGATTACCTAGGTAATCTGAGTCTGGTAATGTTATATTACCTTGTTTGGTTCAAGTTATGAGATTACCTGGTAATGTTATATTACCTGAAAACTGATGTGGCGATAATGTTTCAAGGTAATGTGATTATCCCCATTTTTTTAGGTAATCTTAAATTACCTTGAATTATTCCAACTTTGTCCATTGTTAACTAATCCTTATCCTTATAATAATAATAATAATAATAATAATAATAATAATAATAATAATATTATTATTATTATTATTATTATTATTATTATACTATAAAATATACATGTCTATATTTATATATTTAATTTTTTAATATTTGAACATTGATATATATTCATACATATAAATAAATAAAATAAATACACACACATAAATAATGTTCTCAGTAATATTTTAGGTTATATGATTCAATTTACAATAATGTCCTCAATAATATATATATATATATATGATTGAGGACATTATTGTAAATTGATTCATATAACCTAAAATATAACCCTTAACAAAACACGGTAGTATTATATTCCAAAATCCAAACCAAACATATAAGCTAAGGTAATCTTACATTCCAGTAATCTCACATCACCTTCCTGGAGGTAATCTTATTACCTGGGGTAATCCAAGATTCCGTGAACCAAACGCCCCCTTAGGGTTATCGCAAAAATGTAATAAGGATTAAAGAGAATATATATTGTATTATAAAATAGTGACCTCAAAATTGAGTATTACAAAGGCATATTTCTAAGTGCCATGAGAATAGTAAAATGGAGTCCATTGCCTTATGTAGCACCATGGATCATGAAGTAAGTATCATTTTAATTACACGTTAGTTTTATTTGATAATATTATTCTGTTTTTTTGTTTTATTTTTCACACACATTAGTTTCATTATAGCAATACCAAAGTATAATTGTAATTCTATTACAATTTAATTTGACAATATATATTATTGTATGCTTGGATTTTGTTTTCATTTTTCACACACACAGTAGTTTCATTATAGTAACATTGAAGTATCATTTTAATTATACTATAATTTCATTTGACAATATACGTTATTAAATGAACCCTGTTTTTTAATTTCATTTTCTACACATACTAGTTTCATTATAGATTTATAGCAAAACTAAAGTATTATTTTAATTCTACTATAATTTCATTTGACGACAATTGTCCACACAACGTTATATAGACCATGGTCCATTGTATAACAACTGCTCATCAACCGCTCAACCACTCATTCAAACACAACATTATTGGTTATCACCCTCAAGTTGATTACAACTTGTTGTCATATTGATGATTAACCATTTAGATAGATGGAACAATTGGTGCAACTTGATTCAAGTTGAGTAATTACACCTACATGTAGCCAGTAAATTAAATTAAATGTCATGCATGTTGACTAAAATGGGTTGACTTGGAAAGTTCCAATTGTCTCGTAAACCCCTTTAAAAAAAAAAAAAAAAACTATAATAAAAAATGTTGTGACTTTAAAATATATTTAAAAAAATCGGCAATATCGTATTGAATTATGAACAGACTTTTGTGGTTTAGCGGTCAAAAGTGTCCCTTGAAAATGGAATATGGGCATTGGGCAAGTTCAAAGACCAACCAAGTGGGGTGCAATTTATGTTATGATTATGATCCTATTAAATACGTGAGTAATAAATTTCGAATACAAAATTTTCATTCGTCAAAAAAATATATTAATTTAATTCATATGTTACGTGATTTGAATATTTATCATCACAAATTCACAATATAATATTAAATAAAACACTTATTATATTAAAACATAATATTTATAAATTGGATCAAGTTATATGATCAAAAAATTTCGCTAAATCTCTTTGATTTATGAAAAAAATCTACATTCGCATTATGAATTTACGCTTTGGATAAAGCATGTTCAATGGTCGTAGCTGATAAAGCATCACAGAGAAATAAGATAATCTAAGTTGTGTATAGATGACTTACTCAAATCAAGAAAATTAATTAATATCTCTGATGAAGAGTTTCACTTAAAATATTGTGATTATCAAGCTAACTATTTAACCAATTTCATTAGGCCCTGTTTGGTAACATAGTCAACTTATTAATCAAATTTGGCTTGTTTGACCACTTTTAACTGTTTGACTTAGTTAAACAGTCAATATGAGTGTAATTTGGTTAATTAGTTTTTTGTAACAGTTTATTACTCCAAAATGCTAAAATGCAAAAAGTTGCTCAAAACAATTTTCGATAAACTTTTTTGATAAAATAAATTGTACACTTAAAGATAATTTTGCATGTAATCAACTATCAACTAATAACTAATTTACCAAACATATTTCTACAACCATCTAATGGCTAATGCTATCAGTTAATCAATCCCGATAATAACTATTTGCCAAACATCCCTAAATATGGTAAATAATAAAAAATGTGTTTGTGAGACCGATCTTTGGTAGATGCTAAACGCCGTCCGTCGGTCCATGTTGATATAAGTAGAATTGAGAGCCAGATTTAATTGTAAAAATTGACTTTTATTATGTGACCGGAAATGGTATAAAATGAAGAGAAAAATGGGTGGAGAACTAACACGTGTCGGAAGGCGTAGAAGCTGGAGAACAGGACCGAGTCACCGCGTGAAATCAAAGCCGGGGGAGGTGTATTAGAGGAGGGTGTTTACATTTTCAAGGTAGTCCAGACGGTGGGGCCCGCTACCCCACTTCAAATGTGGCTGCCAAAAACAAATAATAAAAAATAAAAATTTTAAACGTCGCCTGAGAGATTCGAACTCTCGCGGGGAAACCCCATGTACTTAGCAGGCACACGCCTTAACCACTCGGCCAAAGCGACAGTTGATGTTAAGCAATTTCGTTGGAAGTATATATCAACTGTTAAAACGTCACATCATTCTTATAGCAACATAGGCGGCATAGCACTGAAATACGGAGTAGGTAAATGTTAGTAATTGAAAATTGGTCAAAATTAAATGCCGCTTAACTCTAAATATAAATGAATGACTAAAAACAATTTATATAGATAGAAATGATAATCACACGAATTAAACATTTTAAAGTTATTGTTAACTTTTATTATATTTACTAATATTTTCTATGCGCGATGCGCAAAACCATATGCCCAATATTTATATTTTTAAAAAAATTAACAAATTTTTACTAATTAAAATCAATGTGAAATAAAATGTATTTATTATATTAATCTAATATATAATGAATATATAATGTTTTACAAATATTGTTATAATTAAAGAATATAAGAAAATATATGGTAGATTCATGTGCATGGTAAGTAACGAAAAAGATAACGGAAGTTATAACGGTAAGGGTATTTTTGTCCAAAAAATTGTATAGTACAACTCTAAAAGCACAATGTACAAAATGATTAGCATTAAAAATATGGACATAAATGAGGGATATAACTTTGATTGAGACTTATTTTGTTTTTAGATTAGATTAGATTAGATATTATGTGATGCACATGTTTCATAAATTTTTGCTAAGGAGTTGAAAGATGATAAGGAAAATATTTTTGATATTTTATTTCACATTTGAGTTTATAAAAAGTTGATTTTCCAAAAAAGTACAGTAGTTTGTAATTATACGTAGAAGTATAAATAGACTTAGTTAACATGAATTTCACTTGTTTGGTTACATTTGATTCCATACATGTCTTCCTCTTACTAGCTCACTCACAATTCACAAATTGACAATGCAACTATACAAGTTGATAATGTGTTAGGTCTTTTGAATTGGGTATTATTTCTTTTAATTAACTGAACAAAATAAATAACATGAAATTTATAATAAATTTTTAGAATTAATTCCAGCAATGGTCTTCTGACTATGTTGATTTTACACAATGGTTCTCGAACGGCGTGATCGACGCGAAAGAAATCGCGCCGCTCTCCCCCTAGATCTGTTGCGTGACGAGTTTTCCAATGCATTCTGCAAACTCTTTCGGCATCGATTTGAAGTGCTCGTAGTCGATGGCGACTTTGACGTTGCCGTGACGCGACTTTATGGCGGTGATGTCTACGGGGCTTAGGTGGTTGGTTTCCCAAAAAACGTTGAACTTGCTGTTAGTCGGAGACGGGTTGTTGCCAGTGCCGGTGGTGTAATCTATGGCGAATGCTAGGATGAAGTGGAAGTCAACCCATTTTACCTGGTTTTCCAGCGCCCGTAACCGTTGTCGTTGCTAGTTTGCTACTTTCCCATGACATATTATTTTCCGATAGAGAATGAATACAAGGAAAGGGAGAAAGGCAGTGAATGACTACTTTACCCTTCAAACTGACATCCATTTAACTTTCAACTAACGGAAGGACTAATATTGGAAAGATTTCGAAAGTCAAGTGTCTAAATTGTCCAAATTAAAACTCGAGGACTAATTGTAGAAAATCAACATAGTCAGAGGACCATTGCTGGAATTAACTCTAAACTTTTAGAAAAAAAATATCAAATAAACCCTCAAACAATATGTAATATAACAATTAGACCCCTAAAAAAAGCACCTTAATAGTCACTTTGATGCATTTGGATCCATTAGCTTATAAACCTGCCTACTGGTTATACCAAATAAATATGAGTTCTTCTCATCTTCTCCCGAAGGCTGAATTTCCAGCCTCAAGGGGCGGGAATATGTAAATCACGGTGACTCAATGACTTAGTAGACAAAGTCAAATGTCAGTGCGCACAAGGGATGTCGTCGCCAAGGTTCAAATCTTGATCTCTTAATTGAAACATTAGCTTCATCTCAACTAAAAGTCTAAGTTGATAGTTGGATTGCACATTTATGTTTGTATGCTCAACACGTCCCTTACGTGTGTGGGCCGATTACTTTTGATGGGCTCCAAACAACGCGTGGATCATAATGGGCATGACTCTATATCAAATTGAAACATGCACTAAATCTCAACTAAAAAGTTAAGTTAATAGTTGAATTATATATTTATTTTTGTATGCTCAACACTCTTCTTTTAAGTAATATCGATTCAACAATTGAGCTAAGCTGGTATAGATAGAGTTCTAATCTTTGTTGATAGACGTAGACACGTAAGTACAGTCAAATTATATTGCAGTAAATTTTTATTAGTACTTTTTTCCCTTTTTATTCCGTAGTTTTTACTACGGAGTACAAAGTGACTCCCGCGTGACGTGCTGACGTCGCGCGTATTCCGAATGCTGCTGGCTCGAATTTTCTGCTCAGACCGTTCTTCAGTCTCTTTCTCTCTACCATTTTGGATTACCGCCGCCGCCACCACCACCGTCCGCGCCGCCGGGGCCTTTCTATGCGAGATAACAGACTCGGCTACCGCAGCCACGGCTATCACCGGAGCTTCTATGTGTAGCAAAACCAAAATTGGTCCTCGGAGTCGGTTAAATGCTCTTAGGGTTGCCGAGCTTCGTTGTGGTCGTTCTGCTGATTTTCGGTCTATTCATTCGCTCTATATGCAGGAGCGCGACGGATAAGGAGGAAGAGATCACGAGGTTCGTCACCGTTGCTGCCAAAGAGGCCAAACATGTCGAGCCTGATGGCTCGGTAGGGTACAACTCCGGCTCCGTGGAATCCTTGCCTCTCAAGAAGGGTCAATGTTGCGCCGTCTGTTATTGCCCCACCACTACTCGCTGCTCGCGCTGCAAGGCTGTTCGTTACTGGTTAGTATGCGCGTTGCCATTATTTCTGTTTCAACTACTCCCTACTTTAGAATTAAATCAAATTGCTTATTACTTTATAATGTATATAAAATTTTTATATGCAGTATTTAGAAACTAAAATTAAAATCACTATTAAACCCCCAAAAAATAGAATTTAAAAATTATAAGAAAATGTTAAAGAAAATATGCAAAAAAAAAAAAAAAAGTAGATTTAGTTTGATGATAAATAATAAGCAGTGAAGGTAAAATGGGAAAGAATGGGTAATATTTTTCTTGTAAATAAAAATGCATGTGTTCTTAATAAATCAATTAAAGAAAGTTCAAAGAAAGGATTGTGGACACTGCTAGACTGCTAGTGGTGCACAACATTGTTGATAAATGGCAATAATAAATTATGATTTATCTTACTTGTCCAATACAGAGTATCCTTGTATTGATTGTTATTTGGAAAAAAAGTATCGCTGTCTGTGGAAACCATATGAATAAAACCATATTGATATGAACATTTAAATACATATCAATATTTCCTTCAAAAACCATATGAAGTTCCATAAGTAATAAAATTTTAAGGTATGGATTTGGAAATTATGTTTTTCTTGTAACATCTTTTCTTTGCATATATATTACTTTGTATATTGTTGCAACATTCTTAGTTTTGCAATATATAGCTTTACTTTTACCACCAATAAGTTAGTTCAACCTTTTCTGTTGTTAATGTTAATTGAATTGTCTTTAAGTACAACCTTGTTTTGGAGTTGAAGTCACTTTCTATCCCCTGAATGTTTTATTCCATTTTCATATAGTTCTAGGAATTGTCAAATTTTTCATTGGAGGCAGGGCCACAAGGATGAGTGCCAGGCACAAATTGCATTGCACACTGACAGGGGAAGTAAACATGTTATGCCATTGACTGAGGTCAAAGCTTTCTCAAACTCTGTACACATGCGTTCTGGTCCACCATCTCCAAATATTTCACAGCCTTATTCTTCTTCTTCTACTCCCAAAAGTGAAATATCTTATGATACTTGTAGAAGTGAAGTGGCTGGGTTAGGAACTTCTGAAATTTCCTCTTCTGATGCATCTAGAATGTTCACAGATATTGGTGATGCAGGACAACAGAGATGCATCCCTTTGGGATCCCCTCTATGCTCTTCAAAGAGCTTTCAAAATAAGGAAGCTAGTTGTGGTACTGCCATGTTAAAAGAGATTACAGAAAATAAACGAATCAACTCATCTTATTGTGAGAAGGAAGACTTGTCACCTATAAGTAATGGAGCCAAATTCATTCCTGCTAGAGATCAAGGTTACAATGGCTCATCTGCATATGAAAACAATTATGCCTCACCTTTAGAAGTTGGGAATGTTCTGAATGTGTCACAACGTGCAAGCAAGGGTTTGAGGACATCCATATGGAATGTAATACAACATTTTAGACCCATTAAATATTCCAAGTCCAACACACAACACATAGAACAGGATTGTGCTAGGAAAAGTAACCATAAGGTTTGATGTGAAACTTTTATTATCTCATGAATTGTTAGTTTTTCTTGTTGAACGGCATTACAGTCTTTCACTTCTGTTGACAGGCAATATTTCCTTACGAGTTATTTGCACAACTGTACACTGTTGAACTGGTGGAACTTTATCCTTTTGGCCTTTTGAACTGTGGGAACAGGTAATATGAAGTCTGTTTTCTTTATTAAATAGTTGAACAACAACCAAAAGGAGATGAGAGGAAAAACAGTAGAATTCATAAACAATCAATAGTTTTTTTGGTACTTATTCTTAAGAATTGAAATAGATGGAGGAACCCATCAAATAACTCTTTGCAAATGTTATAAAATTGAAATTTTCTAAGCTTCATTTACTTACCTTCTACCAAATGTATCCTTAGGTTCTATTTGTCAAATACAGCTTGAGGTTTCCATATCTACTAAGTCTAATTTCCACTTTCTTCATGTTTTGTTTCGTAGCTGTTATGCAAATGCTGTCCTTCAATGCATGGCTTTTACGCGTCCTATTACATATTATCTTCTACAAGGGCTTCACACAAAGACATGCAAGTATTTGTTCATGGATTTTAATACTAACATTTGGGCTGTTCCATCTATTGATACTCTTCTTACATGACATTTTGTTAACTTCTCAGGTCAGAAGATAGATTGGTGTTTCATCTGTGAGTTTGAATGTCTCATTCTGAAGGGGAGAGAGGGGATGTCTCCTTTATCTCCAATTGGGATACTATCCCATATACAGAAGATAGGAAGCTGTCTAATTCGTGGAAGGGAGGAAGACGCCCATGAATTCTTGAGGTGAGATTGTTTGAAGATTTTACATTACTGAAGTTATGGTAAAAAAATCAATTACCCATTCAATTGTTGAAAGGGCAGGTATGCAGTGGACACAATGCAATCCATATTCCTCAAGGAAGCTGGAGCTAAAGGTCACTTTGCAGAGGAATCCACCCTTGTAGGTTTAACTTTTGGGGGTTATCTTTGTTCAAAGGTCAGTTGAATGAAGGTTAATTATCAACAGCTGCAATTTACCAAATTAGTTGTTTTATCTGTAGCATAAAATAGTTATCATTCGAGAATGAAATTTGCAGATAAAATGCTTGAAGTGTTCAGGAAGATCTGAACAGTTTGATTGGATAATGGATCTTAGTGTAGAAATAGATGGAGATATTGAAACTCTTGAAGAGGCTCTTGCACAATTCTCAGCTCCTGAAATACTGGATGGGGAAAATAAGTACAAATGCAGTAGGTTGGTTCTTTTGTCATGCAAGTAATATGTTGAAACTTTGATAAAGTTTTTTCGATTATTGCTTTGTGGTCTTTCCAACATGACTTTGAACATGATATGCCTCTGTACCTGAGCCAAAGTGCTACTTCCCCAGCCCACTAATTTATCGCATTGACCAATAAAATATGAGGGAGTCTATTTTCTACACTTCCATCTTAATGCAACCCACTGAGAGTGGACATCTAGTCACTGCAATCTACTCTGCTGATGACATTTCTGTTGGAATTGACCCGTTTTCTATAAAAATAAGCTATCCCATTGCTACTTTGTGCCATGATGTTGCAGGAGTTACTAACAAGTCATTCTTGTTTTATGGTGTTACAGATGTAAGTCTTATCAGAAAGCTGAAAAGAAGTTGACAGTGCATGAAGCTCCTAACATTCTTACAGTCATTTTAAAGCGATTTCAGGTAATTTATTAATTGGCAACCTATTAGTTTTTATCCTCTCCTCTGAACTTACTTCATAAACTGGGTTTCAGTTGGGAGGCTTGGGAAAGTTGAACAAATCGGTACAGTTCCCTGAGGTTCTTAACCTTGCTCCATTTATAAGTGGAACTACTGACAAAGATTCTGCATACATTCTGTATGGCGTGGTTGTTCACTTGGATATGATGAATGCAGCTTACAGTGGTCATTATATAAGTTATGTCAAGGACTTTCAAGGGCAGTGGTTTAGAATTGATGATTGCAGGGTATATACTTTCTCTTTGCTCTCTCATTCACAAGATATCTTTGTTTAAGAACAACCATGATGACTTTTTCTATTTAAATGTATATGTTCAGCCCTTGTAAAATCTTATCTTCTAATGACATGCATATTTAGATCTGCCAAGGAACTGGATACTCCTTGGTGTATAGTAGGCTTCGTTTTAAGACTTCTACATTATTTGTTTGTTCTCTTAGGTTGTACCAGTGGAGTCCCAGTCTGTCTTATATGAAAGGCCATACATACTCTTTTATGCAAGGTATATCATGGAACCTACTTTTAATTAACTGCTACTTTTTTTTTAAATAGTTTTTGTTTTGCTTTGTGGGGGGTAAATCTGTGACAGGAATTAATTTTCATCTTTCTAGGCAAACTCCATGCTTGGTGAGGAACTTCAAGATATCCTCTGATTTGGAATCTAAGAGGAGTTCAGAAGCTATTTCTTCTGGTAATATCAAAAAGAAAAAAAAGTCGAAATTGAGTACAAGCAGGGATTCAGGTCACCTGCTTCATAGGTCTGACCCTAATGATCATAGCTTGGATCTTGGAGGTTGGAGATCAGTAGATTCATCAAGTGATACTTCATCCATTTTCAGCTTCTCAGATACTAGTTCTTATAGTACTGACAGCACCAAGGACTCGAGTGCTGAGGAGATTTCTGGATATATATTTGGATCAAGCTAAGGTGGTAGAGGTAATCTGACTTCTTGTTTAGCAACTATGGTGCCTGATCACAATATTAATGTGATGGATGCCTGGAAGGAACTTGACAGAGGTTATATAATATATATACACTTAAAATAACACCTCTTGAAAGATCAGAAACGGCAAACATTACATTTGTAGTTGTACAAATGTGAATGCATTAAGGATCCGTTTGGAAACCTGTAAAATCGATCTCTTCATATACGCATACATACTTATATATCATGCATGAAGTAGAGAATTTAGTTTAGGGTGGAACATCAAATGAGAAACTTGACAACAATATGGTAATATAATGATCCGTGACAATTTATAGTTTAGTGCATGTGACAAAAAGAAAAAGCCTTCATATTAAAATTTTGTTTAATACTTATATCCGTCGGTCTATTATATTAAATAATTCAAATTGATGTATTTTGTGTAATTGCTTCCTATAATCTCATTAATCTATATAATTTTTTAAAGAAAGATCAATCAATTAAAAGATGTCCATTATTCATATAGAATTATAGAGTATTGATAGATAAGTTTCGCCACATTATAAAAGTAGTTGAAGTGATGATTATACAATAGATATATTAATAGAAGTATAATTTTGTACACTAAAACAACAACATATATATATATATATATATATATATATATATATATATAACATAAATTTTTGGCCAAAAAAAAAAAAGAAAAAGACAAAACATATGCCAACAAAACTATGCAAAATATCATAATTTGAACGAATATATAACTCCTAAGGATACAAAATCAGCTTCTGTTGAAGCCAATTAGCCAAGTTACCATCCAAAATATCATAATTGGTCAATTCTCTTGGACACAAAGGAAAAGCTTTTATTGTGCGGCGGGTCTTTGATTCTTTGGGTTAAAAATAATTGAGAAAGTATAAAACATATACGAATTGAATGAAAAAAAAAAAAAAAAAATCTCTCTTCGTCCACAAAACATGAAATCTTACCCTGGACAGACTTGGCAGATGTGCCCCCAGTTCATGACATCATTTGCATTTATTAGCTGATCCATTACGGGCTACCATGGATTATTGCTTATTATTATTATTATGGATCACGAGAAGGAGGAAATCTCACATGGCCTCGTCAGTCAAGGCTAATAATGTTTTCCACCTATGGCTTCAACAACTTGTCGCTTTGGCCGAGTGGTTAAGGCGTGTGCCTGCTAAGTACATGGGGTTTCCCCGCGAGAGTTCGAATCTCTCAGGCGACGTCGATTAAAGGTATAATTTTTATTTTCCAGTTATTTGTGGGAAGACTTGGGTTTCTTCTTAATTATTCTATCAAAATTAACTTTTAATTGAAAAAGAAAAATTCTCATTATATATATGAACACAAAATCACAATAAGAGAAAATCATTTCTTCATTGCAGACTTACAAATTAAAGGAAGAAAATTTTATTATGATGAGTAATCACAACACACAATATATAAATTGACAACAAATTAAATTGTGTAATATGAAGTTCCAAAACAAAGTACACTCAAATACAGAAATATAACAATAATAATGCAGGGTACAAGTGATGGTGATATAACCCCTAAACAATCGATCGATCAGCTCAACAAAATATATAAAGGGTAGATCGACTAGTTAGATGGGGGTGGGGAAAGGGTAGGAATGGTGGGGATTGAAGGGATAGTAGTGGGAATATTGTTGCTTGGGAGTGGAATATTAGCGGCCGCCGGCAAAGGAGGGAGACTCAGCTTGGGAGCTGAAGGCAATGTGGGAAGAGGCAAAGATGGCAAAGGTGGCAATGTAGTGGTCACCTTTGGAGCTGATGAAGGCAATGTGGGAAGGGGTGTGTTTGGCAAAGATGGCATTGGAGGCAATACTGTGGCTGTCGGCATCTTCGGAAGGCTTGGCAATTGCGGCAGAGATGGGATTGTAGGCAGTGGAGGCGCCGCCGGAATCTGCAACAGGCGGCGATCCCCGAGGGTGGTGTCGATGCTTGAAAGAGACAATGTTAATATCAATGAAAGGGCAACAACATTGTTCAGAGCTGCAGCCATGATGATTATTGTTGTTTGCTTAGTTGGTTTAGGCTTCAGAGAGAGAATGTATGTAACTATATATGTATATTTGTATAGCTTGTGTTAGAAGAAAGGAAGGACGATGATATGATAATCTTGATTGATATATATATGCTCATTTCATCATTTGTGAGTGGTATATATAGTGGATGTTCTGATTTTTTTTAAAAAAAGAAGAAGAAATCAAAAGTTGGATGAGATGTTTTGAAAAGCATGGAGGATCAAAATTGTGTTGTTAGTTGACCGGCCTTCTCCCGGATTGGACTTTCATGATTAAGATTCAAAACAGTAATATTAGTTCAACACACAATGCCACGTTTTACCTAATTAATTAAATTCATTATTTTATTATTTCAATAAACTAAATGGCACAAAATAATTTTATTAACAAAAAACTATGAGACTATTCCAGGTGAGACATATTTCAAATATTAAATACTTTTTAGTAAAACTATACTCCATAATATTTTTTCTATGGGTTAATAAGTATTACTGTACATTTTAGTGGAAAGTAATTATTAGGAATGAAGTGTAATTAGATTTTGATAATGCAATTATAATAAGTTAGAAAATTAGAATTCCAAATAATAATAATAATAATAATAATAATAATAATAATAAACTTTTATTAGAATTGAAATGATGTAGGCAAAATTAAGAAGAAAATGGTAAAATTTAAAAAGTATTTATAAATGTATATATAAGAAGGAAAGCTGCCAAGTATCTTGTGCGCACTTCTGTGGTTCCTCTTGAAGGAAGGTCACACGGCTGCATTAGTTAAAGAAAGTATAGAACAAATATATATTACTTTGTAACATAGTTTTAATTAAAATTAATTATAATATAACGGTTTGATTTAAAAACATTGGAAATTATTTGTATCAATATAAGAAAAAGTGTTCAAGTCTCAATTCATTAATGCAATCTATTACGTACACTAACACAATTTTCATTCCCGTTACGTTATAATGCTAACATTATTGACTTTTATTATATTTAGTAGATATAAGATTTGGATCCAATAAGAACTCGCACCAAGGAGAGAACTAGAAACAAATCAGAGTTGTTCATCTGGACCATCTAGAAAGATCTAACGACGTTAAAGAACATAGAGTGAGAACGGTGACATTTTCGTAAATAATTTAAACTTTAAGTGTAAGTAATAACACTTTTAATAACACCATATAGTGAATCCCACATGATACATATAGGTGTAGTGAAATTGTTACCTTTTATAATTTATGGTTTTGTTTTTTTTGTTTTTTTTTTTTTTTGTTTTGGGATTTAATGTTTAGCTTTGTTTAATTTGGTTTAGAAGTTCACTTTAGTATTTAGTAGTTATAAAGTACACTAGGTAACAATATTGTGTAACTTTTAACACTATACAATGCACTTTTTAACAATAGACAGTGCATTTCTAGATACTTTTAAAAATATCAACGAAAAAACTAACTTTTAAACCTAAATCGTAAATATTAAGCATTAAGCAGTAAAAAGTGAAATCCTCAACCAAACGTACAACCAAAACATCAAATAAAACCAAAACTCGCTAAGTCATAAACTCTAAAATCCAAACCCTTAAGAGTGCACTGCACTTTCGCATTGTGTAAAGTGTAATTTTTAATACTATAGAGTGTAATTTTAACAATATAATATGCATTTTTGAATATTCCTGAGAAGTGCATTGTATATTGTTAAAAGTTGCACGGTAAAATTGATGAAAATTAAAAAAATACCACCACATTATTTTTAAATTAACATTACTAATAATAAGCTTGGTTGGTGTGAGTGGTCGTGCACTCTTGTCTTTTAAGAGATGTCAGGAGTTCAAGCCCTTATTTTGTCCATTAATTCAGTCGGCTCGGTACAAACGTGGATTAGTTTGAGTATGACAAATTATATCGTGCACCGTGGTGCATAATCGATTATGCACCGCGCATCAAAATGACGTCGTTTTGTTTAATGAAAAGAAACGGCATCTGTTTCGCGTCGTTCCGCACCCTTCCGCAAAAAGTAACTCTGTTATTCAGTTTCATTTTGTATACACTGCAGTTTCAGTTCAACACAACTACAGTTTTATTTCGATGTAACTACAGTTTCATTCGATATTTATAGACTCAAATATTTGAAAATGTTATTTAATTTTATTTTATATACACTATAGTTTTATTAAAACACAACTACATGATCAGTTTGATATAATTACAGCTTCATTGTACAACATACACTCAAATATGTGAAATGTTATTCAGTTTCATTTTATATACACTGCAATTTCATTTCACCATAACTACAATATTATTTTGATATAACTTCAGTTTCATTTGATAATATAAAAAGAATACGTGAGGCAGTGTCGGTTTAGATACACTGTAGTGTTAGTTGGTAATTAACATACAAAAAAATGCGCGCTCCTTTAACACTAATGGCGCACCGTTTCTTTACTTAAAGAAACTGCGTTGTTTTGACCGCGGTGCACGTGCACCGCGGTCCACGATATAATGATTGTTTGAGTATGGTATGAGCTTAAAGGGCCTCATACAGTTAGGACATGCTCAGGGCACCTGGTGATCTGACTTAAAAAAAAATAAAATGAATAAGGGTTAAATAGGCCATTCAATTGCACACCAAACTACAATTAGGCCATTGAACTAAAAAAATGCAATTGAGCCACAAAAAAAAAAAAAAAGTGCAATTAAGCCATTGAACAACACAAATGCAATTTAGCCTTATTGAGCCATTGAACAACACAAATGCAATTTAGCCCAAAATAACATGTTTAGGTGATGTAACAAGTTACCAATTTTAAAATTAATTTTTTAAAATATTTTTTAATAATTAATTAATTTAATTAAAAAAAAAAAAGGAACTACCGGCTGGGGGCGAATCATCTCCGGCCGGCTTCGTCTCCATGGCCGGAGACGAACCTCCGTCTCCAGCCATGGAATCAATATATATATATATATATATATATATATATATATATATATATATATATATATTTATATTTATATTTATTATTTTAAAAAATTAATTTTAAAATCAGTAATTTGCTACATCAGGTAAACATGTCATTTTGGGCTAAATTGTATTTTTTTTAAATTCAATGGCCTAATTGTAGTTTGGTGTGCAGTTAAGTAGCTTATTTGACTCTTATTCCAACACCAAAAAAAAAAAAAACAATAATAATAAATTGTAAAAGTAATTTAAGCGTTAAGTCAATAACACAATATACTTCTAATAATCCCCCCTCTCTCCCACCAAATTGTTAATCCCGGGTCGCATTATTATTATTATTATTATTATTATTATTATTACTATTACTATTACTATTACTATTACTATTATTATTATTATTATTAGAGTTCTATTACATAAATTTTAAATTTCTTTTTTTTGAAGGAGAAAGTTTAATTCATTAAATCGGAAGCAAGAAAGTCAACAAGAAAAGCAGGTGGCTCATCCAACCACTCACTGCAACCTGACACAGAAAAGGCCTCCCTAGCAACAGCATGGGCAGCGCAATTCGCAGATCGCTTAACATGACAGAACTGCACATCCTGAATCTCAGATGCCAAGCTCTTTACTTCATCAACTAAATAGCCAAAAACAGAAATAAAAGAATCCGAAGTTAAAGCATCAAAAACAATCTTACAATCAGTTTCCACATCTACAGCACCCAAACCAGTGCCCTTGAGCCAACTCATCGCCTCTCGTACAGAAAGCACCTCTGCCTCCCTAACAGTATACAACCCTGGCACTCTGACATTTTTAGCAGCAAGGAAATTACCACCATCATCCCGCAAGACCCATCCAAACCCCATTGCATTATCCACCTCCCTTAACGCAGCATCAGTATTGAGTTTGAGCCTCCCAAGCACAGGCTTTGCCCAAGAGGTCACGGCATATGGTTGTTTGTTGCCAGCACCAACCTGTAGCTTTTCATTAGCTTCTCTCCAACAATCCAGAAAAGCCAAAGACCTACGCACCATAATAGATAAGTCAAAAACAGCACCCCTCCAAACACTCTCGTTTCTACCGCACCACACACCCCAACATGCCATCACAAACCTAGGCTTAGCAATCAAATCTAAAGTGCCCAGAGCCCAAAAGAACCAGTCACCAAGATGATTACCATCATAGTTGCACACATGAGGCATCCCCAACAAGTTCCAAAGGCGAACCGCCTCCCCGCACTGAACAAAAAGATGCATGGCCGACTCCTGCACCTGCCTGCACATATGACAATCCACCAGGCAAGCAACATTCTTAGATAACAAAATATCACGCATGGGAAGATAGAGGATGCTAACTGCCAACAAAAGCTCTTCACCTTAGGAGGGACCTGCAAGTTCCAAATACTTGCCCATGGGTGGTGACTCGCGTCCACTCGCATAAGTTGCCTGTAACATGATTTGACCGAGTACACACCCTTCTGCTCCCAATGCCAAAACCACTGATCATGAGGTCCCCGGTTACTGACAGGAATATTCAAAATTAAATTAGCATCACGGGTATTGAAAATATCCCTCACACAATCCACATCCCACCCCTTACCGTGTTGTTCCATCAGAGAAGCCACCGGTGCCTCATAAACTGTGTGATGCAACTCCGTTTCCACAAACGGATTCCCATCGTCAGGGAGCCACGGATCCCTACCAATTATAGTCCATTTGCCATCGCCAATGACCCTTCTACAGCCCTCCTTCAAACAGCCTTTAACCTCCAGCATACCCCGCCAAACATAGGATGGGTTACTACCCTCCCTGGCGTCAAAATAGTCACAATCAGGGTAATACCTTGCTTTAAACACACGGGCCACGAGACTTGTGGGATTGGAAACTAACCTCCACGCCTGCTTTCCTAATAATGCTTTATTCATCTCATGTAGACGGCGGAACCCCATTCCACCACATGCTTTCGGCTTTGACAAACCCTCCCATGATCGCCATCTGATCCCACGTTCACCACCCACTCTGCCAGTCCACCAGTATTGATTCAGAATTACCTCCACTTCCTGACACAGGCCCAAGGGGAGCAAAAATACCATCATAGCATAAGCTGGCATTGCTTGCAGGACATTCTTCAGAAGCACCTCCCTCCCAGCTCTAGACAAAAACTTGGCATTCCAAGAACGGACCCTGGTGAGTATTCGGTCCTTCAGGAAACCCAGTATAGCCTTCTTCCTCCTCCCTACTAGGGATGGCAAACCCAAATATTTTCCACTCGTATCACCCTCCTCCACTCCCAGTATATCAACAACCTCATTTCTTCTATTCTGTGGGACATTTGCACTAAAACATGCAGCAGATTTATCATAATTTATATACTGTCCAGAAGCCCTGGCATAGGTGTCAAGAATATACCTCATATGAATGCTTTCATCCTCATTAGCCCGTAGAAAGAGGAAGGAGTCATCTGCAAAAAGGAGATGAGAGATGGATGGTGCCTCTCTAGCAACTGAAACCCCATGCAAACGGCCCGCAGACATGCTTCTCTCAATCATAGCACTCAACCCCTCAGCCACAAAAAGGAACAAATACGGGGATAGCGGGTTCCCCTAACGGAGGCCTCTTCCTGGTATAACTGGCCCCAAATGCCGCTGATCGTGCAAAATATGATACCGTACTGAGGTCACAGATTCCAGCAAAATATCCACCCATCCACCACCAAACCCCATCTTAAGCAACACCGCCCGTAGAAACTCCCACTCCACCTGATCGTAGGCCTTCGACATGTCAAGCTTCAACGCAACGACCCCCTCACGTCCCTGGGACTTACGCTTCAAAAAGTGGTGAACCTCATAGGCAAGCATGATATTATCAGTTATTAAACGCCCCGGGACAAAGGCACTCTGAGCACATTAAATCAACTTATGCAACATGGGCTTTAAACGATTTGCACATACCTTTGCCGCCACCTTATAGATGATGTTACACAAAGCAATCGGCCGCAAATCCTTCATCGTTTCCGGCCTGGCCTTCTTCAGAATCAGAACAACAAGGGTATCATTAGCCCCACGTGGGAGCTTGGCCGTTTCCAAGAAACTTCTACAAAAAGCCGTTACCGCCCCCCCTACAATGTCCCAGAAATACTGGAAAAACCCCAGTCCAAAACCATCAGGATTCGGGGACTTATCCGGGTGCATCTGAAACACCGCAACACGAACCTCCTCCATACTCAACGGGCGCAACAACATAGCATTATCAACCTTAGTCACCTTCGCAGGAATTGCATCAATCACCTCCTGCATCTCTCCATATTCCGGGGTAAATAGTCCAGTATAATAATTCAACATGACATTATCCAACCCCTGTGGATCCTCCACCCAATTCCCATTCTCATCCTGGAGACGTCTAATAGTATTGCGCTGGCGTCTTGCTTTCACAGAATTGTGAAAAAACTTGCTATTGACATCCCCACCTTGATACCAAAACTCCTTAGCGCGCTGTTTCCAGAAATAATGTTGTTGCTCCAACAAAAAAAGCAACTCTCTCTCGACCGCCTCATACTCTCTCAACCCAGGCTCATCACGACGCCCCCTCAACCATTCTAAGCGTTGCTTATTGAACTCAATCTTACGCTGGAAATCCCTATTATAACTCCGCCCCCACCTCTTCAAATCAAGTGCACATGCTTCCGCCCTTGCTAACGTATCCAGGCCAACCGTTCTATCCCAACTTTGCGCAACAATTTCTTTACATGAAACCTCCCGCAACCACAAATTATCAAAACAGAACCTGGCACGCTTGCGGACCCGTGGGAGAATAACCGGTGTAAGAATCAAGGGTAAATGATCACTATAGGGGACAACCAGAGACTGTGCCCGCGCGCCCTGAAACAAACTCAACCACTCCTCATTAGCTAAAATGCGGTCCAACTTCTCCTCGATCATACCGCTCCTGCCCCGTGACTTAACCCAAGTATACTGTGGCCCACCAAACGGAAAATCGTGCAAATCACAGTCTGCAATAGCCTCCCTAAAACCATTTATACACCAAGGAGGATGTGGGGCTCGTCCAATCTTCTCAGACTGATCAAGGAGGTCATTAAAGTCCCCCATCACTAACCACGGTAGAGTTGACCGAGATGACAAGGTGCGCAACAACTGCCATGCCTCCCGCCTACGGTTCCTCTCTGGATACCCATAAATTTTAAATTTCTATTCTCTTATTTTTACTTCTTGGTATGATAAGGATGATAAATTATCTTCATCCTATAAGGTTCAAGAACCATCAAAATTTTTAATAAATGAGTAAAATTTGGGAGTCCAAGTAATATTTTTCTTATTATTATTGATAATATTTTGGATCAGGAGAAGGAGGAAATGAACCCCACAAAATTAATTGTTAACCGGATGGGATGAATATATCAGTATATGACCGCCATTATATTGCCACGAAACACTCATCTTATCTTGCCCAAGCAAAATAAGATCAGAATCGCAAACCCATGCACATCAGCTAATACAATATACTCGCTTGCTAGCAGCAAGTCTGACACTGACACCTTATTAATTAATACTCTCATCACTTCCCATTGTTTAGCAACCAATTAACCTCTTAGCTTCAAGTCCACCAAAATGTTGAGACAATTAAGTACCCCAGTTCCACATCAGAAACCGACCTTGCTTGCAGCCTGGAATCGCATTCGACAACTATATATATATATATATCTCAAACCTTACTTGGGCCCATGCCGGAAGCGTTAACCTCGGCATCGTTATCTCGACGCCTAAGGCTTCAACCACGCTTTCAACATGTTGTCGCTTTGGCCGAGTGGTTAAGGCGTGTGCCTGCTAAGTACATGGGTTTCCCCGTGAGAGTTCGAATCTCTCAGGCGACGTCAAATTGAACAAGAAAAAAAAATCACAGAGAAGAACATTTCTGAATTTTATTATGATGAGTTATCACAACACACAATATATATATATTGACAACGTAACAAATTAAATGGTGTAATATGAAGTGCGAAAACAAAGTACACTCAAATACAGAAATATAACAATAATAATGCAGGGTACAAGTGGTGATATAACCCCTAAAAAATGGATCAGCTCAACAAAATATATAAGGGGAAATGGACTAGTTAGATGGGGGTGAGGAGAGGGTAGGAATGGTGGGAATTGAAGGGATGGTAGTGGGAATATTAGCGGCGGCCGCCGTCAAAGGTGGCAGAGTCAGCTTGGGAGCGGAAGGCAATGTGGGGAGCGGCAAAGATGGCAAAGGTGGCAATGTAGTAGTGGTCACCTTTGGAGCTGATGAAGGCAATGTGGGAAGGGGTGTGTTTGGCAAAGATGGCATTGGAGGCAGTACTGTGGCTGTTGGCAATTGCGGCAGAGATGGGATCGTAGGCAGTGGAGGCGCTGCCGGAATCTGCAACAGGCGGCGAGCCCCGGTGGTGCCGATGCTCGAAAGGGACAATGTTATGATCAATGAAAGGGCAACAACATTGCTCAGAGCTGCAGCCATGATTGTTTTTGCTTAGTTGGTTTAGGCTTCAGAGAGAGAATGTATGTGTATTTGTATAGCTTGTGTTAGAAGAAAGGAAGGATGATATGATAATCTTGATTGATATATGCTCATTTCATCATTTGAGTGGTATATATAGTGGGATTTTCTGATTTTTTTAAAAAAGAAATCAAAAGTTGGATTAGATGTTTTGAAAAGCATGGAGGAT
Organism: Ipomoea nil; assembly: GCF_001879475.1. Classification (NCBI taxonomy): domain Eukaryota; kingdom Viridiplantae; phylum Streptophyta; class Magnoliopsida; order Solanales; family Convolvulaceae; genus Ipomoea; species Ipomoea nil. Next base: position 2,847,427 of record NW_017617454.1, read on the forward strand.
CGAAATTCTGTTGTTAGTTGACCAGCCTTCTCCCGGACTGGACTTTCATGAGTAAGCTAGATTCAAAAGATTAATGTTAGTTCAACACACAATGCCACGTTTTAACTAATTAATTAAATTCATTATTTTATTATTTCAATAAATTAAATGGCATCAATTATTTTAATAAATTTTTAAATAAAAAATCTAAAAAAAAAAAACAAACAAACAAACAAACCGGCGCCCACCCTCCTTCATCTCCACCGGAAATGAAGAGCTTCTCTTTGTCCCCCATGATGGGAGACGAAGAGAGCAACCTGAGAGGGTGGAAAGGGGGCGATTATTATTATTAAAAATTATTTTTAAAAAACTAACACATTATTCACGTATGCAGGCAATTGGAAGAAATGAGTGTGTTAACCTGCTATCAGGTGAAATTACGTATATTTGAGGTGTTTTTTTAGTGGTCTAATTACATTTTAAAATTATATTCTGTGATCAATTTGGACCTTATTTATAATATGCATTGCACGGGTAGAATTGAGGACCTTTTTGCTCATTTGATTCTTCTTCTCCACTATACTTAAATTGCAATCAGTCGATGACATAATCACGACGGGCACCGACACTTGTGATGAGACAGACAGTGCAACCCAGTCCTCTAAACATTTTTAAGTTCTTCTTTTTGAAAAGTTGATAGGCAGTCATGGAAGAAAAAGACCAAAATTGGTCGATTTGGAGCAACTGGAAGAGATAAGATGAGGATGAACAGAATGTAGAGTTGAGGAGGAGCTGAAAGCTGTAGAAGAATGAAGAATGGGTGTTTAGGGTTTCGATCACACGGCCACACGGGTGGGTTGTAGGTTTATAGGATGGGGTGTTGGGTCGGACTGAATTTGGGACAAATTTATATTGGGCTAGATTTTAATATTAGAGTAGTCCAGATTATTATAATCGGCTTAATTAAATATTAGACGTGGTTATTTATTTTTAAACATTTCTAACTTGAGCCTTAACATATAATATTTTGTAAATTCTTTTTTACTAGGATTAAGATTACTATTTTATACATCTAATTAAGATTTGTAAAATATTTATTTTGTAATAATTTGTATTTAATCATGGTTAAATTTCAATTATTTATAGCAATAATTATATATATGTTGTGCATCTCAATAACGATGTGGTGTTATATTTTTTCAAATTCATATATAATGATTAATGACTATCAACAAAACTACAAAAGTTAAGGACAAACAATAAAGTATGTTGGTCTGTTACGTTACTAATGAATTCTAATTTTAATCATGGACAACTTTATGTGATTTAATTTTTTTAGAGTTAGTAGTCTAAAATGACTTAAAATTTTGGTTTATAGTGATTAAAATCGTCATGGTAGTAAATCTAGGGGTGTAAAAGTGGGCCGAAGCCCGCGGGTTAGCCCGCACCCACCCTACGATGGGGCAGGTTAGGGCCGCGAGAAATTAGGCTCGCGAAAATGCGGGCCTAACGGGCATGGCCCGGGAGGGCCAGAGCCCACGCGGGTTGCGAGCCGGCCCGCGGTCCAGGCCATATTTAAAAAATAAATAAATAAAATATATATATAATATCTTAATTCTTAGGCAGTGTGTAGATCTGAGGGAGAAATTCAATAATTCAATAATCTTTCGCCAATTCTTAATTCAATAATTTCTATAGTACGTAGTTCTTCAGTTCTCCCATCTCCATCCGCCTCCAACTCTATCAAACAATTACTAAAACCAAATCATCAATTCATACATATTTATGAATTACTAAATCGCCTCCAAGTCCAGCAAACATACATATTTATATATGTATTATACACAGACGGGAACGGTAGAGGGAAAATCTGAAGCCGAGAGAGAAATAGAGTATGCTGTTGAACCCTAGCTTTGATCACCCTTCTACAGTTCTGCTCAACGCGCGGTATCGATTCGGGAGATTTGGGCAAGGTTTATGGATTTTATGAAAGTTTCCGGTGCATTGAGGTGTATCATACACCATGAGGATGCGAAAGAATTATCAATAAATAGTGTCATATTTCAAGCGGTTTTAACATTTTATATACTATTTAACGTTTTCTTTTTTAAATTTAAGTGATGGCCCGCAGGTCAACTTGCGAGACCCGCAAGCTTGCATGGGGCGGGCTTGGGCTATATAGTTCCAAGCCTCCGAGCTTCGCGGACCGGCGCACAAAAGCCCACCAAATAAAAAGCCCGCGGTGGGACGGGCCGGCCTGCATTGACACCCCTAAGTAAATCTATGAATGTTGAGTACAAAAAAGTATTTAATAATTTATAATTTTAAATTCAAATTAGATTATTAGTTGTTTGTTTCTTGTGTGTGCTATTTTAATTTACAATAAATATAAATTGAAAATAATTATTTAGATTTAAAATTTTCTTTGGGTCATGGCATATAGTGTAATAAATACATTTAAGTTTTATGGAATTTTAATATTTATATATGTAAAAAAAATACTATACGTTATTTATAATATTTTTATAATTTTATACTAATTATTTATGCTTTAATTTTATATATTTTTTAAAATATTACCGTACTGCCCGTGCAACACACATGTGACATTCTAGATTTTAGTGGATACCACTAAACCATAATTTTAAATTGTATGACTCTATTTATAATAGTATTTTCATTCTTTTTAAATGTAATATATTACATATTTATAATAAAAACCTATAATTATTTATATTAATTAAATTTCCAAAAATATATATACTTCAAAAATATCATAATTATTCATTTTATTTTTTTAGTTATATGTTGTATTAAACTTTTAATATAGTTTTAATTACTCAACTTATTGTTTAGCAGCCAATATTAAAATTACTATTTTTTTTTTTAAGAGGAGGGGACACCGTACCCTAACTAGTCTAGTCTGTGAAGAGAACGCCTCTGCGACACCCCAAGAATGTGTTCATTCAATTCACCAACCCAATCTTTCACTCTCATTCCGCATTCATGACGAGTGGTTGTGTAACTATGAGAGTGAAAGATTGGGTTGGTGAAATTTACTCTCACTTCCCATTGTTTAGCAGCCAACCTCTCAACTTGAAGTCCAGCAAAATGTTGAAGTGCCCCGGGTCTCCTCAGTTCCACATCACAAAGCGATCCACCTTGCTGGAATAGACTTCGAAAACTATATAGCTCAAGCCTTAGCTTAATTAGCTTGGTCCCATGCCTGACCAAGACCTTGAAGAGCAGACTAACCTCGGCCTCGTCAGCTCCAGACCTAAGTCATTCCACCCACGCCTTCAATAGTTTGTCGCTTTGGCCGAGTGGTTAAGGCGTGTGCCTGCTAAATACATGGGGTTTCCCCGCGAGAGTTTGAATCCCTCAGGCGACGTCAAGTTTACTACTTACTGTTTTGCATCTGGGTACACTTGGTTTCTTCTTAATTATTCTATCAAAATTAAATCTTAATTAAAAAAAATTGCATTGCATATATATATATATGAACAAAAAAAGTTTTAAAACACAAAAATAGAAATCATTTCAAGTAAAGGTGACTAGCCAAAGAAAATTTTATTATGACGAGTGAAAACCTGGTGTAGAGTTCATGTTTTCATTTTGATAAGTAAAGGGAGATGATATTGAGGGGGTGTTTGGTTCAAGGAATTTTGGATTACCTCCTAGAAGGTAATATGAGATTTTGAGAATGTAAGATTACTTTGTGTGTTTGGTTTGAATAATGTAATATAATATTACCTTGTTTGGTTCAGGATTATATTTCAGGTTATATGGATTAATTTACAATAATACCCTCAAAATATATATATATATATATATATATATATATATATATATATTATGTGTGTTTTTTTATTTATATATCTATGAATGTATATCAAAACTTAAATATTAAAAAAATGAAATATATAAATATACACATATGTATATTTAATTATATAAACATATACTAATTTTATTATTATTATTATTATTATTATTATTATTATTATTATTATTATTATTATTATTATATAAAGATTAGTTAACAAGGATAAAGTTGGAATAATTCAAGATAATCTAAAATTACCTACAAAAAATGGGGGTAATCACATTACCTTGAAACATTACCGACATATCATTACCTTGTAATCTCATAACTTGAACCAAACAAGGTAATATAACATTACCAGACTCAAATGACCTGAACCAAACGCCCCCCTGAATGTAATCATAGTAATAAAAAAAAAAATATATGCAATTAAGTAGACAATGGTGAGAACGTGATTATAGTAATATATAGCTAGATAGATAAATATGTTTTTCATTTAGGAATCCGTTTTTTAAAGTTTATTATTTAGAGAAGAGAAAAATATGCTAAAACATATTTTTTTTATTTTTTATTCTCCAATTTTCTAATTTTTTTGAAAATAAAAAAATTGAAGAAAATTTTCAAAAGATTAGAAAAATTCTTCAATTAGTATACACCGGACACCGCTCCAAACGTCCCGATACGGTTGATGAAACGTACAAAGTGAGATGGAATTGAAGTCCATGATTGTCTGTATACAACTGGACACAGCATGAAACTCTGGTTTGTAAATGAAGGGAGAGGGGGGTGGACCCACAAGTACAAAACCATATCTTGAGTGGGATTTAGTGTGATAGTAAAGGAAGGATGGAAATAATGTAAACAAAATATTACTTGGACTTTTAAATTTTATTCTCGATTTTTAATCTTTTTTATAAATTTTGAATGTAATTAATTTTTGTAAACTCAAAACATGAAAATGTTTTAGTTATACTTATCATATTAATAATTACTCTGTATAATTGATGGAATAAAATTTAAAACTCAAAAAGGGTGAAAGAAAGAGATGACTGATGAGGGACAACATTAGATAAAAGGACAAATGGCATACACAAGTCTATTCATTAGTCACTACACAGCCAGCTAAACTATGTCTATGTTCAAGAGCTATCAAACCTACCCAAATACGGAATATATATTTAATATGAGTTCTAGTCTCAAATTTTATTTATTGAATTTCACCGGTTGATCTGATGTGGATTTCAATACAAATATTTATATCAAAATTTTGTAAATGAGTAATAAATAGAAGCACACTAGTTAAGTCTTTCTAGACTCACTTTGAGAGTGATGACTATGTGAGAGAACATCTATGCTATACAATTCAATAAGTCTTAGAAATGTTCTTATATAAATAGTAGTGCAAACCTACTTTTCAAATTCATATAGGACAAAAGCTTCATACAAATCTTTCCACCTTCATTTTTAAACTTTAATGGGTTTACTTTGAGAATCAATTCCTCATTCACGTATTATCTGTTTTGAGAGTATAATATATTCCAATCTCTTCGTCCCACTACGAAGAACCCGAATCTACTTTAACTCGGCTCAAATCAGAATTGGACCCTACTAATAATTATATCACAAAACAACCACTTAAAATATCATTTTATATTATTTTTCCATTGGACCCTAACATTCAAATTCTAATAATACAACTTTAAAATCAACATAATAATAGCATAATTAAACTTTTAAAAATATTAAATATTACATTGTATAGTTATACTTATATTTTTAGTCAAACTAATTCTGAGCTCAAAAACTCAAGTACGTTTTTCTGTTTCAACAACTATTACTTTCTTTGCTAATTCAGATGTCAAAAATTTAATTGGTAAATTTGTTAAATTAATAATAGTTCGTGCATCACGGGACGATTACTGGTATATATATATATATATATATATATATATATATATATATATATATATATACAAAAGAATCTATAGTACTCATGTTGGGATTAAACTTCTCATCCTGCAGGCTGCAGCTCAGCAGCTGGCGATCCTGATTCCTGATAGACAGACATTATTTGGAGAGTTACTTGATTGCATAGTAGAGTTACTCCATAGTTGTGTTTGATAAGAATTGTGAAAATAATTTAGTTTAACATTATTCAAAGGAAAGTATAAATTACTGAAAGCAAAATATATGGCACTCGTTAATAAAAACAACCCAAACCTGGGGCTTCAATTCCTGGCCTGCTTCGAATTCACCAGAAAAAGGGCAAAAGGCTTAGCTTTCTTCTCCTATCTTGTACTGTACTACTTTTTTACCTTAATTCTTTCCTTTTTCCCACCACAGAAAAATATTCCGACCCTGCCTTTTAGTTTGTACAGAATATCAAAGCTCACAATGTCCCAACCAACCAAAACCCTTTGTAGTTTGTACAGAAATCAAAGCTCACAATGTCCTAAACCAACCAAAACCCATACTCCTTTAGCTACCCACTCATCCTGTCAGTTGTCTTCACTCTGGACGGTAAAGCTTTAATGGTTTATTATTTGGTTGGACGTAGTTGAAATTCATTTTTTACTTTATTTCATGACAATACAAATTATAGTATTTTTTGAACATATCTTAAGGTAGGAAGCACCTTTAGGCATCATTGGGTTGGTCCAATTAAGAGACAAAGTGCTGATCAGATTAGTTTTTTCGTACGAGATGAGGTTCAAACTTTTGACCCTCTTAAAAGGTGAGAGTGAGAGTGCACGGCCACTCACACCAATCAAGTTGGTTTACAATTACAACTGAAGTTCATATATTTAAATTAAAGGTTGGAGCCAAGGAAGTAGTGGTAAGAAGGCGGGCGGTGGTTGAATACTATAGAACATATAACCATTAATGTGCAATTCAACTATCAGTTTAATTGAGATGGAGCAGATGCTTTAATTAATACTACGTCTTTCTTTCTCAAAACTTGTGCCAGTCTGAGAGCAAGGCCACTGGATCTGTGAACACTGAACACAAATCGATCAATGGCCAACTAAGGGCGTGTCTAGGGTTTATTGCCCTAATTATGGCAAAATTTAATGCCGCCAGCCACCTCAGTCCAGTCCTCACTCACTCCCATAATCACTCTATTTTTGGAAACAAAGCCTTCTCATCCTTTCTACATATAGTAGTAACTCGTAAGTAGTTGTCCCCGTTTTGTATCCCGGTTAATTCTGTGTTCCCTCGTTCATCCTGTCGGAAAAAATGGCAAGAGACAAGATTCAGATCAGGAAAATCGACAACGTCACGGCGAGGCAGGTCACTTTCTCCAAGAGAAGAAGAGGCCTTTTCAAGAAAGCCGAGGAACTCTCTGTTCTTTGCGATGCTGACGTCGCTCTCATCGTCTTCTCTTCTTCTGCCAAGCTCTTTCACTATTCTAACTCCAGGTCCTCTCTCTCTTCACACCCTAGCTTTGATATATACATACATAAATGTAGAATAGTTGTAAGAAGTGAAAATAGAATCTGAGTTTTTTAATTTTGGACCATTACAATAATTATGCTCACTGTTTGCTGCTGTGTTTGGTATTGAATTAAGTTTTTAGTGTAAAATGGCAATCATCATAAGAAAACTATCTCTTTTGATTTTATGAAGCATGAGGGAAATACTTGAAAAACGTAATCTCCACTCCAAGAACCTTCAGAAAATGGGGCTGCAGCCATCTGTTGAATTGCAGGTACATGTATCATTCTTTAATTTCTCCATTGCTTCATGCTTTGTGTTTGTCTCTTTATGGATTTAGAGAGTTTGGTATTACCATTTTCTTTCTTCTTTTTTTTTTTTCAACATCAAATTGATCTAGTGCTCTTGCTGGTACTTTTTTTTTTCTTTCTGAAGATCAAACTTAATTTGTGCAGCTGGTAGAGAATAGTAACCATTCCAGATCGAGCAAGGAAATTGCTGAGAAAACCCAACGGCTAAGGTGCGTTAGTTTGTGTACTCTTGGCTAAATTTCCGGGCCCGATGCATACTAAGATCAAGATGTAGTCTTGGCTATATATGAACAGGCAAATGAGGGGAGAGGAGCTTCAAGAATTGAGTATTGAAGAGTTGCAGCAGTTGGAGAGGTCCCTTCAAATAGGTTTGGACCATGTTATCAACAAAAAGGTTTAATTTGTGCTACCCGTTGATATTATGGTTATGATCAATCTTATATATATATATATATATATATATATATATATATATATATATATATATATGGTCTATTATATTTTTCACAAACATTTGTTTTTTTGACTAATTTGTCAGGGTGAAAAGATTATGAAGGAAATAAACCAGCTTCAAGAAAAGGTCCATCTGGAACCTAACAATCTCTCAATTTCCATTAACTAATTTGTATTCAGAAACAAACACTGTCAATGATCCTATACCAGTGTTTCAAAAATTGCAGGGAGTGCATTTAATGGAAGAAAATGAACGATTAAGACAGCAGGTATGGGGTCTATATAATAGAATGTACAAATTAAACTTACATTTTCCCACATAACAGGGAACTCAAAATCAGTTGTTGTGTGATATAATGTGAAGGTGGTAGAGACATCAAAAGGTCAGAGATCGATGGCAGTGGCTCCCCGGGATTCAGAGAACCTGTTGAACGAGGAAGGCGGCCTGTCCTCTGAGTCTGTCACTAATGCCTGCAAGTATCCTGGCACCCCACAAGATTATTATGAAGATTGCTCTGATACTTCTCTTAAGTTGGGGTAAACTCCTTTGTTACCACACATTTAATACAAATATAAATTATACCTTTTTTTTTTCTTTTTCTTGCATACTACTTTGCTGGTATCTGCATCTCGTTGGATGAAATTAAGTTCAAACTCTCAATCTTATATGCTTAAACGACTCAAACGTACTCTACCTTTCGTCTCTTTAAATTTGAGTCAATACAAATGGTCGTTAGAGCTCGATAGTATATGAACTTGTTAATTGGCTGTCATCCTTTTCTTCTTTCTTAAAGTCCATTCATTATGGCAGGTTGCCCTACACAGGCTGAATGGAGAATCCTAACCACTGGCTAAAGAGTCTTCTAACTTTTTTTTTTTTTTTGGGTACTCTGATGAGAACAAGGGATCGTTAACTGTACTATTTATAATTGCAGTAATTATATATGTATTAAGTACTTATATATTTTCCTAGTGTTACGTTGATACTAATGTTTCAAATTAGGATACATTGCATGCATGTGATATGCCATATGCCTACTCACGTTATGTTTGTATCCCTTTCTCCTCGTTTTATGTATAATGTATGTACATGCCAGCTCGTACATGTACAGCAATTTGAGCACCAATATGCTTTTTCATCCCATCTACATATTCACCTTAATTTGTCTAGCGTGTATTGGAATTTTTTTTATTTATTTTTTGATAATAGGTGGTGGTGGGACTGAGGGTACAATATGGTTTTAAATTTTGTATTAGTTTAGAGTTCGAGATAAATGTTAGTTTATATACAAATAATTATGGGAGTTAACCTATCATCGGTTACAAAGAGATTACTCCATGTTAAATATGGGAATCAGTCATTATTGTGTGGATCATAAATAAATGTACATTATTTGTATACATAAAGTACATTATTTGATTATTGAAAATACATTATTTTGTAAATAATATACTTTTCGTATATTAAAAATGTATCTTGTATTTAAAAAAAATACATTGTTTTTTTTTTATAATGTATTGATGTATATTCAGTACACAAATAATGTACTTTTAATATATTAAAATTAAAATTAAAATGTATAATTTTTTTATAATCCACATAACACTGTGTAAACTATAGTCCATATAATCATTTGCCGATGGGAACAGTTTAGGCCTATTTTGGCTTTAGTCCAATCGTTATGTTGTGGAACCGTGTCCACCTTGCAAGGTGGACACAAGGTGGACACAGTTCTGTGTTCATAATTACTGAATTATATGTTCATAATTATAAAGCTATATATTCATAATTTTTGAACTTCATATTCATAATTATTGAACTCTATATTCACAATTACAGATGTTCTTAATTACTGAACTATATGTTCATAATTATAAAGCTATATATTCATAATTTTTGAACTTCATATCCACACTTATTGAATCTCTATATTCATAATTACATAACTATATGTTCATAATTAATTAATTATAGAACTATATGTTCATAATTTTTGAACTATATATTCATAATTATGAACAGTTTTGGAACTGTGTCCACGATTTCCCAACATAATTTGCCGGCTTTAGTCTATTTAGGAAAATGTTTGCTTACACCATGGACCGTTCACCTTACAAGGTGGACTGACTCAAGGTTATATCGAAGGTTCATTTTTAGTACACTAAATATTCATTTTTAATATATTGAATGTTAAATTTTAGATATATATACCATCTAAAACTGAACATTCAGTACATTAAAAATAAACTTTCAGCATACTAAAATTAAACGGTCTACCCTCTACAATATAATTTACCCAATGGATTTACTCTTGAGTTTTGGGGTTGAGACTGAGAGAAAATCTACCATTGTTTTCAGCATAGTTCAACCAAAGATGAAGATGAAATGATTTAAAAAAACAAGAATCCATCCAAAATTCCAAATACAAACACATAAGTTATAAAGCCAGTGGTCTATGCCTGCTTGGCCTTGCGGAGAGCTTTCTTCCTTTGTCCAAGCATGTAGCCATACATGTGAGGGCTGCCTGCAATGGACAACACAAAATCACTCACTAAATGAATCCAGATAAGATTGCAATTGCTTGCTTAGATGAATATGAATGAATAAAGCTCATGCCTGGAACATAGATGGCCAACACAACAAATGCCATGTAGTAGTAGTCGAAAGAAAAGTTCCATTTGTTGGGCATCCAAAATGAATACTTTCCCGATTCCTGCAAATAAAATACCATTGTAAGAATCCATAAAAATATCGATCACCCAAAAAACTGTGAAGGGAGGGAGCGAGGTTAGTTTTTCTTGCAAATTGCAAATTGCAATTTAACGTTTAACATAATTTGACCCAATACAACTATACAAGAGAAAGTGATTTCAATTTTACCATGAGGTAAGGAAGAGCCTTGTATATTAAACCAACTTCACTTGTAATGCCGGTAGGATATAGCAAGATGAAGGAGCTATACCTGAATTTATTAAACGATAATGATTTTAAAAAATCCAAACTGAATATGCCGTGACTGATACTGTATATATAACAAATGTGATAGACTTTGTACCTAAGCCACAAGAGCCCTGAAGGTCCACGGCCAAATGCCTCCTTTGTGCCAAAGAATGAATACCGGATAATCTAAAGTTTATGCACAAACAAGATGGTCTTTAAAACGAATTTATACTTGATGAGAAGCATGTTTTGCCAGAAATTCATCATTTGCATACATTAAACTTAGGGCATACTCAACTGAAAAATGCTCCCCTCACTATCCTCACAGTTTAAGAGAATTCTCCATTTTATCATTTTTACGTAAATAGGGAAACTGTTCATATTTTCTGCTTTTATTTGTTTCCCTAAAAGGAGATCCAATCACAACAAATATAACGTGCACACTCTATCCTTCAACATCAAAGTTGATGTTTTCAGTGAGAACATCATTGCATAACTCGAAAAATCCAAAGCAAAGGAGACTGATGTTTAAGAATAAATTAACCTAGGCAGCTTATAAACCGGCAAGTCTTACCTCTGTGATAGACCAACTAATGACTAGAGAACTAACAAATACATGGGTCCGAATCTGCGACCAGCAAAGCATTCTATTAGTACCAACTTCACGGATAACAGGAGGCACAAATTAAACAAAAAACATCAAATATCAACCTCACCTCAGGAAAGCTATACAAAATCCCCCAAGTAACATATAATCTCGATCCTATCTGTGGCAGTGTTGCTGAAATAGGAGATCTCACAAGTCCTATACAAGAAAGACAGAGGAGATAGAGAAAGGAGAGAAGTTAATTATAGTTAAGTAGTTCGACTTTGAAGGTCTCTCTCAATAAAAAGATTATAGCTCTGACTTGTGAACTCACCTACTAGACCATGAAGTATCTGTTCCATGATTATTTTTGGACAAAAATAGGACCCCAATGTCAGTTTTCCATGATGAAAGAATTTCAAAATAATAAATGATAACAAATAAAAAGACAGGCTGCACACAATGACTGATAAAGTATGTATCTTTACCTAAACTTAAAAATCAATTACCTAGGACTATTCTTAAATCGCAGAAACAATTGCCCAGATTCCTAATATATACGAAGTAATTGCATTTGCTAGGCTGCTTAACTGATTGAAAGCATACATTTAAGCAGCCATATCCTTGAATATTAAAGAAACTACTATCCAAATTTCAGCATTCGATTGAACAGTAGTATTAACAAAGTCGGAAAGTCGTGGAATTACCTCCAATACGGCGGCGGATTGAGCTAAAAGCAGAGGCTTTTCGACGGCTTGGTAGACATTTTCGTGCCCAGACTCCATTAGAGTCTTCACAGCAAGATAAAACACCTGAACCCTGAGATCCCAATCACCAAAATCAAAAATTTTCTACAGAAAAAAAAAAATGGAAGAAAATACAGATCTGAGAATGGGTATTGAACTTGCCATCCTACAAACACAACCCAATTGTAAAGGGCGAGGTAGAAGCGCCTCAAGCCTGAAAAAACTCCACCCGCCATCGAAGAAGGCGTGCTTGAAATTGAAACCTCAGCTCAGTTGAGATGAGCGGAAGAAACGAAGAAATATGAATTGGGTGTTTGCAATTTCTAATTAAATAATATCGGAGTATTTAATTTGTAGGTGAACGGATCACCAACTCGCCATCTGTCACTCCATCTTTCCAACGATCAACTGCACGGAAGACGAACTATATCTGTTCTCGTTATCTCGTATATGCCAAATAAAAGACAAAGCACAACGACATCGTACCATTCCCAATTACTCCTCGATGTAATAGGGATTGTTTTTTTTTTTTTTGTTTTTTTTTTTATTGCAACTTACTCTATTACGTAATATAGTATCTGTTATAACTATTCTCTTAATCTACTGAAGCACAAAGAGTTGATATTGCCTTCACTTTATAAGGAGTTAAACTTTAGTGTCATTAGACCACAAGGTCTTGGAAGTAGAGATTGTTTTTAGTATAGTTTTAAAATGTATAAATTTTATATATTTAATGTCATATATTGGTGACAGGTCATTTTTAGTTCTTTTTATCAAAACATATCCATTTAGTTTTAGTATTATTGTTACACGATCATTTTTTTTTTGTCTTTCATCAACAAAATTGTTAAAATGGCATTAAATACAATGACATTTTATTTATTTTTCTTCTCCAACAAATTATTACTTATACGTAGGGATGACCACGGTTTGGTTTGAATTGAACCGAATACTATAACAATCGAATTAATAGTTTCCGGTTATGATTCAGATCTATAACCCAATATTTGAGTTTCAGTTTATTAAAATTATGAATCGAAATTCGAAAAAAAACTGGATCTTAAACCGTGAACCGATGGTTCCGGATTCGATTCGCGATTTTGAACCGTCCTTATTTTAAAATTTTATTATTTTTAAATAGCTAAATTTAACAATAAATGTATTTTAATTTTTTCAGTTCAGAACATGAACCGGCCGTTCCGGTTCACGATTTTAATAAACTCTAAATATTAGATTTCAATTCTAAATTGTAATTGAAATATTTCAATTTGACTGCTATAGTGTCTATTTGGTTTGAACCAAATCGTAGTCATAACTTATTGGAGAATAAAAACAAATGAAATATTTATTTTAAAGGTAAATATGTTCACTCAATATTTCGAGGAGGGGGGGGGGGGGGGAGGGGATTATCCACTTAAATAATTCAGAGAGAAAAGTGATACTCCGCATAAGTATATAACTCAAGAGAAAAAAAAATACTATTTTCCCTAAATTTTATTATTTGAGTCAGGCACTAAAATAAGGCACAATAGGTATTACTATAAAAGGTTAAAAATATAAGGAAATTGTTAGACTATAGTAGCATTATTTGTTTTCAAATTTAAAATTAACAAAAGTTGCTTTCAACAAAAAAAAAATAAAAAAAAAATAAAAAAAAAATAACACAAGTTGGTGTGCAACTTTTTTTTTTTCTCACCTTTGATCATCTTGTTATGTTTTTATCTCAATCGTGAAAAAGGAATAAAATTGTAATTCTTCACACCACTCTTAATTAAATGGAGAAAAATTAACTTTTTACCTTTAATCCGACGCTAAACCACCTAACATAATCCCAATTTCTCGCATGCATGTTTTTAGTGTGAGGACGTAGAAAAAGAACAACGCAATTTTTTTTTGAAAATTCATCAACTCTAAAAGCGTTTCACTTATATAATAAATTTGAATGTTTTTATCTCAAACATGACACACTAATTACATGACACCACCATTTCATCCCAAATGGCTCAATTAAAGGCAAAGCTAATCTTCAGGTGGAATACTTGTGCCATGATCTCAATCAAAATCTCTCCATGTGCTTAGATTTGTGGTTGTATGTTAGGCAGAGGTTTATAAAGGTCAAGTTTAGCACCCAATAATTAAGAAATTGTTGGACGGAGACGGGTAAAGGACTAAGTTCAGTACCCAGTGTCTCGAAAAATGTGATGACAGTACAGTTTATAAGGAAATAAAGTTGTCACCATTTGTTCTCACCGCTTCCAATAGCTATAACTATAGCTTTTGGGGTACTGGTAAGCGACTTGTCCTCACCACTTCCATTAGCTATAACTATAACTTTTGGCGTACTGGTAAGCGACTTGTCCTCATCACTTTCATTAGCTATTGTTAAACATATAATATATAAACATAAATGTACAATTTAACTATCAGTTTAGAGTTTTAATTGAGATGAAACACATGCTTCAATTTGGTATCAAAGCATAAATGTAATCAACTAAAATATATGAAATGATTTTCATTAGCTAGTGGAGAAGTTCAAATAGGAAAATACTATCTTATTATGTATTTTAACTTTTAATGATGAGAATTGAGAAACAATGATAAAAATATTTTTAAAAAAATTTCACTTTACAATTATCTATTTGTAGACATTCAAAAAAAAATGCGTGAGGCAATGCTATGCTTACTTGCTTAGTATATATTTGGAGTAGTTTTCAATATAAATATAAATATATATATAGGGAAAATGGCACTTTTTGCCCCTGAGTTATATACTTATAGCACTTTTTCTCCCTCAATTATTTAGGTAAGCACATTAACCCCTTAATTATTCTAAAAGTGGTGCTTTTTCCCCATGATATATTAAATTGACATTTATACCTTTAAAGTAAACATTTTATTTATTTTACTACTCTAACAAATTATTGCGTATACGTAGGGATGACCACGGATCGGTTTGAATTGAACCGAATACTAAAGCAATCGAATTAATAGTTTTCGGTTATAATTCAAATCTAGAACCCAATATTTAAATGTCAATTTATTAAAATTATGTATCAAAAAAATTGAATCTTGAACCGTGAACCGGCGGTTCCGGATTCGATTCGCGATTTTGAACCGTCTTTATTTTAAAATCTTATTTTTTATTTTAAAATAGTCTAAATTCAACAATAAATGTATTTTATTTTTTCAGTTCGGAACATGAACCATCCGTTCCGGTTCACGATTTTAATAAACTCTAAATATCGAATTTCGATTCTAAATTGTAATTGGAATATTTTGGTTTGGTTGCTATAGTGTTTGTTTGGTTTGAACCAAATTATGGTCATAATTTGTTGGAGAAAAAAAATAAATTAAATATTTAGTTTAAGGGTAAATATGTCCATTTAACATTTCAGGGGGGAAAAACAGCCACTACAATAATTTAGGGGGGAAAAATGCTATAGGTATATAACACAAGGGGAAAAAGTGTCATTCTCCCATATATATATTGAATAAAGTTCAAATGCGACGAGGTCTTACTGTGC
This sequence comes from Ipomoea nil, assembly GCF_001879475.1. Lineage (NCBI taxonomy): Eukaryota > Viridiplantae > Streptophyta > Magnoliopsida > Solanales > Convolvulaceae > Ipomoea > Ipomoea nil. The sequence goes on from NW_017617454.1 coordinate 2,863,228, forward strand.
GGCGGTGCGGTGGAATTCCAGAATACACCAACAGTGTTAACAATATGCACCAACAGTGTAATAAAAATACACCACAATGAAATGCAATAAAACATCACAAAATACACAACAGACTCAAAAAAATACACCATATAACTCACCACCCCCAATGGTGTATTTTCGAACAGTGTATGGTGTTTTTTCTCACACCTAATGGTGTGTGTTTGGTGATGCGGGGCTCTGTTTACTCTGTTTTGTGTGGTGTATTTTCCTAACATTGATGGTGCATATTTGTTAAACTATTGGTATTGTCATACCGTAAGAAATCGCCACACCTGAACTCGCCTCTATATATATATATATATATATATATATATATATATATATATATTTGGAGTAATTAATAAATTGCCTGATTTCCACATGTTAGTGGGGACATTTTGGTCGTTGGCCAACATTAAATCATACTGAAAAGTTCACCTAATTCACATCCTACGTACAACACTTACTTTCCAAAGCTTGAATTCCCAATCCCAAGGGTCCTCCCCACTCTGATCTAAAAAAATATTTGAGAGAATGTAAATCATAGAAATTCAATTGAATTATAGAGATTAGACCTTTGTTTACTACGCACAATAAATCCTCTCACCAGGATGTACAACACTTACTTTTGTATCGCTTGAGAAGCCTAATATAATGAATCAGGGATGGCGATAGATCCGCATGAATCGAGAAAAGCCACACTTACCATTCGATCTACTTTATAATCCATCAAATTCACATACATGTCAATTTCCCAATTAACATGTTTTACAATCTTATAAAATTTCTCTTAATTATTACATTCAACAATTAAAAAAAATCATATTATGTACAATGAATTATTGATTATTTAAGTTTTTTAAAGGCACATGTGACAATGTGAGCATTGGTAAATATTGATAAAGAAGGTATAGGTGGGAGATTCCCAAAAGTTATCCTTATCTTTAAAATTTATTCCCTTTTAAAGTGACATGGCTTACTATTTATAAATATTTTTTTTAAAAAAAATATGATGTGACTTGCAATCATGGTAAGATTTACGTTATCCGCACTCATACAATTTCCTTTCACTTTCAAACGTCACATTACAAAAATTGTAATTATTCACTATTTACTTTTTATTCATGCAATTCTTTTTCCGCTTTCAAATTAAAAATAACCCTACTATCACATCAATGTATTAAAAAAATTATTTTTATAATAATAATAATAATAATAATAATAATAATAAATATAAAAATTGTCAAAATTGTCGTTGCAATTCTGACAGGCAAATTGCAACAAATGCAATTATGCATATTAGAATTGCTACAGATAATCACTAAAAAATATAAAAAATGAAAAATAAAATAATTTCACATCAGCTTTGCAATTTAGAAGAAATCATCGATGTGGATGTCCTTAGAAAGGATCGTAAGTTGTCTGCATGGGCAGCTCAATTGGTCATAAGAGTGAAATTTGAGAAGAATGACCAGAGATCGAGTCTCACCAGCAGTAGTACTGTGAAAGCAACCTCTCAAAGTGAGGGAAACTCCTTGTGCGCAGTAAGCAAAGGTCTAGTCTTTGTGGTTCAACTGAGTTACCATGATTTACATTATCACATATGCTCTATCGGGCCGGGGTGTGGGGTGCCATTGTGGTTGAGAATTCAACCTATCGGGCCGGGGTGTGGGATGCCATTGTGGTTGGGATTTCAACCTTTAGGGAAGAAGGTTAGAAGGATTGCAAGTTTTGAAAAGTGAGAAAAAAAGTACAATGTCATGAGTGGGGAGAGAGTCTTTGTTACCTTTTTTAAATCATTTTAATAATTTCAATAATAATAACATTGATGAAAGATAATCATTTTTAATGTGATGTGAAATTTGCACCATTTTTTTGGAAGTGAGTTGACATTACAAGGGTGTAGAGAAAATAGTAAACGAATTACAAATGTAATAATTTGGCCTTTCAAAAATGTAATGATTTGGAAGTATGACCACTTTTGAAACTGAGAAAATATTTTAGTGATAAGAGCATCTCCAATTGTTTGTTTTTTGCACACTATTTTAGGAAGCCAAATGGAAGAGAGAGAAGAATGGAAGAGAAAAGAAAAGGAAAAAAAATATGACAATTAAAAAAAAAAAAACCAATGGTCAAATGACAGAGAGCTCGTAGTGTGCTCCAAGCAATTTTTGTTTTCTTCTCCTGCACAAAATAAGAGCTTTGCAGGGAAGGCAAAATAATCTATCTTCTCACCCTCTCTCCTCAACCTCAATCATGCTTCTTCAAAAACTACACTAAAGGGGATGTATTCAATCATGACTTTCATAGAGTTTTAAAGACTTTTATAAACATTAAAAGTTTGGAGGTATTCAATTCAAACTTTTAACAACTCGTTTGGTTCGCTGGAAAATATTTGAAGGGAAATGGAATTAAAATTCCATGAAAAATAAATTCCAGGAAAATTGATTCAATTGTTTGGTTGGTGGAAATAAAATTACTGAGAATATGAATTCCATTGTTTGGTTGGGTTTAGAAAGATAAGGAATAATGAATATAAAGACCAATATGCCCTTAAAAAGATGAATGAATAAATAGGTGTTTATGTAATTAAGAAATTTTCATAAGGGTAAAATGGTACACTCATGTTATTTTTCTTTCCAATCCTTGTGGAAAACAAAATCCCACCCCTTTACAAAGAATTCATTTTCCTCAACTTTGAGGAATCCATTTTCCAATGAAAAATGTTTTCCATCCAACCAAACAACATAAATCAACATTTTCCTTCACTTTGAAGAAAACATTTTCCATGGAAAATGTTTTCCATCCAACCAAACACCCCCTTAGAGAGTCTTTAAAAGTTAGGCGGTATTCAATCAAGATTTTTAAAGAGTCTTTAAAAGTCGTGTGGTATTCGATTACGACTTTTAAAGAGGTTTTAAAAGTCATGTGGTATTCAAAAAGTTATGAATTTTTGTAGACTTTTTAATTTTAAAACTTTTGTAGACTTTTCATTCTCAAATATAAATAGTTAAAATCCAACCATCAACCCCAAGATTTCAAATTTTCTTTCTAACAACTTTGAATGTTTTTTCTCTCTATTTAAACTCTATTTTTCTTCCTATTTAAATTCAATAAAATTATTTTTTTCTTCATTATCCTATATTTTCCTCATACCTAAACTCTACCAATTTTTCTCTCTCTCATAGACTTTAGAATCTTCATCTAAAAATTTGAAATAATATTATTTTTTCATCGTCAAATTTTAGTATATGTTTCATAATATTCATATAAATACTTATATATTTTGATTTTTATTCTTTTTATGTTTATATTCGTAATATATATTCCCCCCCCCCCCTTTTTAACACTAGGTTACTATGAATAGCGAATTACTGTTTGCAACAACAATTTGGGATTGCAAACAGTAGCACCTTGTTGTTGTTTGCAGTCTCAAATTGCTATTGCAAACAATAGTTCTTTGCGTGATGCCTAGCAATATATCAAGTATAATTTTATATATATTATTAATATTAGATTTTTATTTTTTTATTTTATGCAACTTATAATTATATTTTTAAATATTTTATTTAAGAGTTAATTCCAGCAATGGTCCTCCGACTATAGTGATTTTCCAAAATTAGTCCTCGACTTTTAATTTGGACACTTTAGGTCCCTTGACTTTCAATTTCTTTCAAATTGAGGTCCTTTCGTTAGAATACGGTTCATTAGACTTTAAATGAAGGGGTAAACTCATCCTTTCATCTGCCTATGTATTATTCTTCGTATTTCTCCCTTCGTATTTCACTGTTATACCTTGTAAACATCTCAATAATAAAAGAACGCATACACGAGTAGTCAGCAAATGGGGAACGACGAGGAACATTTTAGGGTTTCGACTAAGATTATCTTCATATATATCGCGTATACAATGGAGAAATACTAAGAATAATACATAGGCAGGTGAAATGATGAGTTTACCCCTTCATTTAAAATTCAATTAACCATATTCTGACGAAAGGACCTCAATCGGAAAGAAATTGAAAGTCAAGGGACCTAAAGTGTCCAAATTAAAAGTCAAGGACTAATTTTGAAAAATCAATATAGTCGGAGGACCATTGCTGGAATTAACTCTTTTATTTAATCAAGTCTTTTATTATAAATTTTATTGTTCAATATTGTTATGAATTTATAATGAAATAGTTTTTTTTTTGTTGATGTTTATTAATAATATATATAAGTAATTAGCATATAAGTCTCAGCATACTATGGATAAAAATAATAATATTGAGAATGTTGATATGGGTGAAGAACTATATAATAAGAAGAATTTTATGATATATTATAAATTTTTGTAAGAAAATTGTAAATGATAAGAATCAAAATCATTGAAAGTTTGTAAGGATGTATTAAATTTAGAATTTCAATGACTTTTGTAGACTTTTTAAAAATAAAAAGTTGACAAAAGTCTATAAATATTTTTTATATAGACTTTTATAGAGTCTTATAAAGTTTTAAAAAATTTTGAACGACTTTATGAAAGTCAATCAAAGTTTATTAAAATCTATCATTTTAAAAGTTTTTAAAACTCTACAAAAGTCATGATTGAATACACCCCTCTAAGATTCAGGCAAATTATTATGTAGACCCGGGTCCCCCTTATAAAGTGGACCTGTGTCCAACACAATTTACATATTGAATGTTCACAATTTACATATTAAATGTTTACAATTTTACATACTAAATATTCATAATTTACATACTAAATTTCACAGTGTAAATTGTGAACATTCAGTATGTAAATTGTGTATTTTAAATTTAGATCCACCTTACAAGATGAACCCGTACCCATGATATAATTATTGCAAGATTCACTGATGGGCTTACTCTAAGGATAACCTAATATAATATCAATATGACAATATATAAGTAATGGCCCAACAATGGACCTGACAAATTGTCCAGGTTGATAACATGAAATTGACAACTATTGGGCTTTGGATTAGTTAACATCCAAACCCACATCCCTTTTTTCGGATCGTTATGATATGCATGCACCATGCATGATGCATACGGATGTAAAAACGACGTCGTTTTGACGTCTAACTTAAAAAAAAAAAAAATAGAATTGTACAAGAAGTTTGTTGTTAAAGTTGAGAAAGTGAAAGGTTTGTGAACTTTTAGGTTTGGTTTTTAAACATTTATCAGTTTTGGTGTATTTATATATATATATATATATATATATATATATATATATATATATATATATATAGTCAAAAATTGCATCAATACCAAGTTATACTTACTGATTTCTTAAAGTAACAAATTATCATATATCTATTCTATTTTTGTTTATTACAAATAACGCTATAAATTAAATGAGAAAATCTAGTTCTTCATTTTATCATTTTTCTTTTAGGTGCAAAGTATTTACCTAACTATTTTTAACCTAATTTACCTCTAATTAGAAAAAGAAAACAAGTAAAATATAATCACATTTCAGGTCGGAGCTAGCTATGCTTTACCGTGGGTCAATTGGCACTATTCAAATTTTGTTATTTATTATCTATATTAGTTTTTTATGTGCTATGCGACTATGCGTAAAAATAATTGTGCAATATTAATAATCAATGTTAAAATTTTAGTTAAATTGAAATTTTTATAAATGTATATAATATTTTATAAATTAGTGACACGAATGTTAATGTTAAAAGACAAAAGTTAATGTTAATTATCAATTTTATATCTAAGTTTACAACATAGTAGCATTGAGAATGTATACCAAGTATAGCATACGGATTGGATTGTAGAAGACAAAGACAGGACGAGATATGCTCGTGATCCTTTGCATAATTGCATTATGTATGGTTTATAATAATAATAATAATAATAATAATAATAATAATAATAATAATAATAATAATAATAATAAATACTATTTCATATTTATAAACAGCTTAAGCATAAAAAGTTGTCCAAAATTATTCTCCACTGATCAGCATGGGACAAATGGGATGTGACACACCTCATCTTTTGACTGCAAGGTCTTTCATGAGGTGACCACCTGATTACGATTTTCCAAATGTTTATGTTAGTTTTTTATTCTTCTAAGCAATAATTGAGCATATATTAAACATTTCACCTAATTCTAATTCTATTGATTTAATGATACCAATACAACTGATGATTCTATATTAAATTAAAAATTTATAATAATTTTAACTGGTCAAATTATCAAATATACCAACAATAATATATATATATATATATATTGAATGTTACTAGCTTCTATTACATTGTAGTATCTGTTCATATACTTTCTCAACCTACTGAAACACAAACGCCTCCATTGAGGCTTGAACTCACAACCTTCCAAACGGAAGTCCAACCCGGGTACCATTAGACCACATAGTCCTGGTATATATATATATATATATATATATATATATATATATATATATATATATATATATAAAGAAACCACACATACGAGAATTCGAATTCATATGCATATAGTAATGTGTTTAGAGGATTGCATTTTGAATAAGATTTGACCATGCTTAACCAGATTAGTTGTATTTTATGATGTATTCACATTTGAAGAAAAAAAAAAAGAAACTCCTTTTTATTTTATCATCAATATTTTAGGTATCTTTTATTCTTTACGTTCTTGTCTCCAGCCATGCAGGCGGTGCCAGATCCTCCGTCGGGCCTCCACTCGGAGGTGGGAATGTCACTGACGGAAGGGGCAAGGATGTTCAAGAGGTTCCGCTCATCTAAATGTTCATTTGCAAGTTCAGAATGATGGTCCAGTCAAAGTATAGTTAGAGTTGTCCTTACTAGTTACTAGAATGAGGATCCCGTCAAAGTGTAAAATTGTGAAATGTAGCCATATCATCTAGGCTTACAAGACATTATAATTATTTCTAATTAAATAATTATTGGGGAATATATTTAATCATGACTTTTGTAGATTTTTAAAATAATAGATTTTAATAAATTTTTATTAATTTTCATAGAGTCGATTTAAACTTTTGTAAGCTTATAAGAGTATATAAAAGTCTATATAAAAAAACTCATAAACTTTTATTAATTTTTATAATCAATTTAGTGTTATTATAATAATATAATAAATCCTAAATTATACTCCGTAATATAAAATATCAATAATTATGTGAGGAATATTTTTGTCTTGACATTATATCTATTTAAAAAAAAAAAACGTGAAACATTAAAATTTTAGGCACGTTTACTAACTCAAATTTTTTTACAATTTTCTTTAAAAAATCGGAGAATTTAAGAACAGAAAACGAAAAACATGTTTAATAGCACAATTTTTCGTTTTGAAAATAGAAAATAATTTTATAAATAGAAAACATAATCATTTATTATCTATTTGGTTATATATCACTATACCACATTCTCACAATTATCTACTTACATATTTATTCATTACTATAATTATATTCATTATCATTTTCTTTTACTTATCGCCATATTCTATATTTTCTACATTGTATTACTTATTTAAACATAACTTATTTGTTTATACTTAAAGTTATACATTATTTATATTATCAAAATTAAAAATTAAACTCTATATCAAGTTTTATATATTAGTTGAACTCAATTGATTATTGACTTGAACATTTTTAGTTATGTTATATCGTAATACAAGTTTAGTATGAATATTGAATATTGAAATTTTACAAAATAAAGGAATTAAAATTTTGTAAAATTTCAATTCCCTTCAACTAAATCATAAAATTTACTTGATAGTATTTTTGGTTTTTTAGTACACCCGATAGTGAAATTAAACAGAAATGAAATTATAATTCTGAACGCGAAAGGCGCCGTTAGTTGTATGAAAGTAGCTGGCCTACTAGCTTTTTTCCACTACAAATATTACAAGAAAATACTATATAGATTCTTACTTTTTACTTATAACTTATATTTCCTCTCATAAATTCTTAATATACATAATAAAATATTATTTGTCATGTCAGAAAATAAAAATGAAGACTAAAATTTATGATTACATGACTAAAACTCATTATTAGATGTGGGAGGATGAAAACCCAATCCCAATTCGGAACTTGTCGGTCGGTCAAATATTTGTATTTATACTTAGTGCCAAGTACATTATTTGTACTAATTTACATTATACTTCTAGTCATATCTAATTCATGCTCATTGGTCCCACATCCCCCCTTCCACTAGTTAAGGACTTTAATTTATTTCTCCTTAATTCCCTCCTTCCAATCATACAGCTGCGTGTTATTTTATGTGTGAAGGAATAATTTAGATACCAATTAAATTATATTGGACGCCATTAAAGAGCATCTAATCAAATCTGATCTTATCTAATCTAATATTAATATTTATGCGGTGGAGACGGAGAATAGTGTCGGTGGCCAGAAACGAGGCTGTAAAGCGCAATATATCTCTCCCGCCAGCGCCACCAACCTAATAACAACTGGCGCATTTAATAAACGCCCAACTAACAAGTAACAATCCAAACCCCCTTTTTTTGCTTTCTCTTTCCCATCCATCCGCCATTACTGTACTCACCGCCACCGCAAATGCATGCCTAAAACCCATAAAGCTATCACTTTTAGCCTTAAAATTCACGAGATAATAATCCTTACATTAAAAAAAGCATTTCCCCTTACCTCACATCTTGCCACGTACATAAAGCCGACGACATCGCTTCCTGTCATGCACTTGTTTTTATCAATCTAGCCGTTGTTTCTCTTTGACTCTTTTGCCTCACCTACGGACTATTCTACACTTTTTAGACTAACTTTGCACTCATAAATCATAAGTATAGTAAAATCCTTATTTTATTAGTTTTAAAAATAAAAATCACAATTATTATTATATTATTTAAATCAGTTATTTTCTCGTAATCTTTTGCTGATTAGGGTCATCATATAAAATCCAAATATATCTCAAAATACTGGTTATAGACTTTTTCATAAATTAAAATTAAAGTAAAAAATAAATTATCTCGATATACCTTTTTATGTGTTTGAGTGGTCCGTTCATAAAGTTCAGTGAATTGTGTAAAAATATATTTTTTAATACTGAATTTTGAAACTATATTGACTGAATTTTGAAACTAGATTAAGTGATTTATATTTTAATGTACATTATGTGTTATAGTACTATTTTACTTTAGTATTGATTCATTATTTGATGTGAGATGTATAAATGTTGATTCTTTATTTGAAAGGATAGAAATAAAGTATTGTTTAAAGATGGGGATGTGGGATAATTACAAGGATTTAATATTCTTGCATACAAGGCTACAAGAAGAATGAGGGGAAATGAAATGAATGTAAATTAATCAGTGCATATGTAAGCTAATTTGTTGTTCTTAGGTGCTAGGTGGTATATGTGTATAGTAAAATTGTATGTATGTGTGTATGTATAGACTATAGAGGAGGGATGTACGGAGATAAGTGCCCCATGTGAGCTGCTTTTACTGAGGTTGATAATCACAATAATGATTTATAACAGTATTTGCTTTGCCTTCTTCTCTCTCTCTCTCCTCCTCCATGAAATGTGCTGCTTCTTTCCCTTTAAAGATCCTTAGATTACTCACTCAATAATTCTTTTTAAGTCCCTTTGAGATCTCAGGGATTCTTTCAACTCTTCAACACCACCGCCACCGCCACCGCCACCCAGTGCCGACCACCACCACCGACCACCATCACCGACCACCATGTGGATTTATGGAGGCTTCACCTCTAGAGGGGGAGCCATGGCTGCTCTTTTGCTGCTGCTTCTACCAGCGTTCTTTCCTACCCTTTTCACTACTTTCATCTATGCTTCACCTTCCATTCTCTCGGTAATTTTTTTTTTTTTTTTTTGGTATTACTGTTTCCAACTTTCTTCCTAAGTGTTTTTATTGGTCCTTCTATCCTGTTTTACCTTTCTAATAAAGTGGGTACTGTTGAGATGAAGCAGAAATGGTTGCAGGGAGAAAAAGTATGATTAAAGGGGTGGCCATCTGGGCATACTATTAAGAGAAAAATGTTATCTTGTGAACTTTAGATGGACAAAATTGTTCATTTATTCTATTTTTGTGAAAAAGATTTGGTTTTTATGAGTTTTTGAGCATATTTCTCTATTTGTACTGCTAATTAAATCCCTTTTGAAAGTTCTCATTTGGCCATTTCTATTTCTTGGAATTGTGAAATCTAGCTATAATTATTACTGATAGTAGTAGAAAGGAACTGGAGAATTTAATTTGGGTGTCATTCTAATTAGGCAGTTAGGGAAAGAATTTAATTTGAATCTTGGTACTTTTGATGTCTGATATTCTTGGGTGGCAATTGCTGAGAGACTTGAGCAGATATACTAGGATTAAAAAAATGATGTTTTCTTATGATTTGGCATAGTTGACCGGCTAAGTGTTTTGTGTTGGCAAGTATTTGCCGTTAAAAGTATGGGATTTGGTTAGTTGGATCTGTTGACTTGGGTCCAGTATTGTGTATTTGGACTGGAATAGATTTGGTCCCGAAGGATCGAATTAATTGAGGAGAATGCTTTTGTTGCTGTATATATCAATGCTTCTATGAGGCAGTAAAAGTTTAGATTTTTTTGCCATTGGGTTGGATTTGGATACTTTAATTTCCTCAGTTCATTCATAGTTTGAGTCGCGATTGTTGTTTCCAGGAATCGATTATCGCAAAACCCAGGCACTCGAGCCTTTTCAAAAGTGCTCTGCAACGTGAAACTGTGAGTAACTTCTTCTCTAGTTAATTTTTGCAAAGAAAGCTCGGTTTGTGAAATTATTTTTGGACCGTTTTATTTGGTACTGTTAGACCCCTGAAGAAAAAGCTGAAATATGGATGCCCTTGGCCAACCAAGGATGGAAACCCGTTCCTGATTCGGGTCTTTTCTCCAGTGAGTCGTGCAAATCTGTTACGTTTTATTTTCAGTTCAATTTAAACTATTTACATCAAAACCGAGCTAATTAACTGTTCGTTCTCGAGCAGAGTTCTCTGAAAAATCAGAGGGATATCTTCAGGTGTTCCTCGATGGAGGATTGAATCAACAGAGAATGGGGGTATGTTTATTACGGTCTTTTCTAAGAATACTCGACTTGGATGACAATAATTATATGTCTACACGCTTCGATTTTACAGATATGCGATGCAGTTGCGGTTGCGAAAATTCTGAACGCTACGCTCGTGATCCCTTATTTGGAAGTAAATCCAGTTTGGCAAGATTCGAGGTTTGCGTGTTCATAATATGTTGAGAGTACGAGTTATTGATGAGTCATAAATTTGCGACAATTTCAAACAATTGAACTTTTCTGTGGCCCTGCTGCAGCTCCTTCATGGATATCTTTGATGTCGATCATTTCATCGAGGTTTTGAAAGACGATATCTCTATAGTAAAGGAGTTGCCTGATGAGTTTTCGTGGAGCACGAGGGAGTATTATTCTACGGCTATTCGACCGACTAGAATCAAGACAGCACCGGTTCATGCTTCTGCAAACTGGTACTCGGAGAACGTGCTGCCCGTCCTTCGAAGGTCAGTTAAGATAATTCATTTTTGTTATGATCGTTTACATGTGTTATGTGTACCGTGTTGAGCAATATATATAAAACATAAATGTGCAATCCAACTATCTGCTTAAGGTTTTAGTTGAGATGGAGCACATGCTTCGATTCCTGGGATTGATTTGTTAAATTTCGTAAATGCATCAGTTATGGAATCGCGGCAATTGCACCGTTTTCTCACCGATTGGCATTTGACAACATGCCCAAGGATATCCAGCATCTACGCTGCAAAGTAAACTTTCGAGCATTAGTTTTCGTACCGCATATCAGAGCCCTCGGAGATGCTCTTATTCATCGCCTCCGATATCCTGCTAGCAAAGACGAAGGGCCTCAGAAGTTTGTGGCGGTTCACCTCCGCTTTGATAAGGTAGTAAAAATGTTGAGATTAACAAGAACAAGAAACAATAATAATGACAAAAAGGTAAAGAAGACAAGATTTACATGGTTAGGCAATGTGCATACGTCCACGGGAGTGAAACAATTCTGATAAGAAAATTCAGCTAGATAGATATGTTATTGTAACCTACTTTCTTCGAGATTATTAAAGCTGGCATTGCTTTTCAGGATATGGCTGCCCATTCAGCTTGTGATTTCGGTGGGGGTAAGGCCGAGAAACTCTCGCTAGCAAAGTACCGACAGATATATTGGCAGGGAAGAGTGCTGAACTCTCAATTCACCGACGAGGAGTTGAGGAGTCAGGGGCGGTGCCCGCTGACCCCCGAAGAAGTTGGATTATTGCTGGCAGCTTTAGGCTTTGACAACAACACCCGCTTATATCTTGCTTCCCACAAGGTCTCCAACAACAACACCCCCCGATATGACTATAAATGTTATTTTGCCCTTGCTGATACTGTTTCGATTTTCAGGTTTACGGTGGCGCAGCCCGGATATCAGCCTTGAGACGATTGTTTCCACTGATGGAGAACAAGAAGAGCCTCGCCTCTTCAGAGGAAAGAGGTGAAATTAAAGGAAAGGCTTCCTTACTAGCTGCAGTTGATTACTATGTCGGTATGCACAGCGATATTTTCATTTCTGCATCACCCGGAAATATGCACAACGCAATGGTAAGCACTTGATATATCTCTTCACCGACTTATCTGCAAATAAAACAACACCTAGTGTGGGTTGTTGAGCATATAACCATTAATGTGCAATCCAACTATCAGCTTAACCTTTTAGTTGAGATGTCATTTTGTTTTCTTGTGAATTATTGAATCTTATGATGTTTGAGTTCATTGGTTTCCCAGTGGACCGACTCGTGAATTGTATGATGACAAAGAAAACATGTTTTTCAATGGGGGTTTTGGGACCCCTGAGATTGAGAATCTCTCATCACTCGATCTGCAATTTACTACAGGTGGGACATCGAACGTACCATAACTTGAAGACCATAAGGCCCAACATGCAACTCCTAGGCCAACTCTTCCTGAACAAAAATCTAACGTGGCCAGAGTTCCAAGACGCCGTGATCGAAGGGCACGCGAACCGACAAGGCGAGATCCGCCTCCGCAAACCCGCTAAATCTCTCTACACATATCCTGCCCCTGATTGCATGTGCAATGCTTGAAGCTGGTGATGTGTGGGGTTATGATACTCTTTATATATATGTGGGATTGGAAACAATTGTTTGTGCATTGTATTAGTTGGAAATAAAAAGCCACCCCCCCATCTTTGTTCATCTATATAGGAATATCACTTCATTATTTAAGTTTTGGGGGTGGAAGATGATGTGTACCATGCTTAGGTTTATTGCTGTCATGACATATATACACAACTATTTCATGAATAGAGAGCTTTGTAGATTTATATATTTAATATAATTTCATTACTACCTGTTGAGTTTGCATATAACAATTTTACTGAGAAAATTAGTGAATGTTACCTTCGGTAAGGTTTCCTAATGCTTTTGTTGGTGTAAACTACAAATTTATGTTTGTTCTGGGAGGCACGGGAGTTGGTCCAAGAGGAATTGTCACTTGTGAGAGTTAAATTTAGGTTATTTCAGGAGTAGTCCCCATTTGTTTCAGGAGGCATGGGAGCTGGTCCAAAAGGAATTGTTACTTGAAAGTTGAAAGAATCAAAATTGGATTATTCTCGAAACTCACAAAAATGTTCATTTGTCACTTGAGTTACCCTTTTGAGTTAAATTTTCCTAATGCTAAAAATGACAAATAAATAAACTTTTATATCTTTGCTACCAAACAATCTCTTAAGTTTTCTAATGCTAAAAAATGACAAATAAATACTTAGTAAATTTTTATATCTTTGGCTACCAAACAATCTCTTAAAGACTTTCACTTATTTATGCAAATCAAGAGCGTAAAGTCGTATATGAAGATCGAAAGTTACTACAATAGTAGTTGTATAGTATGCTATAATAGTACGGAGTATAATATATTATGTGTGCATATCTTACCCATGATTCATATATTTAGAATCTAAATATTTGTTTATAGCTAAATATAGTTTGAGCTTTAGGGTTTGAATATATGATTTTAGCTTTTTCAGTTTGCCTAAACCTTAGGGTAGGTTTACCAAAAACATCATGTGGAATATAAAATTAACAACCCGACAAAACACTAAATAGTCAAATGATTTACACTTTTTCAGTTAGCCTGAACCTTAAGGGAGGTTTACCAAACACATCATCATGTGCAATATAAAATTAACTAATTACAAAATTTTAAAAATATCAATAAATTCTGTATGTATATATGTAGGATTGGTGTTTATAAATCTATTGAAAGGGATCAATAGGACATAACATTTAATCATTCCAGATGACCCAACTGATCACCTGAGCCTGGATGATTACTTGAACGCTGATTCTGTTGCTTTTTTTCCTTTTCTACCGAACCATTACTATTACGAGACATGGCCAATTCTTTTGCTTCTGCTGGATTTGGTGGTGGCTCCATCCCTTCTTCGATAGGAAGGGTTCTCTTTGAACCCTCCAAGGCAACACCGAGGACTATATTCTCTTCAAGGGCGGGTTTTGATGAGGATGACTGTGAGGCGGCTAATGGTCTTTCATCCCCTCTTTTTGGTTGAGAAGTCGATGGGATACTGTCTGTTTTCTCATCCCCTCTTTTAGATTGAGAAGTTGATGGCACAGTATCTGTTTTCTCTCTCGAGTCTTCTGGCAACAATGAGGAATTGTCGGTATTGGGCAAGGAAACATTTTCGAGGTTTCCTTTCTTAGGTTGCTTGTTGCTTGGGTTCTCTAGTGGATCACTGGAATCAGAACTTGACACCTCAGCTGACTTCTGGTCAGGTTTGGAGGCCACCTTTGAGGTTGTTTTCACAGTCACCTTACTCCCCAGCTTGTTGTGATCAGATGAAGAAGTCTTGGCTATAACTTTATGGTCCTCTTTGATATCAACATTTGAAACTTGACCAACCTTTGAGTCAGATGTTGATATGTCATTTGCGTTAGAGCTGGATGCTGGCGTTTCTCGGGCTTTAGAATCAGCCTTGTTGTCAGGTGTTGAGCGCTCTGTACCCTTGACTTCTACCTCGCGCACTGGTCTGGCCTTTGTCCTATCCTCCGCATTGACCTTATAAGGAGGCTCAATAAGCAGCAGTGGGCGGCTTGATGCTGCTCCTTGATTAAATACTGAATCTGATGCAAACGGTATGTTATCCAAATCCTCCGCATCACTGTATATTTTCTGAACTGTACGGATTGGAGTGGCTAATCGTGCTCGGTGGTGTCGTATAACTCTGAGAAGATCCAACAGGACAGTTTCCTGATTTTGTCAAATTGAAGATAAATATATTACTTGCAATAAAACCATAACGTATACAAACGAACAAGCTAAATACTAAATTGTCTGAGGAATAATTGTAATGTCCTTGCAAAACTTCCCTCACCATTTCATCTCAACAAGAAGAACCATTCCCTGACAAACACTTGCATGGTTGACTTTTTAAGCAAACCAGTAAACACCTTTAAAATTTGGATCGAAATTTCTTGGCATAAACTCATTTAATTGGCGAATTAAAATTTGGAATATACTATGGAAAATGTTGCCATCACTCTCAGTTCTGAAGTGCTTCATTAAAACTTTGAACAGGAAATGGAATGGATGGGAAGCAGGAAAGTTTGCTCACCTTGACGCAGAGGTACTCTTCAAAGTGTGAGGTCTTCACAAAGCAAGATATCATGATCTGCAAATTCCAGATAACACGAGACTAAAGTGCCAAATCTTGTAAGAAACAAATATTAAAAATTATGAGTCAGAATCATTTTCTGTGTGTTCAAAATGCCTGTGAATCGTGTTAAGAATGCACCTTAACAGAACCAAACTTTTGAAAGAGAAAACGATTAGTAAATCATTTTTGGTGGTCAAGAGAATAAGAATGCAACAGTGAGAAAATGTTACAGGATATAGATGCTGAAATGCTTAAACTAACCAAGAGGGCCTGGTTGTCAGGGTTAATATTCTCTAGAAATACTCTTTTATGCAACTTCTTTTGTTCTACTTGAGGATTCTTTGCTAAAACTTTCCGCATATCAGCTACAATATTCTGCAAAAGAAGAAATATCGCCTTAGTTTGATTAACTTATTTTCCCCATGCTTAGCAGCCACAACTCGGATTAAACATACTTGTACTTACATTAATCTTACTGACATCCAAGTGACTGATTGCCAGGTGAGTTTTTATACGCCAATGAGTTTTCTGGGTCATATTTCTCACAAGATTAACACTGAACTTGTGGTTTGGTATATGAACAGCTTCACGATCATCACCTCTTATAATTGTTGGTGACCACCAACCCACATGCTGCCAAGAATAGGAAATGGAAATATACAAAGCTAAGAAAAAATTTTATTTAACAATACAAAAATGTAGCATACAGAAGAAAGCAATGTGTTGGAGAATGCCAAAGAATTTCAAAAGTCAACAACAATTCAACAAATGAAATTGCTTGTATGTTATGTATTAGAGAATGACACAAGAATTTCCCAAAAATGGACACAGCACATTACAAAATTATAAAAGCTCTCTTATTTTTGTCTTAGTCCATCAAATAGTATGGTCGTAGTAAAAGACAAATAATGCAAACCTCAACAGTTCCAGAAACTTCATAACCGTCAATCCTTGTTTGAATCCATTCATTCAGGACAAAAGGTCGAGTTGCATGGATCATTATACTTGAAAGGAAATTAGTGAAGATCTGAATATCACAAGAAGAGTTGAATTAACATCTTTATCAGAAAACACAAACAAACAAATAAAAAAAATAAAAGCAAAAAAGGAAGAAATTCTCGTGCCAAATGTCCATATATACCTATTCTAAGGTGAACTGGATGAAGGAAATTTACAAACAAAGTGGAAGAATTAAAGAATTGAAACACACCTCACGACCAGCAAGAGTGATCAAGACCGTCCCAAGCCCTCCAGCAGTGAGCCACCTTTGAGTAGAGAAACCTAGCAACTCCATGAACAATGACACTGCAGCAACCCACACTGCAGTATATAGAGCTTTTCCAGCAAACTGGAAGCCCATCTGCAAAGCCAGGAAAAAAGACCCATAAATGCATAGCATAGAACTTCAGTGTCTGTATAATATAACATATTCATGATCAATAAAGATCATTAAGGGAGTGTTTGGTAAATGATGAATTCACCAATTTTTAGCGGATTTGACCAACTTTAGCATGGTCACACCACTAAAGTGAACATTTGATAAAGGGTAAATTACAGTAGCAGATTGACTCCAGTCCGCTAAAATAAAACGTTGGAATTAGTAAGCATTGCAAGTTAGCAGATTGCATTTATTTATTGCAACAAATGACTACTTTTCCCACTAATGATAAAATTACATCTATTGTGAGTATTGTCATTAACTTATCTTCATATAATAATTTAAAAATAGAAATGTAAAACATAAAACCTATTAATTTCATAATTATAATATAACATCATTATCAATAATAAAAATAGAAACAACTGTTAAAAGTTAAAACAGCAACAATAATACTTTTTAAATTTAAATTATTATGAAATTTATATCTAAAATAAAAAATTGAAAAATTGTTAAATAAATAAAACAGTATACTCATATCCTTATAAGTCATTTTATATGTTATTAGCTAATAGCCTAACAGTAAACAACTAATTTACCAAACACATTTTCTACAAATAGAAAATACTATCCATAGGCCATGTTTTCAGTTATCATCTAACACAATCTGCTATGGACTGATTGTCCCCCTAAACCTTTGCCCTCTGGAGCAGAGAAATCACAAATAATTGATAATTTCCAGGGTTAATTATGTCTGAAGGCACTAAGATTCATGAACTCCACTTGCATAGTTGCATGCAAATGGGAAAATTTCCCATGGTCAATTATTTCCAAGGATTAAGAGTTCAAATTCCCAATATGATTGATTAAAGTTCTATGAGGATACAATACATGTAAGTTCACACTATTAATTGTGGCAGAGCTTTATAATTACATTTCTTGCATCAGAGGGCTCATTCGTCTCCATGAAAAACTTCTGCGTATGTTTTATCACACTGCATCAAATATTGATAAAGAACTAAGACATTAGCAATTTAACCACAACTTCAGTTATTTAAATTCTTAAAAACCTGCTACGCACACTGCATTAACGCTTGATAGAGAAATAGAACTAAGACATTAGCAATTTAGCAGCAACTTAAGTTATTTAAATCATTACAAACCTTCTACACCAGAATAGAAGTATGAGAATTGAAATGCTTTACCAGCAACTTCAGCACTCACCTTGACAAACAATAAGCAAAAGCTAACACTGTTGACAGTGATCTCACAAAATTTAGAAGTCGTTGTTTAACAATTTGACTAGCTTCTGTTGGAAGAACCATAGGATCCACTGCTCTGTATGAAAAATTAAAAGTGCATAACTATTCTTTAGTCACCAAAACATTGGATGTTTTGGCATGAGAACTATATTTTCAATTGTATTAGCTAAGTAGCTAACCTGCAGACAAGCATTGCTCCAGTCCATAGCACCAAAGGTTGAAGATAATAGGTCATAACATGATATGTCATACTCTTGCCCCAACTACTATCACTTTTCTGTAGATATTATTGCACACTGTCACAAACTATAGAAAACTAAACCACACTGTTCAAAAAGCAAAAGAAACAAAACTAAAACACATGACCTACATGGGGAAATAGGTTTCTACTTTGGCGCAAGAGCGGTCCCAAACCCCATATCCCAAAAGCCGTAATTCCAACAGCTGGAATCAACTTCAGGACAAGAGGGCTGTTTTGTAAACAACTGTGTGAAGCAAGACATTAACAAATTCAATTCAGGAGCAAGCCAAGATGTACTTAAGTTGAAGACTAAATGAACAAATCCTACTAGGGCGAATTAGACTCATAAACATGAAGGCACCATACATAATACATGAACAATGAACAGACTTACATAAAAGCTAGTAGACTCTGAATGAAAATAAAGCCACAAAAACAAAAAGATAACCTTGATAAGCCAGACCATAATCCCTGCCAATTCATCAATATGTCATAGTGCATCTAAACCAAAGTAAGAGAATAATTACCTTGTTACTCTTATAACGGCATTCTTTGTACATGTTATGTCAACAGGCTGGCCTGGTTTCAAGAAAGCATTACACCTAAACCTATTGTTTCTATACCAAAGATCATGTCTGTCCACTTGTAATCTCTTTGAAAGGTGAAGACTCCAATATTCCCGCTGCTGAAAATGTAAAATAGGGTATAAATATATATAAGACCTTAGAACATTTATTTTTGGCAAAGAAGAACATATAGAGAAAGTGATAACATTTCCTTTTTGCAAGCAAGTCAAAAAAGCAGATGCCCACAGTATTAATCTATGCTATGAAAACACACATTTCTTCTGATCTATCCTTGGTTCTTTGGGACAATATGCAATCATTATTTTTTACCTGGAAATAAGAGGAATGGTGAGAAGAAATTTTGTCATCTATCCTTTCCTATAGACATGAATGTGTACAAGCCCCCTTGTTGCATTATAATTGTTAATTTCTATCGTTGTTTCATTACAATTATTAATTTCTCTCCCCTTGTTCATCACAATCTTTAATTTCAGAGAGAATTGGGGTATGTAGTACAATACAAACTAGCTATCAAGCTATTGGAGTGCAATGCTGGACTTAGACACAAGCAAATCTATAACACAAATGCACTATCATATATATCTTCAGTACCAGACTGGAATCACTGGCAAAACTTAAATTTTCAGCAGGGGTCCACATTACAAATGCGGGCAGCCTAGTAGTAAAGCTTTGCAACACCATTCATGTTGTATAAGGAATGAAATGCTGTCCTCAAGAACACACACATCATACCATGATTGCAAATCATCATCATCAAAGAAAGACTCCAAACAGGCTTAGCATTCCATTGAATTTAAAAAGCAAAATAAACCATACCACAACAAATGAGGACAGCCTAGTGTTAAAGCTTTGCAAATTGTTCCCTCCAATTTCATTCTGTAACAACAAACATGGTAATTGAAAATCCGAGACGCTAGCATGGAAAGATATAACATAAAAGGATATAAAATACTCCGTAATAAGAATACCCGAAACCGGCGATGATGGGCATGGTTCTTGCAAATTCCCAGATGATGGGGAAGTTGCAAAGAGCCAACAGCTGCCATTATAGGAAGAAACTAATTATGCACCAGAACTTGAGAAGCAGCATAAGATGATAATCCCGCTAGTCAGTATTCAATTCAAATATCTCTTACGAGCTGAAAAACTAGCCTTGTCCCTAGACACCAGATAAATTAACAAAACCTAGAAATCTGCTAACCCCTGCTATGGCGGGAAAGGGGATATATATAGATATATATATTACAGAATCAGAATTATGAAAAACTGAACCTAAAATCCAAACTCTTAACAGCAAAATCTGGAATTAGGCAAAATAATAACAACAATTGAAGTGATACACATTGGAATTGAAAGTGGAAACCTAAAAAAGGTATTGAGGATTCGTTCCTGAAAACGAAAAATATAGAGGCAAAAGGAAATAGAAAGCTTGGTGGAGCAAAAGACAAGAAAGAATAGGAGGTTTGACGTGCAGAGAGATTGTTGGTGGAAGGGGAAAGACGACGCCGTTTGTATGAAATACAAACCATAGGATAGGAAGGCGGCGAGCTACATTTTGTGGGTCCCGCCCTTTACTTAGGACTTGTTTGGGAAATTGGAAGGACACAGGAGAGTGTGATCCGCGTTTCATTCTGAATGCTACAATCAAAATTTTAATGAAAAAATCTCGTAATGTACTAAATAAAATCTGTTTCTATGTAATAATTTGTAATTTAATTTTTTTTTTTTTTGGTGTGAACATTATACTTCATCTAATTATTTGTTTTGGATCAATCAGAATTTTATTTTAAAAATTATGATCTTTTATCTTTTAATTTAACAATAAGGACTTACCAAACATCACATAATAATTACTCTCCATATATTCCAAGATTCCATGGTGTATACCAATATACCATTTTGTTTCTTGTGGTTTGGATTCAACCATACCATGGCCATTTTAAAGGAAACAAAACAGGGAGGTAGACAAACTATGGACCAATATTTATTTATTTGTTTATTTATTTGCATTTTTTCACTTGTTTTATATGAAGAAAATATAAATATTCAATATAAATTACAGGGATATTTGGTAAATAAAATGTTAGCTGATTGGGTTAGTAAGTTTGACTAGTTGATAATATTAGCTGATTGTAAAAAAAGTATTTGGCAAATTAATTGTACGTTAGCTAGTAGCTGATTACATGCAAAATGACTTTCTTAAAAAAATGATTGAAAAAACTGTTTTGAACAACATTTTGAATTTTAGCATTTTGAAACAATAAACTATTACAAAAAAATAAACTAATTAATCAAACACTCATATTGATAGTTTAATTAACTAAGTTAATTAAACGACTAATAGTAGTCAAATAAGCTAAATATGTTAGTAAACATGAACATATATAATTTTAGGTCTAGGGGGTTGATAGATAGCAATATTATTGCTTTCCATATGGAAAGTCTTAACGTTACAATGAAACACTGCATACAATATCTTATAAAATATCAAATTTGCCTGCATCATGGATAATGTTTATTCATTAACAATTCAACCATCCAAAATCAAACATTTGATTTCAAATTTATGTCCGAGTGGACACCTTAATCTGTTTGAAAATTCGAAAATATTTTATGGAAAATGAGTCTTTTTTTATGAAATTATTTCATTTTCAATGTTTGATTGCATTTTGAAAAGTTGTCTTTGTGCGTTTGGCTTATTTTTCAAAAAATTAATAAAATTGTTTAATTAAATATTTTAATTGTTTTAGAAAAAATTGTACTTTTTGTCCCTAAGTTATAGGATAATTGTAGAATTCGTCCCTGAGTGTTGGTTGTGCTCGCTTTTCGTCCATAAGTTATCATTGGTGTTGCATTTTTCGTCCCTGAGTTATAGAGTAATTTGTAGAATTAATCTATGAGTGTTGGCCATGCTCACTTTTTGTCCCTAAGTTATCATTGGCGTTGCACTTTTCGTCCCTGAGTTATACTAAAATTGCAAATTGCGTACCTAATCACTACTACATAAATGGTATACTACGTCACTTAATAGACGGGTGTTTTTTAAATAACCATCGTCTAATATAATTTGTTATACTACACCACTTAATAGACGACGATTTTTTTAAATAACCGCCGTATATACCTTAATTAATTTTTTACGTCATACACTTTAAATAACCACGAGCGATTTTTTTAACACATACACGGCAGTTTTCGAAGTGTCGTGTGTGTAAGTGACTAACATTGTAAAGATACACTTTCTACGGCAGTTTTGAAAACCATCCTGTACGTTAACTATATACGGCGGTAAAACAATCACCATGTATGCCAACTATATACGGCAGTTATTAATTAAACAACCGTCGTTTATTAAGTGACGTAGTATAACACAATATATTAGACGGCTATTATTTTAAAACCCGTCATCTATTTAGTGACGTAGTATACCATTTATATAGTAGTGATTATGGACGAAATTTGCAATTTTAGTATAACTCAGGGGACGAAAAGTGCAACGTCAATAATAGCTGAAAAGTGAACATGACCAACACTTAGGGACGAATCCTACAATTACCTTATAACTAAGGGATGAAAAGTGTAACGCAAATGATAACTTAGGGACGAAAAGTGAGCATGACCAACAATTAGGGACGAATCTACAATTACCTTATAACTTAGGGACGAAAAATGCAATTTTCTCATTGTTTTATTTAGAATATAAAAATATTTAAATAATAATAATAATAAAATAACAATTTTAAGTGTAATAAAAATAAGTAATAATATTCTCAATAAAAATAATTTTATTTATTTATTAAAAAAAAACTCTTAGTTTTTGCTATGGTTTCCGAAGCCAGAAATCAGTGCGGTTTCCACATCTTTTCGACTGTGGGTTTTTATCTCATACCTGAAAATCGTCTCTGGTGGCCGATGTTAGTCAGATCGGTCACCGAAAATAAAAGAAATTCAAAACTAAAGAAAAAAAAAAAGGAGAAATATCTTGTTTTTTTATTCGACAAAAGAGAAATATCTTGTTGGTTGATGGAAGAATGGATTTGTGAGAAGACAATGAATGCCAAAAGTTTGTCCAAATTTGGACATTAAATGAATGCCGGACGTTTAAGAAATATTTCAGCATAAATTTGAATCTAATTTCAGCATGCTTTGACAAATCTTTTTACACCAACATTCCCCATCAAACCATTTTGGATTGTTGGGGTTAATTTAGTGAAATAAATTCCTTACAATTATACAAACTTATCGTGAATAAATAATTAATTCATAATTAAATTTTTTATCCACCATCTAATAGTACATCTAATTATGTATGGTAGCTCAATTAGTCATAGAGGTGAAAGTTTGAAAGAATGATCAGGGATTGAATCTCACCCGTGACAGTGAGTGTGGGGTTTTATTGTGTGCACTGAGCAAAGATTTAGCCCCTGTTGTGCCCTTAAAGTTGGGGTTCAACCTTTTGGAATAATGTAATTATGTATACTCCATAACTTTAGGTAATTGAAAATTAGATCACACACTTTTAAATCATGAACTTATTTTATCTAGAGTTAATACCCAAAATAGTCCCTCGACTATGTCGTAATTACCAATTTGGTCATCGACTATCATTCTTACCCAATTAAGTCCTCAACTATACAATTTTTACCCAATTTAGTCATTTGTCAATTTGACTGTTTGTTGACTGTCAAAAGTGGAAATAAAGTTGTAATTTTACAAGTTTTCTCATTCCTCCTCATTTAGCAGCGCCAAACCATGTAGCAATAAGCTCCGGTTGGGTTCTAAACCTATCAGTATCGAAGTAGTGGTTATGCATCGGATAGCCCATGAATTTGATTTCCAACGATTTTTTGACGATCGAAATCTGATCGGAGTGTATTGCTGCATGGTTTGGCGCTGCTAAATGGAGAGGAAGGAGAAATCTTGTAAAATTATAATTTTATCCCGACTTTTGACAATCAACAAACAGTCAAATTAATACAGAGGACTAAATTGGGTAAGAATTGTATAGTTGAGGACTAAATTGGGTAAGAATTGTATAGTTGAGGACTTAATTGAGTAAAAGTTACATAGTTGAGGACTTAATTGGGTAAGAATGGTAGTTGAGGACCAAATTGGTAATTATGACATAGTCGAGGGACCATTTTGGGTATTAACTCTTTTATCTATAAATTTCCAACACAACTAAGGGACCGTAGCACTATAAGGATAATTTTGAATGTCTATATATATATATATATATATATATATATATATACTGAGGAGCAGAGGGAGTGATGTGAGGAGGAAGAGACTAGAGAAGCAGGAAGAGTTGAAAATGTTTTTCTTTGACTAAGACATATTTTTTATTGACGACCCTATTTATATCCTCTTGCCAAACACTAAAAACTCAGAAAATAATTTTCGAAAATCATTTTCTGGATTTTCAAACGCACCCTAATTCTCAAACTTCATGCAAATCCTCCATTATAAGCAAACATATTCACTCTCCTTGTTCATTCCTCAAAACTCATCGGAGATAAGTTTTGGGTAGCCTTATATCACTAACAATTTTTTAAAATTTATTTTTTAAAAACTTGTTCATATGAAATTAAATTTATTCTTAAAAAAAATCATTTATGAGGAAAAAAGTAAATAAATAGCACATGGTTACTATTCATCAAAATTTGTATTTAAAAAATTCTATAAATCTATCTTTAAAAATTTATATGATATCATTTTACGGATCTTTTATCTATTAAACGCCGAAGCATACACGCATCCAAATAAATTTAGGGTGTGTTTGGTTGGTGGGTTTTGCCCATAGGAATGGGTATGAAAGTGATTGTTGTTGTTTGGTTAATAGGTTTTTAGAACACTACTATAGGTTTCGAATACTCCATCAATTGAAAAACCCATATCCAAATACAATAAGGGTTTCATTCCCTTATTCATTCTTAACCACTACTATTAGTAACCATTCCCATTCCACCCTACTACCAAACATGTTAAATACTTTCACCAAAACCCATTACCATTACCAAGCATTTGATACCCATTCCGATTCCGATTCCTATGTGCGAACCAAACACACCCTTACATATTTGACTTATTTATTGTGACTACTGAAAAGGAAGTGATCCAAGAGGCAAGAACACACTGTTAATAAGTTTGACCTTTTTCTAGAAATCTCTTATGATTTCCTCATTTAACAATTAACCTTATCAGCATTCCAAAAAAAAAAAAAAAAAACAATTAACCTTATCACCTCATTTTCTAAACCACTTTAAAGTGAAATAGTGATTTTTTTATTTTATTTTGGTACATGTGAAATAGTGAATTTGGGATTTAGTCTAATGGACCGCACATCATTAAACCCAGACTTAATCTTATGTATTTAATAACTACTGAAAATGACATGATCCAGAAACACGCCAAAGAATCTCCTATCACTTCCTCTATTATCACATGATTTTCTGCACTATACATAATATATAGTGGCGCCTCTCCTGCGGAACTGAGCCTACTTTTCACTAACCGAAAGTAGCGATTTAATGGACATAGACAATGTTTCTTGTATCAGTAATCAAAAGTAGTGTTACAAATGAAAAATAGAAAATAAGACTCGCTGCCATAATTAATTATTTTAAATATTACTTGACAATTTTTTGTGAAATTAATATGAGATTGTATTAAGTTAAAAATAAGCATAGACAAATAATTTATATAGATGGGCATCTAAAGTAGCGTGGTTAATATTAGAGGACGGAAAGATTAATTTAATGGAGGTTGTGGGTGGGGATGGAAGGGATAGTGTTGGGCAGGTTGGGAAGAGGAATGTCGGTCAAGAGGGGAGGGAGGGTCATCTTTTGGAGATTTATATTGTAATGGTTAATTAATAATTCAGAGATAATATTTTGAGTGTTGGTAATTTGGTATTATAAGGCTCTGTTTGGCAACGCTAAGCTAGGAGCTTATAGCTTATTTTAAGCTACTAATAAGCTATAAGCTCTGTTTGGTAATGTTCCCAAAATAAGCTCCTAGCTTAAAATAAGAGTTTATTTTGGAACGCTACTTTAGGTAGCGTTTCAAAATAAGCTCCTAGCTTCCTAACTTTTTTTCCATCTTTACCCTTATTATTTTAAAGTAATGACATATTTTAACCTTATGAATTAAAACCCTTTCTCTTCCCCTATCTCAACTTTCACGTCAATCCTTCCTTAGTCATGTTTCCTGCTAAACAATTATGTTGAAACTTTAGCTTATTATTATTATTATTATTATTATTATTATTATTATTATTAAATTAGCAATATGGCTTCATTCCCAAATTGAACAAGAGCCGCCAACGAAAATTTAAGTCACACCTCTAATATCTCAAATTCAAGTAGTAATATCTCCATCAACGAAAATTTAAGTCACACCTCTATGGAGATGAAGGAGATTCGCAACAATATTGCTACTTCATTATGGGATGCTAGATCATGATCATGCTAATAGTTTTATTTTAAAAAGTGTTTACTTTTTTTGGAAGACGAAATGTTAAATTTTAATATGTAAACAAACTAATTTAAAGTTTATGAAGATGTCATTTTTAGTCTTTTTACATTTATCAGCTTATCAAAAAGCTAATTTTACCAAACACTTTCAATCATAACAGCTAGCTTAACAGCTCTTCAATTTTCAGCTCCGAGCTTATAGCTTTTCAGCTTTCAGCTCCTTTTCAGCTATCAGCTCCTAGCTTATAGCTTTTCAGCTAGGTTTGCCAAACAGAGCCTAAATATTAGTTTAAATTTGCTAACAATATATATATATATATATATATATATATATATATATATATATAAATATATATATATATATATATAGGGTCCGGATCAGGTGAGGACCTAATCTTAGGTGAGGACGTGAGGACTAATCTAGACCATTAAATCAGAATGATGTATGGCTGAGATTAAAAGGAACAAATCACACGGATTAAGAAAACAAATTCCTTTAAAATATTAAAATATATAAATTTAGGGTAAATCAGTCTTATTAAAAGATGTGCATTCTATACAAAATGTTGTGCATTCGTATACTGAGTGTTGTGCATCGATAACTTTATTGTTCTGCATTCAAACCCCGCCAAAAAATCATGCAGCGGACATCCCAATGTCCTAAGATGCACTGAACTATGTGCTATAATGCACAATTCTCTAGCCTATAGTGCACAACTTACAACGCTATGTTGCACAATCAGCACACACGAATGCACAATTGAACTACCCAGGCATTTATACATATACACGAAAATTCAAATATAGACAATATTATACTCAAAAGAACGAGGGAAAAAAAAATAAAAAATACTGATTAGTTTGCTTGGGCGAACACTCAATCAATGATGAAGAAATCGCGGCTCCAAATTGCAACGGTGATGATCCAAGAAAATAGGAAACCAATTTGGCCAAGGATTACACATGCGTTCACACTTAAAAAATAAATAAAAAAAAAAGGCACTACTACCCACTTTAACAAAAAAAAAGATCAATCCATGTCATCTCAAGAACTCAAATCTGGGCCATCCAAATAAAAAAACAAACGCACAAGATTAGTCTTCACGTCCTCACATAAGATTAGGTCCTCACCTGATCCGGATCCTATATATATATATATATATATATATATATATATATACATATATATATATATATATATATATATATATATATATATATATAGAATGTTATTCAGGTGCGGACTTTGCCTAACGTGTATATTTGTGCACTGTTATCACTCGTTCCTTTTTTTAATATGGACGGATGCGATCTGTGGTGCACAATACACCGTGTGCATCTGCAGCACTATATATTTTCCCTGTTAAGGAGGTTTAACAATTTTAGTATTATCAGGCTTAGTCGTGCAGCCTTCTCAGGTTCTACCACTGCTCCAAATTCGTGCTTGGTTTTCCTCTGCTCCAAATCCGTGCTTGGTTTTCCTTCGATCTGCATCTGACGTTCAATTTGTTACCGCGTGTGCTCATGGCGAAATCGAATGTTGGCCGCCGCTCGAACCGTTGTAGGACCAGCCATCAATTACCGCCCACAACTCCCCCCCCCCCCTCCAGACCCTTTAAACGGCGATCGCATCGCCGGACCCCTAGCTCCGGCGGACGCTGCGGATTCGATCGGGCAGCGCCTGGGGTAGCGTCAAGGGTGGCTGCACGGGTGAGGTCGGCGCAATGATGTTAGTTCTGCGTTTTTTTATTATTATTTTTGTTGGTCCCGGGGGGGAGGGGAGGGGGGATTGGTTGCTAATATTGGTGTGATTCAACTTCTAACACTGTGCGTAATGCATTATGTTTTATTAAAATGGGTTTGTGTGGTTAATCACTGTTCGTAAAACGATTAGCTCTGTGCTTGCCCCGGTTCTTTTGTTTCCCCCCCCCCCCCCACCCCCCCATTTTTTTATTGGGTCTTCACTCCTGTAATCTGTTGTTATTTGGTATAGCTAGGCAAACATGTATCATTGTAATCACCTCATTTTTTTAATGTTTTGATGCTATTACGCTTGAGAATTCAGTACTATGACTATTTATTAATCCCAGGTTGCTCATTGGCTAACATTTTTTGTGCAGGCTGTAATCTTCGCCAACCAGTGCTTGTAAGTGACGGGGGTAGTGGGTCGGATGAAGAGTTCCACACCCCGCCGCTGGTCTTGAACGAGGTTGGAGTGCGGGGAGTGCCGCGGCGGTGCATGCAAATGCGGGGGACCAGTTCCCGTTGATCAACATGCATGGATCGCCAAAGGAACTAGCAAACCTCGTGGATGCGCTAACACCGAGGCAAAGGCAAGATGTTATTAGTGTTGGTTTGGGAGCGCTTTTGGGATTTCAGATTACTGAGCTACTGCTACGGTTGGGACATTGGTTGGTCACTAACTTTGACCCGACTAAAATGAGGCTTGACCTAGGTGATCATCACTACATTGTTGTCACCAAGGAGGATGTCGCGGCTGTTTTGGGACTCCCGGATGGACCTATACCCATTTCGGAGCGGGATACTCAGGTTGTGAGCCCCGAGCTGCGGGCCTGGAGGGACGAGGTGAAACAACGAAAGGGGAGAATCATAGTCAGGTCTTTGTGCAAGCAGGTCAAGGAACTTACGGAGGGCGGGCCGTGGTTCAAAATCCATTTCAGTGTTATCGCGGTCAGCACCTTGGTTGCTAGCACCCCGAATGGTTATGCGAACCAGAAGATTGTTCACATGTTGAGTAAGGTGGACACGATTAAAGACTTGGACTGGTGCGGGTACCTATTGCGCTCGTTGATTTCGACCCATGGGAACTGGACTAAGGATTCAGCTCGCAAATTCACCGGGCCACTACTATTTTTGGTGGTAAGTTAAATTCGTTGTTGGGTGTTGCGTCCAGGTGTGTGTACTACCATTGCGAATAACTGTGCATTTGTCTTTGTACTAGCTTTTGTATATGGATAGGGTACCAGTTGGCATACGAGATTTGCCAAGGAGGATCCCGTTGATCGACGGGCGGACCACAGGTTCCATCAAAGCACGCGAGTGTAGTGAGGTAGACTCTGGGGGGTTCGGACGTGGCCAGGTGGATATTCCTCTTAGTGCGTCATACACATGTGCACCGCAATCCAGCCCCCAACATCACGTGTCTGATTCTGCCCTTGCCTCAAGCCCACATGGGGTATGCATTTTATCAAGCAGGCTAGGGGGGTGTTACCGTGGGTTCAGTGGTACTTAGTTGCATTTGAACATTAACATTTTGGTCTGGTGGTGTAGGGGTTTGGTGATGAGTTTGCAGCAATTGCTGGTCGCTTGCAATCATTGACTACACAGGTTGTTGCACTAGTTACCCAGCACCCCAAACAAGCATGGGAAGACACGAACTTTAACAGGGTGGGGGATGTTGGAAGGACTTGTGAAGGAGTCACCGAGGCAAAGTGATACACCGGCCCACCAAGAAACTGCACTGCCGGTCACGTCGCCTGGACGCAACAATGAACCTCTTTGGCATGATGAAGGGTTCTTGAGGGAGCTGGATCGTGCGGAGTTGGCCGCGACAGGGACTGTCGGCATGTCTGATGTGTCTAGTTTTAGCCTAGGGATGACACAAGAGCTAGCCACTCAGAATCAAGGGGAAAAAACGAGCCACCAGCCGGATATCGCTAGGACACCACCTCAGGTATACACTTGAAAATGGGCACACTAGTATAATTGTGGATGTTAATTTGTACTAATGGTTGCAGGTACCTGTTTGAGCACAGCGGGGGGGGGGGGGTGCCACACCTCAGCCTAGTACGCCAATCGGAGCCCTGCGTAGGGAGGATGTCCCAAATCAAATAGGGGAGGCCCCACTCATTCAGAGAGACCGATCAAATGGCATTTTCTTCAACACCACATATGGTTATCCAGCTATTCCCCTCCCGCATGTGTATGTCGTTTGGATGTGGATATTCGGTTGCCCGCATGGTGACCTGTAAGCGGACTTGGTGCATCTAATAGTCTCCTAGTTGCAATTTATAGTTGTTCCCATGGAAGGGATCAGGTACGGGAGGGGCTTTCCGTGCGATCGTGCGGTTGGACACACATTAAGCATTAACTGACGCACTTTAAGTACACAACACAAGCACATTAAGCACACAAACAGAACACCTTCAGAACACAAACTCAAGCACGTTAAGCACAAAACTCACGCATGTTAAGCACAAAAAACATGCACACTAGTACAAAATGGAGCAAAGAAATATAACTTTAGGCTACCCTTCTTTAAACAAGGGCAGTGTATTGTTTTTTTAAAAAAGGAACGGTGGCATAATTGTAAATAAATCACCGTAAGCACAAAACCCACTCACTTAAGTTTTAACAACAATGCACATTAAGTACATACCCACGCACATTAAGCACAAACCAAACGCACATTAAGCACAAGACTCATGCACTTGAAGTACAAAATTGATGCATGTTAAAACCGCACAACCGCACGGGAAACACTTTAATATAATGCACTTGAACTTAATTATATATATATATATATATATATATATATATATATGTTTAAGATCAGGTGAAAAAGTTACTTCCCGTGCGAAAATGCGGTTGGTGCACTTGAAGGTAAAAAATGTGCACTTGAAAGCAAAAAATTGCATTTGAGGCAAATAGATGTGCTATTGATGCAATTTATGGTACAAAAAATGGAGATTATTCAACTTAAGTGTTATTAAATCAATTACACATACAAATCGTTTGTAAATCTCACAAATTTCATTAGAAATTTCGTTATATGTTTGAAAAGAATGCACAAGATACAACAAATATTGCCTAGAAGTTGTGCACTTGAAGGTAAAAAATCTGCACCGAAGGAAAAAAAAAAGGAGAAATTAATTATGCACTCTTAGAATGGAGACCATGCACTTGAAGGCTACAAACATACACTTGAAGGCCAAAAGATTGGCACTCAAAGGCACAAAAATGTGCACTCAAAATAGAAACTAAGTATTGAAATAAAAGTGATGCATTCGAAGAAGAAAAAGTATGCACTTGAAGAAGGAAAAATGTGCATTCGGAAACAAAACACAAGCTGACTTATTTGCTCAAAATTACAAAATACCACGGCGCGTTTGTAATTAAGATTCAATTTGAACGGGTGATTTGGAATTTTGGATTGGATCTATAACTTATCCGCATTTTTTACCTAATGACACTTTTTTATTGGATCCTTATTCTATATACTAGTTTTTTTACGCGCATTGCGCGATTGGGATAATGCCCAATATTTTTTTTTTAAATAAGTACTTTAAAGTATATCAATGCAAGATTATATTGGAATTGTTCATGCATAGATAATTGAATGTTAATTGTGTATTTAAATAGGCAATTCTAAGTTTACAAATGCAAGATAATATAGTCAAGATTGATTATAATTGTCAATGTAATAATTCTATAGGTATGGTTGAAACCAAATACGGGACATAAGGAGAGAAAATAAAAATTAGGGCATAAAATATTAAATATATACTAATATTGAAGAGCTAACTCCTGATTGTCAAACAATGACATTGCGAGATAGTTTCCACTTCAATTTGTTGTGTGATTTGAATACTCTTTTTGTCAATAAATCCTCAAAGTAGTTAATATAATTGGTTTAATTATATTTTTTTATTTCTTTATTTTTTTAAAACAGTCATTATCATCATTATTATTATATATTTTTAATTTTTTTCATCGTATTAATAAAATACTTGGTAAATAAATATATATCACTATTTTGTATTATAACTTTGTTATTTAATTAAAAAATAGTGCAAAAAAAAAAAAAAAGATAATAGACAATGTAGTGAATATAATCAATTGATGAATTTGTACATTGGAGAAATATAAAGACAATATAACTAATAAAATTATTTCTCTTAACTAATTTATTGATAATGAATAATTTTTTTTTTAATAAAGACATTGTAAGAACAATGTAGCGAATATAATCAATTGATGAATTTGAATGTAAAGAATTTTTATATTGGAGAAAAATAAATACAATAATATAACTAACGGAATTATTTTTCTTATTTTTTTTTTTGAAAGCAATTATTTTTCTTATTTAATTTATTGATAATGAATAATTTTTTTGAATAAAGACATTATAGACACATAATTCTAAATTAAAGAAATGCATATGTATTATTTTTTGTTTTAGCTACTAAATGATTATTATTATTTTATAATTTAATAAGAATAAAATAGAGTACTAATTATGCCAACTTTGATTGGGATGGGGTTCGAACCTAAGACCTTTCTTATTGAATTCAATGAGTAAGTTAACGGTGAACTAACAAAAATTAACGGAAAAGATAATATTTAACGAAAAAGTTAATGGAAAATCATATTATTAAGGATAAATTAGGAAATCTTAAGGAAAAATTAAAATCTGATCAATCTGAGCCATTCATTTGATTAAAAATTTGTGTAAAAAATTTGACTGCCATTTTTTCCATCCATTATAGGCCTAACTTTCTTGGCCTCTTATTAGTATAGTAGATATAGAGAGCGTTATTTATTTATTTTTTATTGCGAGTTGTCTTCTTGTTTGATTTATCAAAAAGAAGAGATGTTATATATCTTTAGAGAAGATTATTAGGTCGGTTGGGGAATTATTAATAATCTTAGAAGTTAGATCGGCTATTGTTGACCAGGACTATGTGGTCTAATGGTATCCGGGTTGGACTTCCATTTGGAAGATTGTGATTTCGAGCCTCAGTGGAGACGTTATTGGCTCTTTGTGTTTCAGTAGGTTGAGAAAGTATATGAACAGATACTACATTGTAATAGAGCTAGTAGCATTCAAAAAAAAAGATCCTGTTGAAAATTTAGTAAAGCTAGTAATTGTGAGGTCAGCATAACTGAGATCCTGTTGAAAATTTAGTAAAGCTAATAATTGTGGGACCAGTAGAGATTTGAAATTTGAATACGCCTCTGCCGAACTTGACGTATATGACCTGCAAATAACGAAGCTTCGGCATGACCTTCAATTCTTGGTTGGCAAAATTAACTATTTTGCCATTCATTTCGTTCTATATATGTGTGAATTAATTAAAATTTTGATTTTAAATTATGGTTATTATCCATTGAAAATTAGAATTGTAGCCTCCATAAAATTTTCATGTAATTTCAACTCATTGAAAGTTGAAACTGACCATTCTGCTAGTTGTATAGTATAGAGTGAATTCTATTTTTGGTCCTATTGTTAGAGGGGCGTTTCTAATTTCAGTCCATTTTAATTTTTTTGTCACTTTACAACCATTGTTATTGAATGTGTTTCACTTTTAGTCCACCGTTAATATTTTCGTCAAGAGGCCGTATAATCAAAGGGTATTTTGGTCTTTTATGTTTGTCTCTTCTCTTTTAATCCAGGCGCTTCGTCCTCCTCCGATATTCGAAGATGGTTCTTCGAACAACGAGAATGGGAAGCCAAAGCTACATTGTTTCGTTCGTTTCAACATGAGCCGGCGAGGTTTCTTAGGTTTTAGGTTTAATGTTCTCATTTCTTTAGTCAAACATAGTTTTGGATGAGAAGAAAGGTCAAAATACCCATAGATTACACGGCCTCTTAATGAAAATATTAACGGTGGGACTAAAAGTGGAACACATTCAATAATAGTGGTTATAAAGTGGCAAAAAAAATTAAGGTGGACTAAAATTGAAAACACCCCTATAACAGTAGGACCAAAAATAGAATTCACTCTATAGTATAAATTGATTTATGGAAATATATTAGCTTGTTTAATTTATCTAAGTTATTGGTTTAAGGATGACAATGTGTTGAGTACTCGTCCATTTAACACTATTCGAACCTGAACCCCAATACTAATACCACTATGCGACAATTTATATCGTGCACCAGAGCGCGCATTGCATTGTGCGCCCTGGTGCAAAACATCGTTGTTTTGATTTTTTTATTTTTATTTTGAAAATTTCGCTTTTCTATGTCTGTTGTTAATTTTATTTTTAAAAAATCTCATTGGTAGGGAATATCCCGACCGACACAGCTTCACCACGACCGAGATGCCTTTGTCCTTTTGTCTGTGTCTTTGCAGGTAACAGGTCGGGCTCCTTGAGGAGAACCCGGTCGGGGTCCGACCGGGAGTTGCCCGAGCGATGCTATGAACCCCGAGCGGTGGTCCTTAGGCGAGAGAGCTGGCTAAAGACACGTGGCGGCTCTTTACATCGACAGGCAGGGCACCCAGGAGGAGGGCACGTGGTGGCTACGTGGAAGACATGCCGAGCAGCTGGGATCTTGTCTCCGGCACAGCGGCTATAAATGCCTACAGTAGCTACAGTGTAGAGGACTTTTGGACGATCGATAGGTTGTAACTAGAGACTCCCGACCGCAGTCAGTCGGTACTCAGTGCAACCAAGTAGATTGTACTTAGGAACTCTACCTTGATCAATAAAGAATTACTTGCTTTACTTGGTCTTGTGTTATTTATATTGCTTACGTAGAATTAGCAGTATCATTTTGGCGCCGTCCGTGGGGATCCGTGCAACAAGCCAACGTCTTGACGAGCACCCGATCACCATACCAACATGTATCCGTGGGCACATAACAACTTCGCCGACGACCAGGCGGATGCAGCGAGCTCCTCCGACCACTACGCTACCCAACAGCAGGGTCAGACGATGGACCTCAACCTCAACCTTTCACCGCCACATCCGTCAAATACGTACCCGGCCACCCAGCAGCCGGTGAATTATATACAACCGGGATACCCACCACCCGGTCTGCCTTACCAGCAGCAGCCGATGATGTATCCCGCCCAGTACCCGTATCCGGTTCCACCTCCACCATACGGGTTTTGGCCAGGCCAACCGATGTGCTACACTTCCCCGGTTGGCTATCCACCTTACACGCCTGTCTACACAGCTCCAGCCGCCGCCCCTCCAGTACAGTCGACCGCACAAGTAGAGCCGCAGCGTCAGTCCACTTCCCGGGCTCGACGCTCGGCTCATTCGCGGTTGGGGTCGGGGAGTGCTGACGCGATGGAGGCACCAGTTCAGGCCGTTCAAGCGGAGGACCCAGAAGAGGTTGCCCGAGCGGTAGCTTTCGATCGTCTCCGACCAGAGATGCGCCAGCGTCTGGGACCCCAGGACCCGAACCCCAGGCAAGAGGACGAACAAATGCGGGAAGCTAGCCACGAGGCCTCGTCCGGGTACAGCGGGTCGAGATCACATCGACGTCGACGCGCTCGGGATACAGCCCAAGCCGCCCAGAACGCCGAGCTCAACGAAACCCGAGGGTTGCTCTACAACCTCCAGGCGGAAGTTGCGCAGCTAAGGAATGCATATCCTACAGCACCCCCGACCGACCGATCGACCCTCCACCAGACGCCTTTCACAGCAGCGGTAATGGCTCAGCCTTACCCGCTCGACTTAAAGGTCTCGGGAGAAAAGAGCTACGACGGTCGGACAGATCCTGAGGCTCACGTGAACGATTTTTTCAGCAACATGATGCTGAAGGGCGTTTCAGACGCCGTGATGTGCAGGGCCTTCTACTCAACCCTCACCGGTCGGGCAGCAGAGTGGTTCCGCACCTTGCCCCCGGGGTCGATCGACAAATTTGAGACCCTGGCGATCAAGTTTGTACGGAAGTTCATTACTTCCAAAGTGGTGAGGAAGTCTTACATGTACCTCGAGAAGGCCAAGCAGTTGGAAGGGGAAAGCTTGACCGACTTCCTTATCAAGTGGAAAGCGGCGGTCGGAGAGGTCGAACCCATGGATGATGCGACCGCCACCCACATGCTCCATATCTCCCTTCGGGCGGGGTATCTGTACCAGGATTTTATCCTCCACCCCCCGACCACGTATGAGGAGGCCCTCCGAAGGGTCACGGATTACGCCAATGCTGGTGAGGCGAATGCCGTGAAACGTTCACAAGAGGTCGGTTCTTCGTCCCGTAAACCGGCCGGCCGGGCGGAACATCGATCGGGAGACGATCGTCCCCGATCCCGCACCAGGCCTGGTGAGTTTACGGCCTTAAACCGATCTGCAGCGGAGGCCATGCAGTATGCTCAGTCTTGCAACCTCATCAAACTCCCCCATCCCGATCGAGACGGCCCTGATAAGAGTAAGCATTGTGCTTACCATCGATGCGCCGGGCATGACACCGAGGAGTGTACCCACCTGCGCCAATTATTGGAAGATTTGCTCAATTTGGGAAAATTGGACAAGTGCGTGGGGAAGAGAGAAGAAAGCAAGAGGAATACCGATCGGAGGGATCACAGGCGATCTCATCACCGCTCCGATCGGTCGGGTCAGGACCGAAGAGACGATCGAAGGGACGATCGTCATGAAGACCGACGGGACCCTGATCCCCCGACCAGCAGTCGCCCGGTCGGCAAGCCCACCATCCATGTCATATTTGGTGGCTTAGAAGACGCTTCCCGGCCGAGGACGAATTGCCCGGTTGCGATTGTGGATTCCCGAGAGACCGGGAAAAGACAAAAAATGGAGCCCATAACCTTCACCTTAGAGGACCAACCTAGCAGCAGTGACCACGGCATGGAAGCGCTCGTGGTCACAATCGACGTCAAGGGGACGGACGTCCAAAGGGTTATGGTGGACACGGGTAGCAGTGTGAACGTCCTATACTTGGACGTGTTCGAGAAGCTTGGCCTTGACAGGAAGGAGCTGACTCCGGTCGGTGTACCACTGTCGGGATTTACCGGGGCCCTCATTTACCCCGAAGGCAAAATCACTCTCCCGGTCGAGATCGACACCCCCCCGAAGTCGATCAAGACAGAGCTTGAGTTCGTTGTGGTCAACCTCCATTGCGTCCACAACATCATCCTAGGCCGACCCGCCATCATGAAGATCGGTGGGATAATTTCCATGCCCCATCTCTGCATGAAATTCCCCACCCCAAATGGGGTCGGTGTGGTCCGTGGCGATGTCCAATCCGCCCGGAAGTGCTACACCCGAGCGGTCAACAGACGCGATTCCGGTCCGTCTTCCCGGGTGAACACTATAGCCAAAGAGGAGGCCAAAGAACGGAAGGAGCAACCCGAACCTTCCGAAGAGATAGAAGAAGTTCCCCTATCCGAGGACCGCCCGGATAGGAAGATTAAAATTGGCCGGGCCCTCACCCCCGAGCTCCGAGCGGAGGTTCTGAGCATACTCAGGGAGTATGCTGATATTTTTGCGTGGGGACCCGAAGACATGCCCGGGATCGATCGATCGGTCATTTGCCATAAGCTAGCCGTCGATCCCGCAGCGAGGCCGGTCGTACAGAAGACACGACACCTATCTTCCGATCGCCGCGAGTTTGTTAGAGAGGAGGTCAAGAAAATGGCGGCGATCGAGCACATCCGCCCGGTTATCTATCCCGAGTGGGTGGCAAACATTGTTCTAGTTCCAAAGCCCCCAGCTTGGAGGATGTGCATAGACTTCACGGACCTCAACAAGGCCTGTCCGCTCGACCCTTATCCTCTACCGAGCATTCATCAAATGGTCGACGAGACGGTCGGGGCCGAGTTGATGAGCTTCATGGATGCCTTTAAGGGGTATCACCAGATTATGATGCACCATGAAGACGAGAGCAAGACAGCCTTCGTGACCCCGGACGGGCTGTATTGTTACCGAGTGATGCCGTTCGGCCTCCGGAATGCTGGAGCGACCTATCAGAGAATGGTCAATATGCTCTTCGCCGATCTATTAGGCCGAACGATGGAGGCTTATATTGATGATATGCTGGTCAAGAGTCGGGACCGGTCCGACCACACTCGGGACCTCCGGGAGTGCTTCCAGATCATGAGGAAGTACCAGTTGCGGCTGAACCCGACCAAGTGTACATTCGCGGTTCAGACCGGCAAGTTCCTCGGTTACATGATGACCAAGAGAGGAATCGAGCCCAACCCGGCCAAAGTTAAAGCGATTCTGGACATGCAACCACCTTCTACCGTTCGGGAGGTCCAGCAATTGACCGGTCGGTTGGCAGCCCTTAGCCGGTTCCTCTCCAAGTTAGCCGAGCGCGCTCTACCTTTCTTCAAGGTATTGCGAAAAGTTAATGGGTTCGTCTGGGACGAAGAGTGCCGAGCAGCTTTTGACGAGTTGAAGGAGTACCTCATGTCACCTATTGTGCTCTCAAAGCCTGAGCTCGGAGAAGAGCTAGACGTGT
The DNA here is from genome assembly GCF_001879475.1 of Ipomoea nil. Lineage (NCBI taxonomy): Eukaryota > Viridiplantae > Streptophyta > Magnoliopsida > Solanales > Convolvulaceae > Ipomoea > Ipomoea nil. Next base: position 2,902,077 of record NW_017617454.1, read on the forward strand.
ACCTCGCCGTCTCCGATCGTGCAGTAAGCGCAGTGTTGTGCCAAACCGATCCGGAAGGGGTCCAGCGACCGGTGTACTATGTAAGCCACGCGCTACATGGTCCCGAGCTCCGGTACTCCCGGTTGGAGAAGGTCGTCTACGCCCTCTATACCGCCGCGAAGAAGTTGGCTCCCTACTTCCAGGGTCGAGCGATTCGCGTGTTGACCGATCAGCCGATCGGACCAGTCCTCCGCACCGCCTCTTCATCCGGTCGCCTAGTCAAATGGGCGTTAATGCTGACCCAGTACGCGATCGAATACCGACCGAGACCAGCAATCAAAGGTCAGGCTCTGGCAGATTTCTTGGTCGAGTGCACCGCCCGGGATACCCGACCCCCCGAGGTTGAGGATCCCGAGGCTGAGTGGTGGTCGCTAGCTACTGACGGGTCAAGTAGCAAAAAAGGAGCGGGCGGAGGAGTAGTGGTCACGAGCCCAGAAGGTTTCAAGGTGTATTTCGCTCTGATGTATCAGTTCCACCCGACCAACAACGAAGCCGAGTATGAAGCATTTGTGAATGGCTTGCAATGCGCTCGGGACTTGGGGGCTGAATACATCCGAGCCCAAACCGATTCTGCGCTCGTGGTCGGGCAAGTTCTCGGAGATTATGAGGTCAACGGAGAACGCCTACAATTATACCGAGACCTCGCCATGGAGAAGCTTGCACAGTTCCGGGGGTACACCGTCCGACACATCCCCCGATTGGATAACGCCGATGCGGATATCTTGTCTAAATTGGCCCAAGACGCCCCGGAACACATGTCGAAGATAGCTCGGATCTTGGTGATCCCCAAACACAGTATCCATCGCCTGCCGGTCAACCCAATCCAACCGGTGGAAGATAGCTGGATCACTGATCTGAAGGAATACCTCGAGCACGGTCGACTCCCGGACGACCCGCAGCGTGCTCGAAAGGCCAAGCTGAGAGCCCCGAGGTTCCAGGTCTCGAACGGTCGTCTATATCGACGATCGTATGGAGGTCCTCTCATGCGATGCCTGACCGCGTTTGAAGCGGATTTAGTGATGAAGGAGCTTCACTCGGGGATCTGCTCCTCGCATCAGGGAGGTCGATCCCTGGCTCGTCGTATCATGGTGATCGGGTACTATTGGCCGTCCCTCCAGTTGGACTGTGAAAAGTTAGCTCGGGAATGTGAGACGTGCCAACTATACGCCCGGATGCCTGGACGCCCGGCAACGTTCTACCAGCCAGTCACGACCGCAATTCCTTTCGCTAGATGGGGGGTGGATATCTTAGGCCCTTTCCCTCAGCTCTCCGGTCGGAGAAAATTTGTAATCGTTGCAATAGACTACTTCTCCAAGTGGATAGAAGCCGAGCCCTTAGCCACGATCACATCTCAGCAGTGTGCTCGGTTCCTTTGGAGAAATGTCGTTTCCCGTTTTGGCGTGCCCGTACATCTCATCAGCGATAACGGTCGCCAATTTGTGAGCCAATATTTTTAGAATTTCTTGGCCACGATCGGGACAACTCATGTTCGGTCATCTGTCGCTTACCCGCAGGGAAATGGGCAAGTGGAAAATGCTAACCGGACGATTTTGGAAGGTCTGAAAAAGAAGTTACACTCGGCCGGTCGTAGTTGGGCCGATGAGTTGCCATATGTCTTATGGACTTATCGGACGACCCCGAGGGAAGCTACTTCGGAGACCCCTTTCGCCCTGGTTTACGGAGCTGAAGCCCGGCTCCCGATCGAGGCGTGGATCCCGACCGATCGAGAGAGAACCTACAACGCGGAGGACAATGAACATGCCATGGCTGTGGACCTCGATGCGGTCGAAGAAAAAAGAGAGCTAGCCGCTCGGCGTATGGCCGAGTACCAGAAGCGCGTCAAGAGCTCGAAGGACGTCCGGGTCAACCCTCGTTATTTTCAAGTCGGAGATTACGTCTTACGACGAAGGGAGGCCAGTCAACCTTTAGAAGGGGGAAAGCTAGCTCAGAATTGGGAAGGGCCGTACATCATCAACGCTGTCATCCGGCCGGGGACATACCGACTAGAGACAACGACGGGTCGGTTAATAAAGGGGACTTGGAATTCCGAGCACCTCGTTCTTTTTAGGCATTAGCCTATTTTTTGTATTTTTAGACGAAGTGGGGGCTGGACCTGCGAGTTAGTCCCGGTCGTCGTTTCTATGTAAATTTTATGATTGTAAAATTAGTTTAACCGCCTGCGAGCGGGAAAGTTTAATGTATATACGATCAATGATTGCTCGACCGTTTGTATGCGGCGGCACGATCGGTTATTTCCTTTCACCCTCGTCATGAGCAGATCATTTCAACATTCAATCGATCGGGCGAAGTCTGTCGACCGGTCAAAGCGCGCTCCACATAGGCGGACACTCAAGTCACGCCACCGATCGGGGAGGTCAGGAGCTCCCACCATTATTCCCCGATCCGTCCAACTTCTGTCCACTATCGCACCCACTCGTGCCTCGAGCGCACAATAGTGTGGGGGCTGGGATAAGGAAGTATACAAGGCCCGTCGCTCGGTTACATTCCGACCGTAGAGGCTTGCCTGTTCTCGGCCCGTCGCTCGGTAATGCTCCGACCGTAGAGGCTGCTCGGTTACATTCCGACCGTAGAGGCTTGCCTGTTCTCGGCCCGTCGCTCGGTAATGCTCCGACCGTAGAGGCTTGAAATTTTTTCGGCAAAGGCCCGGAGGTCGGGTCAACCCGATCGGTTGGCCAGTTTGAAGTCGAAACATCGAACGCACGACCAGGCCATAAGGCCGTAAGGTCGGGCGTTGAGCGGATCGAGTATCGCGAGACCGGGTCTAAAGGCCAGGTGGTCGAGTGATTGTGATCAATGTGTGCAAATGGGGAAGCAAGAAAATAAAAAACGAGCGACATAAGATGGAGTAAAAAGGAATTTTATTAATCGGCAAAAGATGCCCGGTACAATGCGGGACCGGGCTCCCGACTAAGGTCTCTTACAAAAAGAAGGAAAGAAGCCTAAATCTACTTCTTCGCCTCCTGAGCGCCGGCGGTCGCCTCTTTCCCGCTCGAGGCAGCAGCCGACGAAGCCCCAGGCTCGGTTGCCTTGGCTTTCGGGGTCGGGGTAAAGGGTGAAGGACCGGGATCTGCCACGTCCAGGGGCAAGGCCGACAAGACCAGTTGGAGATCATCGGCGTCGAGGGCCTCCTCCAACCGCTTGCGGGTGCGCTCGAGCATTTTCTGCTTCCCGGCCGTGAAGGCCCATTTCCCGAACGAGACGATCAACTCGTTCCCGACCTCGTCTCCTCGAGCTGCGGTCAGGAAGGCCGTGCCCAGCTCCTTGTTCTTGAAGGCCGCCCGCACCAGATCGCTCGGGTTCTCGAGCTGAGCCTTCAGCTCCCGGGCCTCCCCAATCGCCCGGCTGGCGACCTTCTCGGCCAGCACCCGCTCCTCGTCACCCTTCTTCAGGGCCTTCTGCGTTTTCTCCAGCTCAGCCTGGAGTTCCTTGATCTCCTTTAGACGGCGAGCAGCCGTCTTCTTGTGGTGATCGGCCTCCTCGGCCAGCAAAGCTTGACCCTGAAGAAGTTGGGTCGCCCGGGAGATCTGCAACACAAAGAAGATAGTCAAAGTTAGCCCGATCAACGATATTTGGGCAAAAAAAGATTAAAAGCTGGGACTCACCTCGGCCAGATCGTGGCCAATCCGTTCAGCCACCTGGCTCGGGGTCATCTTCCCCAAATCCGCTCGGGCTGGCGCGGCATTACCAATCCGTGCCAGCACGGATGTAGGCTCCCTCTCCCGCCCGGCCGAAGGGGTCGGGCTGTGCTGCTCACGGCGGCGCTTCAGGCCGCCCGCCTCGGTCGCGCCCTGGTCGGCGACCTTCTCCTTGCCCCGGGCGACCTCCACCCGAGTGACCAGGACGTCCGGCTGCTCCACGATGAAGCCCTCGCCCGTCGTCACGGTCGAGGCGCTCAGAGGTCGGGCAGATGGGATCTCCTTCTCCCCGGCCGCCTTGGTCTTGGCCTTCTTCTTCCCGCCGAGCGAGATCTTGACGGGTGGGGGAAGGGCGGTGTCTTCATCGCCGAACTCGGCCATAGCTGCAAAACAAGAAAGTTAGTTAGATCGAGGTAATAGGTCCGATCAGGAAAAGTAGCTCGTGCCAAACCTTTCTTCTTTCGTTTGGACGGCTTGGCGACCGTCACGCCCATCGGAACGGGCAGATACTTCTCCGGCAGCTCGTACGTGGGGGGCGGGAGCATGGCAGCTGCGAGACTTTCAGCCGTCCGGTAGATTGTGTATTCGTGCACCTCGCTCGAGATCCGGCTGACCGCGTCCCTCAGCGCCTGCGTCTCGGCCGGCACCACTTGTTTCCGGAAATGTGTGCTCCAGACGCGATCGACCGGGAAGATCCAGGGCTCGTATTTGAGGGAGAAAATCCTGTTTTTCCACCCCTTGTTGTTCCTGGGCAAGCCTCTGATCGAGCACATATCCGTTCGGGACTGCAGCATCAGGAACCCACCCCCGTAGCGGCCCGGGAGAACCTTGATCTGGTAGATGAAGTTAAATAACTCCATCGTGCACTCGGCCACGTGCCGAGCGCATATCTGTGGGAAGCAGGCCAAGATCCGATGTGCGTTCGGGCAGATCTGGGCCGGGACGACTCGGTAGTAGGCCAAGAAGGCATTTAGGAGGGGGGTGAAGGGAATGGCGATCGGGGCTGTCAGGGAGTCATAGTGCATCCCGATCCACTTGCCCCGATGCCTGTCAATTACATTTCCCAGCTGCCGGCTCGTGTCGAACTCTGCCCGACCCCTGAGTATTTCAGCAATCCGAGCCGCCTCGCCTTTGGACAGCAGGCTCATTTCTTGCTCGACGCTCTCGCTGTTCAGGAACTCGAGCTCGACGGCTGGTCTGGCCGGCCCGGCCGGGTCTTCTTCGGTCTGCTCGGGGGTATTTTCTCGATCGCCCCCTCGAGGAGCAGCTTCCGGGTGGTCCCCAACCACCCGGGTAGGCGTTTCCCTAACGCCCTCGGTTGGAGAACCCCGCCCGCTTGACGTGGCTCTCTCTTCTTCTTCCTCGCTGGAGCTCCCCGATCCGCTCGAACTCGAGCTTGACGATCCTGAGGAGCTCGATGCATTGTCTCGCTCGGCGGCTTGCTCGGGGGCTGGCGTCGCTCGGGGACTAGCGTCCGGGGTGTAGGACATTATGTCCACCTCCTCGTCGCTGATGCGCTCGACCTCCTCGTCGTAATCAGCAATCGAGGCGTTTTGACTGTCGGAGTCCGTCATATCGATCTACCTAAAGGTCGGTCGGAGTTAGTAAGGACTTGAGACGTCCGGGACAGTTAGTTGCCCTAGTAGTTCTACCTATAAATAAGAGCCCAAAGTAAAGAGGGGGGTTGAGGGCTTACCGATTGAAGGAAGATTGAAGTTTGAAGCTTGAAAGCTAAAGTTTGCTTGCTCGACTGCCTTGCTAAGCTGCTCTGCTCGGGACGCTCTGAGGGTACCGACCGGTGCGAAAGAGTGAGGAAAGTTCAAATGAGGGCCTCAAGGGCCTATTTATAGGAGGACATTTAGGCGGGAAATGGGCCAACTTGCCTGACACGACCCGCGCTGAATCCGAGACGACGGATGGGATCGCCAAGGCCGGCAGAGGCCGACACGTGGCGTAGAGTGGAATGACAGCTGGCGGGTCGGCTTGGTGGCTGACGGTTGGGCTTCTTCATCCCGTCCCGTTTTTTCCCGACTGATCAAAAAGGCCCGGGCTGGGGGGCTCTTGGTAGGGAATATCCCGACCGACACAGCTTCACCACGACCGAGATGCCTTTGTCCTTTTGTCTGTGTCTTTGCAGGTAACAGGTCGGGCTCCTTGAGGAGAACCCGGTCGGGGTCCGACCGGGAGTTGCCCGAGCGATGCTATGAACCCCGAGCGGTGGTCCTTAGGCGAGAGAGCTGGCTAAAGACACGTGGCGGCTCTTTACATCGACAGGCAGGGCACCCAGGAGGAGGGCACGTGGTGGCTACGTGGAAGACATGCCGAGCAGCTGGGATCTTGTCTCCGGCACAGCGGCTATAAATGCCCACAGTAGCTACAGTGTAGAGGACTTTTGGACGATCGATAGGTTGTAACTAGAGACTCCCGACCGCAGTCAGTCGGTACTCAGTGCAACCAAGTAGATTGTACTTAGGAACTCTACCTTGATCAATAAAGAATTACTTGCTTTACTTGGTCTTGTGTTATTTATATTGCTTACGTAGAATTAGCAGTATCACTCATGTTTCGAAAATTACATAATTGTATATTAGAATGTATATAATTGTATAAAAGAATATATATAATTGTATAACAAAATACACATACTACTTTTTGAAAAGATAATACACATAATCTAACATAATACACATAAACTTTTAACATAATACACCTAAATTTCCTGTTTCAGATGTACATAATTGTATAAAAAATGTACATAATTATATACTATAATATACATAACTTACCAAAACAACGTCGAATTGGGAGGCGCGAACGCACAGTGCTATGTGCGCCGTGGTGTAGGGTATAACGATTGCCACTATGCGTACTCGTCTCAAACTCGGTTAAACATTACCTAACTTATTCCAATTCAAATTCATTTACCCAATTAGCCCTACTCGTCGGATACCTAAACCCATTTAAAATATTTTAACAAAAATAAATAAATAAACAAAAACCTTCAAAAAAAATAAACAAAAAAATTCAAATTTACAGATTAATTATTTTATATTTATAACTTTTACATTGATAATAATTCATTATTATGCACAATTAAATATTATAAAACCAATTTCTTATTTTAACTTATCATAATAACTGTACACTATAATAATAATAATAACAACACAATATATATATATTCTTAATCTCATGAGAAGAAGGGTTTAGGTGAGAATGTGTGGTCAAATCATATTCATATCCCAAGTGAGAACATGCATTGATTTGCTTGCTCCTTTGACCATGTTTAGTAAATTGATGTTAACGGTTAGCTAATTGGGTTAATTAGAAGGTATAACTAGTTGATAACATTAGTTGATTGTAAAAATGTGTTTGGTAAATTAGCTATTAGCTGATAGTTATTTCGTATAATTTTCTTTTTCAAAAAGTTAATTGAAAAAGTTCTTTTTAAATTTTAGCATTTTAAAATTACAAAAAACTAATTAACCAAATACTTATATTAATTTTTTAACTAAATTAAAAAATTAATAATAAGTAAATAAGCCAAAAGTGACCTATAAACTAACTATTTAACAAACGGCCTCTACAAAAATTTACTCCCTTTTTTTTGACATGAATTGTCAAAGGGCCAGGTACTCGGGTAGTAATGTGATTACCTAATATATGGAGCAAAAAGAGAGATATTTGGGTCTCAAAATAATCAAGTCATAAAAAACATCCACATCAAGGGTACCCTATCTATATTTCATCAAGCCAACATAAACTAATAAACCACCAACATCATTAATTTAATTTGTCTTGTGTGTTTTGCTTCTCCTCCCATAATCCTCCCCTTTTTGTCAAATAAATAATAATTAAAGAGGAAAAACTCAATCTTCCCCATCTCAACAAATACTCCCCCACCAACTTTACCTGTATTTTTCTTTACCCGATATCATATGGTGAGAATGGAACCCTCTACTATACCAGATTCCTTCCTCTCCAGACACCCCCAGGCCATCAGTAAGTGTAATAGGTATAGTTCTTGACTCACTCTCTCTCTCTCTCTCTCCCTCTCCCTCTCCCAGATACCATAAAGAGTCTAAACTTTCATCTCCCTTAGCTTCCTCTACCAGATTCCTTTGAGTGTTTATTTATATATACATCACTTCTTCCTGTCCAGCGCAGCCTTTCCCATCGACAAGTGTAATAGTAGTACTTCTTGATCTTCATTTTTGGTAGTAAGTATTAGTGTTCTTCATTATCATCTACTAGTAGTAGTTTTTTATCTTCATTTTTTGCAGTGCATGGTAGTTCTTGATCATCTAGTAGCAGTAGTAGCAGTTCTTGATCTTCATTTTTTGTGGTAGTAGTAGTTCTTGATCTTTAGTTTTTGCAGTAGTAGTAGTTCTTGATCTTCATTTTTTTGTGGTAGTAGTAGTTCTTGATCTTCATTTTTTTCAGTAGTAGTAGTTCTTGATCTTCATTTTTTTGTGGTAGTAGGAGTTCTTGATCTTCATTTGTTGTGGTAGTAGTAGTTCTTGATCGATCTTCATTTTTTGCAGTAGTAGTTCTTGATCTTCATTTGTTGTGGTAGTAGTAGTTCTTGATCTTCATTTTTTGTAGTACTAATTCTTGATCATTTGTTATTATTATGTATTTTTGAACAAGATTTTACAGAGATGGATCGAGTTGAGAAGATGGAGAGGAATGGAGACATGAAAAAATTCTGGAATTTTGTTCATAGGTTGAAACCTGTACTGATGATGATAGCAGCTAATGTATTCTTCGGTGGAATGAGTATTCTATACAAAATTGCTTCGGCGAAAGGCATGAGCTTGAGGATTCTTATTGCTTATCGCTACATCATTGCTGCTATTCTTAGTCTTCCTATTGCTTTCTACACTGAAAGGTATATGCATATACATACATATATGCTAACCCCTTTCTTCACTGCTGCAAGACTCATCTTTTTTAATATAGAGTAAAAAGTGTTCTCCTTTCTTCTTCCCAAACTTTATGGGTTTTCTTCTTCCCTAGCTTTAATTTCTGGGTTTTCTGACCTCTTTCTTCCTAAACTTTCTGGGTTTTCTGACCTCTTTCTTCCTAAACTTTCTGGGTTTTCTTCTTCCCAAGCTTTAATTTCTGGGTTTTCTTCTTCCCAAGCTTTAATTTTTGGGTTTTCTTTCTTCCTAAATTTTCTGGGTTTTCTTCTTCCCAAGCTTTAATTTTTGGGTTTTCTTTCTTCCTAAATTTTCTGGGTTTTCTTCTTCCCTATCTTTAATTTCTGGGTTTTCTTCTTCCCTATCTTTAATTTCTGGGTTTTCTTCTTCCCAATCTTTAATTTCTGGATTTTCTCCTTCCCAATCTTTAATTTCTAAGTTTTCTTCTTCCCAATCTTTAATTTCTGGATTTTCTCCTTCCCAATCTTTAATTTCTAAGTTTTCTTCTTCCCAAGCTTTAATTTCTGGGTTTTCTCCTTCCCAATCTTTAATTTCTAAGTTTTCTTCTTCCCAAGCTTTAATTTCTGGGTTTTCTCCTTCCCAATCTTCAGTTTCTAGGTTTTCTTCTTCCCAAGCTTTAATTTCTGGGTTTTCTTTCTTCCTAAACTTTCTGAGTTTTCTTCTTCCCAATCTTTAATTTCTGGGTTTTCTCCTTCCCAATCTTTAATTTATAAGTCTTCTTCTTCCCAACCTTCAATCTCTAGGTTTTCTTCTTCCCAAGCTTTAATTTCTGTGTTACCCAACTAATTCATGTTTGTTCCGGGAGGCATGATAGGTGCTCTACGGAAAAGTGTCACTGAGTTTTCTTTCATCCCAACCTTTAATTTCAATCAAATGTATAATTGGAAGAACTCTCCAAACACTTTGTAGTCCACGGGCCACGGCATCATAATACTTTAATTTATTGGAGAGATTTAGATACCAATTTACTTATTTATTTTTAAAAAGTCAAAAGAAAACTAATATATTAATTCGCACCATTTTACAGAAAGACCAGGCCTAAGCTAACGTTGATGATTCTCTTACAGGCCTTTTCTTGTGCATTATTTGGGTAAAAACCCTCCTTTTCCATGTTTTATTGTCAATAATATTAAAGCGTATAATATTAATGCCTAAATTTTATTCGAATTTATAAACATGCAGGAATTCAATGGCTCAAAATTTGATTGCAGAGAGCTTAGTCTTAACCTCAGCTACGTTAGCCACTGCCATCAGTAACCTCATTCCTGCTGCTATCTTCATCTTAGCAATTATTTTCGGGTATATATATTAATCACTGCGAATATATAATGAGATTGTACGATTTTGAAAATTCATAAGATGTTAAATATATTTATGTATAAAATTATACATGCAAACATGTGTTCACAACTAGTTGTGTTACTATACATTAATATTTTAAATTAGATTGGAGAAGTTAAGCCTTAAAACAAAAGCGGGCCAAGCAAAGGTGATTGGACTGTTGATAGGGATAGGTGGTGCAATGCTTCTAACATTCTACAAAGGGAGAGAATTTTATATCTGGTCAACTCAATCTAACTTGTTAGACCATAGTAGTGGACATATAGCAGCTATACCTACTACAAAAAACCCACATTCTCACATTTTGGGTGTGTTATTGGCATTTGCTTGCGTTCTCTCTCATGCCATTTCCTTAACCATTCAGGTATATCTTAATTAATATTTTTTTTTTTGTTTATGGATCTAGATATATATATATATTATAGTCAACTTAATTAATTTATCTAACTTTGGTTTCGATGTCAATCACGTTTAGGCTAAGATGATCAAGTTGTACTCTTGCAACTTTTCTAGCACGGCCTTGATCAACGTCATGGCCTCACTCCAATCTACCGGGTTTGCACTGTGTACAGAAAGGGATTGGGGGCAATGGAAACTAGGATGGAACCTCAAACTCCTCATAGTTGTTTATGCGGTAAGTTAAAGTTGACATTTAATTTAAAGTAGTTATTTTGTAGTATAATTTTTAATAAGAGTCCACTTCTCCTAGGGTTAATTGTTGTCTTTCAGTACGTTTTAGATCGCATGCATGCATGCATGGTATTGAATTGTACGTACGTGTGTTTGTAGGGAGTAGTGGCCTCTACCTTGGCAACGTGTTTTATGATGTGCAGCATAAGCATGAGAGGCCCAGTATTCGTGTCTGCTTTCAACCCCTTCATGCTCATATGTGTCGCCATTGCCAGCACAATATTCCTCAAGGAGAACCTATACTTGGGCAGGTATTACACTTACCTTAAATCCAACTAACCCTATTATATATATGTATGTATAGTCAGGTTCCTATGTGGACAGGGCTTCCTGAGTGGTCACATACGGGTAGGTATGCATAAATATATCACAAAATGTTCAAAAATTTGATGTATGGTACATTTTTGTGGTGCATTTATGCATACCTAACCGCAACGACTGCATGGAGCAGAAAATGGAGAGTTCATTTGATCGATCACATTGTGAATGATGCATACATTATTTATTGCAACAGCGTGATAGGGGCGGTGGCAATAATCGTGGGGTTATACATGGTGATATGGGGGAAACATAAGGAAATGAAAGAAGCATCCAAGTTGGCACCGGCAGAAAGTGACGGCGACGAAGAAGTTCCACACTCCAACAAGAAAGACGTTAACCTTGTTGCCGTTGCTCCCAATTTTATATCGGTGCCGGGAAGAGTAGCCGACGGAGAAAAAGAGGTGGAATTGCAGGGAGTGGGTAAAGGAGATTTCAATGTTTAAACTGCGGGCTTTTTGGGTATTAAGTCAGTAAGTACTCCATGAAAACTCCGGCCTTCGATCTGGTAATAATATAATATAATGCTTGTAATAATAATTATATTAAGACTACAAATTTTGTGATCGACGTTAATACCAGTACACATATATAATATTATGATTTTAATTATGATGATTAATTAGTTTTTATTGATGTGAATTTTCATGTAATATATATATATATATATATATATATATATATATATATATATATATAATACTGTATACAATTGTATAATAAGCTAAGATCTTATCAAATCAAAATGCATGTTGTCTACAATTTTTAAGGACCCTAGCTATAAGATTGCATGTATAGTATTTTCATTCCTATATATAGACATTTTTTTTGTGAAGAGGTAAAGCCCCATGCATGCAGCCCATTAGAGGTGACCAATATAATAGGGTGTTCCAACGGCTCCCACTAGGAGTCTGGAACTTGAAATGTGACTACTTAAGTCAAAAATCGGATCAACTTAATTGTGATTACTCTCGCTTGAATAATTTTGATAAATATATGATATGAATAATGCTACATGCAATTACAAAAATCACTATATAATTATGGCACCATTTTATTAGATACTTTTTTATACTTAATTATTACATGGAATATTTTTAATCATTAACTCATGATAAAATTACGTCATGAGGACATGTTTGATTAGTTTAGATCGATTAATGTTTTAAGGAACATGTTACAATTGGGGTCACCCATAACCAAAAGCAGATAACTTGGGTGTTCACATTTGCAAACTCATTTATTTACTCAGCTACGCAATAAAGATCATTTTGGCTCTGTTTGGCAGAGCTTATTTAGAAGTTTATAGCTTAATTTAAGCTACTAATAAGCTATAAGCTCTGTTTGGTAATATTCTCAAAATAAACTCATAGCTTAAAATAAGAGCTTATTTTGGAACGCTACCTAAGGTAGCGTTTCAAAATAAGCTCCTAGTTTCCTAACTTTTTTTTTTATCTTTATCTTTATTATTTTAAAGAAATGACATAATTTACCCTTCCCAATTAAAACCCTTTTATCTTATCTTTTATTCGCAAATTTCACCGCAAATATTATTATTATTATTATTATTATTATTATTATTATTATTATTATTATTATTATTATTATTATTATGAGATTTACAATAATATTGCTACTTCATTATGTGATGCTAGACTAGGATTATGCTAATAGTTTTATTTCAAAATGTTAACTTTTTTTAAAGACAAAATGTTAAATTTTAATATGTAAACAAGCTAATTTAAATTTTATGAAGATGTCCTTTTTAGCCTTTTTACATTTATCAGTTTATTAAAAAGCTAATTTTACCAAACACTTTCAATCATAACAGCTAGCTTAACCGTCTTTCAGTTTTCAGCTACGAGCTTATAGCTTTTCAGCTTTCAGCTCCTAGCTTATAGCTTTTCAGCTAGGTTTGCCAAACAGAGACTTTGTCAATGGAATATAATGCATGCCAGTAGGAAATGTATTTGACTAATTCTTTTTTCTATTTGTCTTTCAAAAACACATTGCAAGGTGAGCCCTAGTCCTAAATTGTGTATTTTTAGTATTAAAATTATGAACTTCTAGAATATAAATTGTGTTTCTAAGTTTTAAAAATTTATGAATACAATACAGGGTCATCGCAAATTATAAATATTTAAAAGATAAATTGCGATTGTTTAGTATGTAAATTGCGTATCTTTGGACTCGAGTCCACAAAATAATTTGCCGTCAATTGTTCACTTCATACCTTGGGCTAAAATATAAGGTTTAATCTGACACATTAACTCCCAAAATTTCTTTCATTTAACATTTTCTCCAAGTTTCTCACCGGTTTTGATGATTTGGTTTCGAGTTAAGATGACATGGCAAGTAATATTTATTTATTTTAAATGTAAAATACTTTACAACCAATTATTTATCTTCAAACTAAATATTCATCTTCAACCTCCACACAATACTCGCTCTTTCTTATTGACACTTGCAACTATAATGTTTCAACGAACTAAAATGAGAAAAGTGAGCCACTGCACTACTCTATCACCGTCAAGTATGAATCTCACTACCGTATATCCATCATTGCAGCTTTCGCCCTCGTTGTTTTTTGTTTGTTTGTTTGTTTGTTTTTTTTTTTTATTATTATTATTATTTTTTTTTAATTTGATTTGAACAAGCTCAAGCTTGAGATGTAGGGATTATACCACTTCAATGGGGAATTATCAACATAATCACTTTTGAAGTTTGAAATTAGGTAGTTGAAGTTTAGATTAATATATTGATGTGTATCAGTAGATTATATAAACAACTAATTTGATGAAAAGTTTAAGATATGTCATAAAATATACACACAAAAAATCAATCTCATTCACTCAAATTTGGACGAACAGAATGCTCAAACTCGGCATCCATTAGCACACCGTCCATAACATGAACAACAATCTCTCATCTCTTTAAATCTACCATCTCCGATCGAATTCTATTGACCTCTATCAACAAAGTGAAACTAGATAACGAATTATAACTAATCTCCTCCCCATAAATCATATTTTTCGAATAAATCATCCTCAACAAGACAGAAAACCCTAGCATGCGAATAAGTACCACATACGTATCATCCACCTTCGTTTCAACCAAATTGTTGCGACGTATAAACAAATGGATTAACCAGCAACAATGTTGATAATTGGGTCTTTGTTTTCTCTGTGTTCTTGAAAAGCTACTAACCTAGAAGATCCATGGTTAAAATAAGGGGGCGTTTGGTTCAGGTTATATAACATAACCAAGGGAATGTGACATTCCAAAACTCACATTCCTATGTTTGGTTCACATTATCTCAGGGAATCTAACATTCCCCAGGAATGTCACATTCCCTCCACATAGGATTTTGAAGGGAATGTGATTCCCTTCAATTTCTAAGGTTATGTAAGATAACCTTGGTTATGTTAGTTTATCTCTCTCTCTCTCTCACACACACACACACATAATTATTTTTGTAATTATATATTTTTTATTTTTATTATGTTAGGTTAGCATATAAAATAATTTTGTTTCTCAAGTTCAATATTTTAGTTAATATTTTAAAATCATGTAATTATATATGATACCGTTATCTTATTTATTTATTTTAATTTTTAAATTTATTAAAATATATGAAAATATGTTAAGAATATTATAGTGTGTGAATAAAGATAACCCTAAACCAAACATGATTATATTACATACCCCAATTTTAACCAAACACAGGAATCTAACATTCCCAGTAATCTAACATTCCCAGCAATCTAACATTCCCTAGGTAATCTGACATTCCGTGAACCAAACGACCCCTAAGTGTTTAGTAATTTAGTTTAACTTACTAATGTAAATAAACTTAAAGTGAAAGAGTTATTTATAATAGTTTTTTAGTATCAATTTATTACATAAAAAATTTATAATAGTTCTTTAGTATCAATTTATTACATCAAAAATAATATATCTTTAGTAGTTGTAGGTATTATGATGTTTGCATTTATTTAATTTTTATTATTCAAACTTATTTAACATTTATACTTTAAATTAGAAATAATCTTAAAATAATATATTTATAATTTTTAAAATCATTTTACAAGTACATGTCTAAAAATCTGAAATTAGTGAAAAGTATACGCGGCTTTGATAATTGGACTGGACCATCGAAGGGGAGCGATGGCGGACGAGAAGAAGGTGAAGGAGGAAGCCGATCGTATCATCGAACAGTACAACCACTGCCTTCCTCGTCTCGTTGTCTTCGATCTCGATTACACACTCTGGCCTTTTTACTGGTTCGTATTATTCCTTGCTTAAAGAAATAATTCCTTGCTCTTTCTAAGACATTTGAATGGCCTAACAGTCTGTTATACTGTTATTCTTAACTTTTCTTACTTGGTAGTGTCTGATTATGCTTTCAGCGGTATCTGTAATATACTTGAATGCTTAAAGAAATTTTGTTTTAGGATTAGTTATTTGGTTCTGCATTCCGATTTCTTAATTCTTAGTTGAATTTTAAACCTTGAAACTTGATTGATGCTGAACTTATTGTGAATACGTAGTTAGTATGATTAAGGGGTTCCTAACTAATGACTTGCAAGATCGTGTGCAAAGTGTTTCAATGTGTTGGGTGGGGTTACCTATCTGTTGCATTGTTAGGAAATTCTTTGAAATAAAATACCATCTGATAGCTAATTACTTGCTTTAATCTCCCAGTTCATCTTGGTTGTTCTAATGGATGGGTCTAATAGAAGCGCATAGTGATACTTTTAGCTATGTTGGCGAATTGATTAAATGGTGATTATACATATGATTATTTGAGCGAGTGCCATGGATTTAGCACAGCTTTTGAATATTAAAGAAATTTGTGAACAAGGAGTCCTGGTTGTTCAGTCCTGATTTGACTTGAGCAATAGTTGACGATCTGCAGTGAGTGATCAAACATGGATTAGGATGTTTACTTTGTTTTAACTTCCAATCAATCAAGAAAGCTACTTACGTAGTTACGTAGCTAACCTTTAGATGCTGCATTGCTTGATTGGACATTTTTGCTTCCATTGTTTTTAATCTTTTGAAAAAGTGCTTAGGGTACCAATATATGGAGTACGTTCTATTTTGGAATTCACTGCAGATATTTCACCACCCATGTAGTGCACATGAGTAGAATGTGTTTTAGAAGAAGTTTTATGTGTATGACTCTGTAAGAGCTTAGTCCTTTTACTAATTATGTGCCAAATATATTGTCAGTGAGTTCTACGAAGAGGATGATGAGCCACATTTATACCCACATTCTAAAGGAATACTGTATGCTCTCAAGGACCGGGGAATTGATATAGCCATTGCTTCTAGATCCCCAACTGCTAATGTTGCTAAAGCCTTTCTTGATAAACTGAAAATAAGATCAATGTTTGTGGCTGAGGTAAGCAATTTTTCAGAAGGTTTTTTTTTTTTTTTTTTTCATTGTCTTTTTTTGTTTGCGGCCTTTTAATTTACTTCATATGCTTTTATAATTCAGGAACACAGGCTTATATATTCTTGCCACTTTCGTAGAGTCTAACCTTCTTAACAAAAGCACTTATTTTAGGCCTTGTAGTCTGTAGAAAAGATAGAATATGAGGGGAATTGTTTCCTATCTGCCCGTTACATAGCATAAAAATGAGGCATAGAAACCAAAATAAAGCAGCCCAAGAAAATTTGTTGAAATTTGTAATGTAGAACAACATGTCTGTTTGCGATTGCAAGAATGAAAACTAATGCTTCCAATTGTTGTAACGTAGGAAATTTATTCTAGCTGGTCTCACAAAACGGAGCACTTTCAGAAAATTCACAGGAAAACCGGGATACCATTTGACTCGATGCTCTTCTTCGATGATGAAGACAGGAACATTCAAGCGGTACAGCTACTGCACCCTATGCCTTTAGCTTTGCTCTTCCCCCCATTAGTGGAATATACATGTATTGCCTTCAATCCTGAACCCCGCAAATGGTAAATTTACAGGTCTCAAAAATGGGTGCAACAAGCATCTTAGTACATAATGGGGTTACCCTCGAAGCTTTGAGGCGTGGGCTTTCTGACTTCTCACAAAAGTCGAGTTCTTAAGCAAGGATCTACAGCAAGTAGAACTGAGAATTGCAAGCCGATACATAATCATTGTATCATTATTATTGGATTAATGATAGTTTAGTGATGAATAAAAACACAAAATGCAGTCTGTAATATGAAAATTGAAAGTTGTGGTTTCAAGACCACTTTGCGATGTTTGTTATTTTCAAGCCCAATAGACCTTATGGGTTCTGATAGAATGATGGACCATCTTATTTATTAGACTTTTCTGCAGTATGGAGTTTATCTTGCCCGGAAAGATAAAATTGACTTTAGCAAGGAATTTGATTCCTTCCTTTTGATTTTTTGAAGAAGAGGAGAAATGCAAAAGATAGAAAAAGAAAAGTTGTAACATTATCTCTTCGAATCTAAAGCCAAATTTTCAATCATAAAACTGCCCCATCATCTATTTAAGAGTTGTACTACATGTACTCTTAAATTTGACTCCCTCAATTTTACTCCTTAATGTGGCGGGCTCTGATAAATTATTATTTTTTTCATTTGGGTTTCAATACAAGTGTCTACATCAAAATTGTGTGTGTGGGAGTAAAAGTTGAGAGTATAAAGTGAGATATTTTGTTATGAATTATGATGTTTCTTTGTGTGATGGATCTTCAGTGGAAGTCTTGTTACTCAGAGAGAGAAATTAGAATGTAAAATTGAGCAGAAAGACATGCAGGCATTCACTTTCATCTTATAACAGTACACTTCATCATACAACCTGAAGGATCTTAAAAACTATGTAAAATATGTTATAATTATTTATAACATATTTTACATTTTTCTTCATTATTGTCATTTGAGAATAAAATACATTTTTAGAGCTATTCGAGAGTTGGTGGTACTAAGCTTTTTGTGCTATATCCATCATATGTATAAAGAGGCTAACTTTATTGCTAATTGGATGGCAATACGAAGTTATAAAAATGAATTAACACTATTTAACTTAAATTTTATTCATGATATTTTAATACATGGTGAAAATTATAAAAATGTCAAAATTATGAATGTAAAAATATCAATTATTCACATAGTGGGGATAGAGTAATAGACCGATAGAGCAGCTAAGATGGGATTGCTCCAAAGTGGAGGAATAAAGCCAGAAAAGTGCAAGTGCTCTTGTCAAAGCAACTATTGTCTAATATCTATTGGCCTTTCTTACTTTGAAACTCATTGCCTATACATATATGCTATATAGGTCATTCGATTTTTTTATTTTTTATTTTTTGTTACTTTAGAAACAATATAATATTGATGGAGTATTTCTTTTTAATCAAATTGATTAAACCAATAAATAAAATATAATAATAATAATAATAATAATAATAATAATAATAATGGCCCAACCAACATATATGAGTACAATCTTACAACAGACAATATATCTTAGGTGGACTCAAATTGCAAGTTGACATGCATGCTTATAATTTACGATGGTTTATTATTGGAGAGGTTTAATCAATGTTTGCAACTAGGATTAATGTTCCAGAAGGGATAGGCGGTAGGCGCTAGTCAGACGTCTAGGGGTGTTTAGCGCCTAGAGCACTTAGGTAGTTGAGTAATCAGAGTATATCGTCTTCACTTTTAGGGGTGCTTAGCGCCTAAAGCACTTAGGTAGTTGAGTAATCGGAGTATATCGTCTTCATTTTTCTCAATCAGGGCTATGAGTTATTAGACTGTTATAATCTCTCAAACTAGCTAACGGGTTCAAATCAAGAAGGTTAATAAGCAGCTCACAAAGGGAGTTTAACTTAGAGTCCTATGGTTATCAAGTCAATTACTCTATCAATTTGGTTGTAATTGCTCCAAAGTGACTATTTAGCAATATTATGACTAGCCCGCATGGGCAGCTCAATCTATTGTATAGATAAAATTTGTCATAAGAGACTCACGATCGAGTCTCATCACTAGCCACAGTGTGAGAACAGCCTTTTAAAATGAGGGACTCCTTGTGCGCAACGAGCAATCAGTTGCGTCACGACTGAATTATTAGATCGAGGTGTGGGACACCTGAGGTGGATGATCCCACCTTTTTGTCACAAGCATTATTATGACTACTAGTATATATTTATTTTACAATCACTAATCCATGACCTTCTTCTCCCAAATACATCATTAATCCATGATCTGTCTTAACAATTAACATTCCTATTATAATAAATATTTTTATTCAATTAAATTGAAGTACAAAATTGTAAGTTTCCATAACAATATATCCCATTAATGAATGCTTTCTTGTGTCTGCAAAAAGATACTTTCGGAACATGAATGCACATTAAATTAATATTTAATATTGATGATGTATGTTCCTATACACAATTTAAAATATTTTTAAAAAATTGTGTCATCCACCAAGTAAAAGGATATTTCTGACAATTTACAGGGCAGCAATTTAGGTGATGGGACTATGGTAGGTGAATGATAAACGATTGAGCATATATATTATTATGTCTATGAAATGGACCGTATAGGAAGGAATATGTAAGCAGGGAATAATTGGAGATAATATAAAGTTGGACTTATAATAAAATTAATAAAAGTAGTGCAGATTAAAATGCGGCTGAGGTCCACTGCAAGACAAATGCCATACTATCAACAGATCTGTGTTCGATTTTCTCGTGCCCAATTTCCAGGAAGTATCATTTCATTTCCTTTGTTTTCTTCTCTTCTTTTTCTTCATGCTTTGTCCTTGTCCTTTTCACCATTATTTCAAAATAAAATGGGGAAAAGATCAAATACATTTCGAATTTTATATAAAAAGTTAATGAAGTCTTTCAACTTTTAAAAGTTACAATTAAGTATAACAACATGTTAATTAGTACATCGAAACCAAATCTCAGTTAGTGAGCAAGTCACTAGGGTTCCAGCAATGCTCCGACAATATTCTGACAACTTCTCGAAGGAATCCCACAACATGCAGGTCACTGGAGAAGGCGACCAACTAGCCACCCTTCTCCAATCGACTTCTCTAGTGACCTGTTGGTCGTAATAAAGGCAACCGGTTGCCAATTTCTTCACGGAAGTAGTTGGAATATCGTTGGAGTATCGTCGAAACTTTAGTGACCTGCTATCAAAGATCATTAACTGATTTTTGAACTTTGATGCATTAAATTGACATGTTGGTATGCTTAATTGTAATTTTTAAAAGTTTGAGAATCTAATTAGTTATATTCTTGTATACAGTTTGAGAGTATATTTAATCATTTTTACAATTAAAATTTTAAAATATTAATTATAATTAATTAAAAGTAAAATAAATATAGATAATATAATATTATAATAATAATAATGAGTTAATATCCAAAATCGTCTTCGACTATAGTGGTTTTTCTCAATTTCGTCCTAAACGACTTTAGTGACCTAATATCGTCCCAAATTTTTGTGTTTCGCTCAATTTAGTCCTCCATTTGCTATTCCATCAAATTGGTGTTAAATAAATGGACAATTCAGTAATGTCAATATTGATCTCTCTTTACTTTCAACTTGTGAAGTGCGAAATTCTTTTTTCTTGTACGAATTACACCCAGAATTACTCCCGGACCTGCAAATCAAATTTTATATTCGCAGTTTTAGGAGTAATTCTGTGAGTAATTCATAAAAAAAAAGGGATTTCGCAATTCACATGTCTATGAGTAAAGAGATGCCAATATTAAAATTACTGAATTGTCTATTTATTTAACACCAAATGGACAGAATAACAAATGAGGGACTAAATTGAGAAAAAACACAAAAGTCTAGGACTAAATTGAGCGAAACACAAAAGTCTGGGACGATATTAGGTCACCAAAGTCGTTTAGGACGAAATTGAGAAAAATCACTATAATTGAGGACGATTTTGGGTATTAACTCTAATAATAATAAATGTAACGTGAAAATTGGTTTGAAGTAACACGCAAATTGGCCAAGTGCCTTCTTGTCAGAAAAAAAAAAAAAAAAAAAAACCGCCTTGCCAGTTCATATTTCATAGGGAAAATGGCACTTTTTCCCCCCATGTTATATACTTATAGCACTTTTTCCCCCTCAATTATTTAAGTGGCTCTTTTTCCCCCTGAAATGTTAAATGGACATATTTACCCTTAAAATAAATATTTCATTTATTTTTATTCTCCAATAAATTATTACTATAATTTGGTTCAAACTAAAATATTCCAATTAAAATTTATAATCAAAACGCGATATTTAGAGTTTATTAAAATCGCGAACTGGAATGGCCGGTTCATGTTCCGAACTGAATAAATAAAATACATTTATTGTTGAATTTAAACTATTTTAAAATAAAGACGGTTCAAAATCGCGAACGGGATCCGGAACCGCCAGTTCATGATCCAGTTTTTTTTATTCTTAAATTTAATAAATTGAAATCCAAATATTGGGTTCTAGATCTGAATCATAACTGAAAAATTTTAATTCGATTGCTATAGTGTCTGGTTCAGTTCGAACCGAACCGTGGTAATCGCTACATATACGCAATAATTTGTTGGAGAAGTAAAATAAATAAAATGTTTACTTTAAGGGTAGAAATGTCAATTTAATATATTAGGGGGAGAAACCACCACTTTTAAAATAATTGAGGGGACTAATGTGTTTACATAAATAATTGAGGGGGGAAAAGTGCTATAAGTATATAACATAGGGGGAAAAGTGCCATTTTCCCTATTTCATAACTAAGCAATTACCGTTACGCATTTAATTTATTGGATGGAATGACGTAATTAGCCTAAATTTCATGCCGACCTCTCTAATTATCTTTATTTATGATACTGCTCACTAATTTCGCTGTTGACATCATTAAATAATACAGAATCAAGCCTAATAAATTATAATGTGTTTGGTAATTATATCTTCTCATCTTGTGACAAATAGATAGAATCACTCATCCCGAACCTGATAGTAGTTTATTAAGGGGCTCAACTGATCAACAGAAGCTGAAGCCGCTAGTGAGACTCGATCTTTGGTCTCTTGTGACAAATTTCACCTATACAATCAGTTGAGCTGCCTATGCAAACAATATCTTCTCATCTAATAATACTATTAGGAGATTTACCTCATAAATGATTCCGATCAAAATTTGATCGGATTAATATTATTATCTTGCGAGATGCAAAAAAATATATAATAAATTTTGAATTCTTTAATTTTTAATTTATCAGCTCACACACATTACAATTTTATTATAACTTACTTTTACCAATGACTTATGGACAAAATAAAGGACGAAAAAAATTCATAATCACTATAATAAATTTTTTAACTTGAGAGATTTTTAGTGCCAATAGTAAAAATTGTCGACTTGTTTAATTATGTTATTATTGGGTCAATCCTTGTTTAATAAATTTTAAAATTTAAAATTTCATTGTCTCAAATCAAAAGACACGTGGAGTTTATTGGCATTGGTAGGAAGAGGAACAAGTAATTATAGGCATGAGAGTGTGGAAGGTTGATGGTGATCGATTGTAGGAGGTGTGTGGTTGTTACGCACTGATTGGGAATTTGCTTTAGTTTTTTGTCCAACATATACATCAAACATTGTTACTAGAAACTATGTGTTAATTATAACAATATTTTTTTTAATATCTTATTCCGTAAATTTCAATGTATAAAATTTAAAATTTAATATGTCATGTCACATCCTTATAATTTTAAATTTATTATTTAACATGATTTAATTGCAAACCATTGACGGAGTCAACATTTTACATTTGTAACCAAAGTCCAAAAATCATTAATAGTGTGTATATTTTGTATCCAAAGTATGTGATCAATTGAATGTAGACGAACTTATGCAAATAATATGTTCATTATTATTATTATTATTATTATTATTATTATTATTATTATTATTATTATTATTATTATTATTATATAGCAAATAATATGTTCATTTTTAGAAAAATAACTTATCCAAAAAAAAAATACAATTTCTTAAATTTGAGCCAAATAAAAAAAAAAACAATTTTCTACCCTCAACCAAACATTAAAAAATAAAATTATTCTAGAAATCATTTTTCCCAAAAACATTTTTTTAGACTTTCAAAAACGATTTGACTATTATAAAATGAGTCACAAAAAGTTTGTTTCGAAACTCGAAAAATAACATTCAAAAGTTATTATATGATTTTTTGTGTGTTTAGAGCTATTAAAAAAATGAAGTCAACAAAAAAAAAGAGTATTTTTACATCAATTTACAATTGAGAGTACGTATCACTTTTTGTTTAATTATATGATTTTAGATATTCAAAAACGCAATTCTATTTTTTTTTTAAAATTAGATGATACAATTAAAAATTTACATGCAATTAGATGAATTATTTAATTTTTATTTCTATTTAAAATAAAGATAGCATGATATTATATATCCTCGAAATCTAATCCGTTGAATTTTACCTATTCAAATTGATATAAATAAAACATATACACACTAAAGTCAAGCATTATATATGTCAGGTCCATTTTATTGTCAGGTTAGAAATATGATAGCTTTATCAATCACTTGTAATTGATTTTGATTTTGATTGTTTATAAAAAGAAAATTAAGTTTTTCAGATTTTGTAAAAATAGAGAAACATAAACTAATTTTTAAATTATTTTTCAAACTCAATCATTAGTTTAAAAATATTATATGTTTTTATTTTCTACTAAAAAATTTAAAAATATGTTAAATTTAATTATTTTAAATTTATAAAATCAGAGTAATACTTAAATAGACTACTAAACTATACACAAAAATATAATTAAAAAAAGTTGAAGATGTCTCTATCGAGGTGAACCAATAACAAAATAATGTCTTGAAAAAAAAATGATGATATGAAAATAAGACAAATTTTGGGGGTAAAGATGTAAATTTAGCTAACTAACTGTACACGCCTGCTGTGCCTATAAATACTGGCCCCGCCAGAAAACAATCACCTAACTGCAGGAGGAGTGTGGGGGAATCGTGACAGAGTTTAGAGAGAGAAGGCGAGAGAGGAAGAAGAGAGAGAGAGAGAGAGAGAGAGAGTGATAGGATGGAGGTTATGGAGGAGCAAGCTAGCGCCTTTGAGTAGTGGTTACTACTCCGTCATAAATATTCTTTTTTTCCGTTTCTGGTGTAAGCTTTCCGGCGAGAATTCCGGTTTTTTCCCGGCGGTCTCACCGTTTGCTGCTTTGTCCCGTAGCTTTCCGTTTCGGGGCGAAACTATTTCGGATGGCCCGACTGAAAATGGTCGTTTGAGTTCCAAAAGTCCCAATCTTGCTGCATCATCCGTAGTCCCTTTTGATTTTATCAATGTCAAGATATTTTTAATCTTGTGAGATTTTTGTTTTTTGTTTTTAATGAAACAATTTGTCTGCTTTTTTGGACTTTTGGAGGATTGAATAGTCCCAAAATGTAAGAAAAAAGTTTTGGGTTTTTAAGAAGATTTTTCGGGGCTGGAATCAAGTTTATGAGAAAGTTTTGAAGGGAAGGGTTGATGATTGAAGTAGTCTTCTGTTTTATGATACTTTTGTTGGTAGTTCTTTGCCCATTGTTTGCGCACCGATGAATTGTTTAATTATTTTTTTGTTTGATTCGTGCAAGCCAGTTTAAGTTCCTCCTATTTTGGAGCTTGAGTTGAATTCTATTCATATGTATTGATAATCCGAAGAAATGGCTGTTTCTTTGTCTCGTTTCTCATGGTGGGTGTGGGGTGGGAAGGAGAAAGAGTCGGTAGCTAAAGGGTCTTCGGTAAATTCTTTGCAAGCAGAGAGTGTGAAGTTGTGGTCTGTGAGCCCTTCAACTAGGAAGGTGAAGAGGAAATGGAATAGTAGGGAAGAGAGGAGGAGGGGGATGATTGATAAGGAGGAGTACGATGTGGTGTTGGTGGCATCTGATGATGTTTGTTTATCAGGGTCTGAATCCGATGATTCTGACTGGTCAATTGGGTGGCTGGAACCACACGCCCCTGATTTCCAGAGTGATGATGAGGCAGACAATAGTTTTGCTGTGTTGGTTCCTTGCTATAAGGCATTAGTTGTTGAAGAGCCCAGCAATCAGGTTTTGAGTGCCATTAAGAGCCTTTCCAATGAGTACTCTCCTGGTAAGACCTCTTTTCCTTTTTTGTAGTTAGTTTACTATAAATGGTGAAGATTTTTGTTGATAAATTAGCTTCCTTTGATTGGCAGTGATTTGTTGGTATTAGGATTGCTAGTTAAATTAAAGCTTCCCTTTTGAATTCCCTGTTCATTTGTGAGTGGTGTAAGATAAGATTTGATTGTACTGTATATTCATATTATACACATCTGGAATTTAAAGCATTGGTATGTTCTTGAATTGCCTCTTCCATTATTGAAAAGCTTAATATGCAGTAGAGACTTGTGTGATTCATTTTAGAGTTATCCTTGCGAGCTTTCCATTGTTTGTATTGAACATTTGAACGAACCGATGAGGCCTCAGCCAAGTATATATGTTGAGGAAGAGGTCGCGTGACTAAGAGATCAAAGGTTTGTGGATATTCATTGGGTGTAATTGATACTAGTCATTTTTATCATGTGATTCTGTAGATTCATTCGTCTATATATCACTAGTGAACTCACCGTTTCAAGAAAAAAAACAAGTTTTAATATCCAACTTTCATGTCTCCACGTGTATTTGATGTTCGTGTTTTGATTTGATTGTATCGATCTGCAGAAGGTAAGAAATACATGGAGCAGTGGCTTTCCTCACTCCAGAATTTTTGAGGTCGTTGCTTAATCCTCCTCGATCTGTACTTGATTAGAATCATTCACGCTCTTCTGCATCAGCATCTAGTAATAGCGGAAGAACCACCATTTCTTCTATTTCGTTTAGAGAGCACGAATATCAACTTACAGCTGAAGTTATTCAGTACTCTTGCATCGTTTCAGGTTTGCCATAGAAAGTGAGACCATCCTTTTGACATTTTAGTGTAAATATGGGCACCTGTGAATATGTGGCAAGTATCTTCTGTTAAATACTGTCTACTAAACCAGTGAGCTAAGCCCGTGTGGGCTATGTGGCAAGTATCTTGACTGGTGTTGTAATATAAGCTTTCCTTTTCCCAATCCCTGACTAGTGTAGTGAACCACCACCATTGTCAATACCTTTTATATTATTGATAAATGATAGACTATTGTCACTACTAATCTCTAACTTTTCATTGATGATTGGAGGATACATAAAGATAAAAGCATGTGATTGGCCACCCCTTTTGAATTGTTTATTGTTCATGGTTACCTATTGTTTTCTTCACCAGCTGACTTTTAGGTGGGGGGTTTGGCAACCTTCCTTTTCAGACCATACTTTCAGTACTCTTTAAGTTATTGAGAAGAAGGCTGGAATTTTCAGTAAAAGTTGTTTGTTCATTGTTTGGGACCTTACCTTTCAGAAAAGAGAAAAACAAAGAAAACATACAATATGCTCTTCATCAATCATGGATTGGACACAAATCAACATTCGTTCCACTGTGATTCAGCCAACTATCTGACCAATTTGCCTGAAATTCTGTCTCCAGATCCAAACTAGATTAAAAGATATGCATGAGGATGCATCGTTTATGATTAAATTATATTGAATAATTGGTTGAGGTATGTAATTTAGGCCATAATTGGAGATAGTTAATAGTTTAGTTATTGGAACATATCTTTTATATATGTGATGTATAGTCCACAATTTAGTGATGATTTTATGTGGTTTAATACTAAGGTATGTATTGCTTGTTGACAAGAGCATATAGTTGGATAGCATTATTAAGCCATTGTTGAATAGAGGCATATAATTAGCCTCCATCTCAGTCCTTACTTTAAAACTAGTATTCGACGTGCGCATATAAAGAAAATCTTGTATAGATATGATTATTTGGTTAGAATTTTGATGACAATAGATAAAAGTTTCATAATTGCTATTTGAAGAAATTATAAGCTTAATTTTAAAAAGAAAAATATTAATGGGGTTTGACAACAGTTATACTATGGATTTGTAAGGTGGATCAAGTTTAAAATATACAATTTATATACTAAATGTTCTTTTTTTTGGATCAGAAAGGAGGGGGAAACCCAACGCAGCTAAGAGCAGCAGCTCATTGTCTACATACACGTCTGGTCGATGCAGCTCCTACCCTATCGAGGGCAAGCAACTCCTCCGTTTCCAGAGGAGGTGTTTCAAGAAGTATATGGTCCTCCTGCTGAGAGAAAGCCATGTCCGCTAATTTATCCGCCAGGCGATTTTGTTCTCTGTAAATGTGAACAAAGCGCAGATCTGGAAAATCTTCTGCTTCCCTAATGCAAAGCCTCGCGATATTGTTTAAAAGATGTCCATCGCCGTCGCCCTGCCGCAAGGCCTCTACCAAAGGTTTCGAATCACACTCGAGAACAAGGGGCCGTACACCATAATCTTTGACCATCCGCAAGCCCTGCAGAACACCCCAAGCTTCCGCTACGTCTGTCGTACACCTGCTAATTTTGTAGCCAAAACCTCGGAGCCAGGTCCCGTTGCTATCCCTGAGGACACCCCCACAAGTCGCTTGGCCATCATTCCTTCTGCTGCAATCCACGTTTAATTTCAAGCTACCCTCCACCGGTCTCGTCCAAGCCAAACTAGCCTCGATGTCCCGATTGTACCTTTGTAACGGCCGGCTTTTGTCTAGGAAAGCGCTCGCAATTTCCCCATCGCAACGTCGCAGCCAATCCAGCTTGTGATCTAAAGGCACGTTAGTGCCATTAAAAGTTCCCTCATTCCGCCACCTCCACAGCCACCACATTCTGGTCGCGAACCGCTCAGGCCAACCCTCCACAAATCCGTCCTTCATATTACCGTGCAGATTTGTTTTGAGCCAGGCTTCCCAGTCGAGGTTTTGCAATCTCTCCGTCGCGTACCTGTGTAGGGCATGCCCCCAGATATGCGACGCCGCAACACACCTACGGAACAGATGGTCCATATCCTCCCGCTTACCTGCACAAAGAAAACACATTTCATTAGAAGTCAGGTGTCTCCTTGTGCGCTCATAATTCGTCATGATTTTCTGGTGTTTAGCAAGCCAGAGAAACATCGAGATTTTGGCCGGCACTTTCAGCTTCCAAATCAGAGTCCAGTCCTTGTCCACCTCCCTCGCTATGGGCGCAATCGCCAGGCTATATGCTGATCTCACTGTAAACCGTCCTTGTGTGTCCGGGCCCCAGCCCCACTCATCCTCGACGTTTGGCTCTGCTAGGCAAAACCCGGCGAGGCGCTCTAGATCGTCACTTGGAAGGTGTTGTCGCAATACCTCCCATTTCCATCCTCTGGTTCGATCCCAATATTCATCCACCTTTGCGTAGAACTCGGAGAGCCCCAAAGATCCACTCAGCTTCTCGTACAGCGGTTTTGGGGTAAGCCATGCATCCAGCCAAAAACGAGTCGTCCTCCCATTCCGAACCACACGCATGAGTCCGGATTCCAGAATACCTGTAGCAGCCACAATTCCTTTCCAAGCATTTGAAGTGCTTCGTCTACCTGACCCAAATCGGATCGAGTCTGGTTCTTGCTTGTACTTACTAGTTAAAGTTCGTGTCCACAAAGCGTCTGGTTCTGTTTTAATCCTCCAACACAGCTTCGTCATGCACGCATTGTTCATGGCATGCATGTTTCTTAAACCCAGTCCTCCACGTGCCTTCTCTGTAGTGAGCACCTCCCAATTTACCAGGCTCATTTTTTTCTCCCCTGTTTGGTCGTTTTGCCCCCAAATGAAACGCCTAGTCCGTTTCTCAATCTCATTGCAGATGCCCTTAGGAAGATATATACTAAATGTTCACAATTCAAATTGTAAACATTCAATATGTAAATTGTGAATATTCAGTATGTAAATTGTATATTTTTAGATCCATGTTCACTTTGCAATGTGAATCCGGGTCCACGAAATAATTTGACTGGGCTTGAATAATTATATTTGTTTGTTATTTATCAATTGTAATTATGATAAATGAAGAAGTGATTTATGTATTAGGGTCACTGTCAGCTTTTGCATCGTTCCTTTTAATCAAAGTAGGTGGATTAGAGGAAAAATATTTTGTCTCTTGCAACTATTGCTGCTGCCTGCTGGTTAAAAGATGAGCTTTTGGAGTTGCCCACTGCCCACATCAATTATAGCCATTATAGTATTATTATTCCAAAGTAATTATATTATATTTTTCTTAATTGAAGAATTTTTATTTTTCCTTTGCCAGGCAGTGTGTGATGTCATTAACCAATTTTCTACATTCTTCAACATTACTAATTTTTAAAACTTTTAATATTCCTGATAAAGCTCAAGGGCAAAAACAGGTAATTATCAACCAAATAAATAAATAACAATAAGAATAATAATATTTTAATAGAACAACAATTTTATCAAAAGTTTTACGGAAGGTTGATGTAACGTGTTGCTAGTAACTAAATTTAAAAAAATTCTCATAAACTCACTAATGGCAACATATTATATTAGCATTTGGTGAAACTTTTAATAATATCTATAAGGATAAAGTATATGATCACTTAAAATAGATTAAATTTCATGATGATGGTTTGAGCATATAATATAATAAAAAATCATACTAAAGACCCTAATAATTATCGCTTTATATTAGTCTCAACCAATTTACCAGCAATCTATAAAAAACAAAACAAAAATATCTTTAATTCAGGAGAGATAATTATGCGGCCCAACTATAATTAACACAGAACACATCTTTCAAATACTTATTAAATACTTATATTCTAGAATTCCTCATTGATATTCAAATACCATCATATATATGAAGCAAGGTCAACAAGTTTTGGCATGAAATCAATCATCTCTTCTCTATATGTTTGTACAAGATGTAGTGCAAGTATGAACTGCTGACTGCCCAATACAAAAATAGTACTGAAATCTCCTTTAACTTAAAACTCCAATGCAGACAACTTATTTTCCTTTACTATTAGCATCTTGAGGGAGGTGTATACCTAAAAGCCCAAGTAAGTTGGAAGCCGGACCGGCATTTCCTTGTTGAGATGAAAATGAATCGAGAAGGTTTTTCACAAGGTTGAAATCCACGTCCACTGGCGCCAACTCTTCCTCCGTCCCTTCTGCACCCGCAGATGTTCCCTGTGTTCACCATATACACGGGAGGTGTGAGGTTAGCGATCAACTCAAAAAGGAAAAACCTAATGCTTCATCTTCTCATTTCTTTGTGTGTGTGTGGTAGAGTTTATTAGTAGCAATTGTATACCGCAATGTGAATGGCCCCAAACTAGCACATACAGTAAAATATCATAGAAACATTTTAGGCCAATGAGTTGGGGCAAGTCATGAATCATAAAGCATTTATTCAATGAACACTAACCTCATCTTTCTTGAGAGGTTGTTCATCTGGACGAGCAAAACTTTTACTTAGTGAAGTGCCTTTCAGTTCCTCATTTAGAACGTGTGCATACGACTGCATAAAAGGATCCCCTCCCACTTCATTATCTTCAGCATCACTCTCATCATCAGATTCATCTGCAAGTTGAGAACAAATTGATTAAGCAGAAGACCCCAAATGTATTAAGCATCCCGTTGAATAGCATGCCCACTCCAAATGTATTAAGCAGAAGACCCAATATGAAATTGATTCCCTAGAGAGGGAATCTATTCTTGATATTATTAGCATAAAAAGTGTGCTATTATATTTCAATTCACAATTTCATGTTGCTTCTTAAAGGCATATTTGGACACAAAATCCCATTACATGTGTTTTTCAAGAAAAAGTTATTTGCTTTTAGAACAATCAACTTCTGACAGTTGAAGATTCCATGCTTAGTACACATTTAACAAGAACAAGATGAAGCCTCCATATATTTCACAGGTAAAGTTCTTTCCTAAAACACATGCATATACTAGAACTTACCAAATTCCATGTCAGAATTTGGCCCTTCAATATCAAATTCACTACCACTGTCTTCAGAGTCCTTTTGTCTTGCTAAGGAATCAATGTCTTCCATAAAGCGATCCACGTCAAAGTCCACATCTTTTAGGCTTCAATTGAAGAAAAAAGATGAACAATTAATGCACGCATACCAATGAATAATCACAAAGGCAAAACAGCAAGGAATCAAGGTTGTCTGGAATATATACATATACTCTCTCTCTCTCTCTCTCTCTCTCTCTCTCTCTCTCTCTCACACACACACACACACACACACACATACACTATTAGTAAAACAAGGGGTGAATTTGTTCATATCACCATCAAAGAAAATTAAATGGTACCAGCACAAAACATAGCACAACCTTCTCAAGAATGAGCTAAAAGGCCCAGAATAAGTACATTCCACAAAATATCATTTTGCTGCAGAGTCCTTGTTTAGTAACAGAGTTTATGTTTGCCTTACAAATTAATGTGTAAATTCAATGTGCACAACCTCCTTCCTAAAACAGAAAATAACAGAAAAGAGCAACTAGGAGGGAAGGAATATACATGTAAAACATCACTGCAAAGTAGAAAACACATAAGAAAAAACCAGGGAAACCTGCAATCCACTCCCGCAAACCATCTTAATCCACATGGATGATATGTCTCCAATTAGCACTATTTCACGCTAATATGGTTATAACCCTTTGCAATGACGCACGATCATCTTAGCATTATGATCTCTACTGTGGCCATGTATCTCTTAACATCATCAAAATGTTTACAAGTGAAGCATTGAATATTTCAGTCAAATATGATCCTTTATTGTACCCCCCACATGATCACCCTACCTTTCTCATGTCTACTATGGCCATCTTATGGGAATCCCAATCCCCACACCCGAGTGGGGAATTCAGATTTAGTGCTATTTCATTATGTTTGCTCAAACATGCTAATGATGTTAATCAATTATGCACTTAACTGATAATATATCCTGCACCTAAATTACGAATATAGTTAAAGATCATAGGAAGAACCTAGTGGTCCAAGTTATTAGCTGGCCTCTTTCTTCAGGCATTAACATAAGAATAGGAATATCAGCATCCAATTTGACACCTACAATCATTAAAACTTGGCAAAACTACTGAAAAGAACTATCAATCAATCTGCAAAATGGTATTAAAACAAACACATAGACATTAGACACACTTAATTTAATCAAGTATGGTACATAGCACCACCACTTCCTAGTGTTCTGAGAGAGAGAGAGAGAGAGAGAGAAAACAAAAACAAAAACAACTAACCTGCTTTCTGGAACTTCTGCTCCTTGGTAGCTTGACATTTTCTTAACAAATGCTTGCATAGACTTTGAAATATTTTTCAGATCATAGTCATTCAAGTTCTCAGAATCAGCCTGTTCTTCTTTTGAATTTTGTTTCTTTTTGTGCTTTGAATTGTAATCTTCCATCTCCTTCTGCCTCTCCTGAAGAGCAGCATTTAGCTCATCTTCCCCACCATATAGCCATGAATCATCATCTGATGGTGGTAGCTCTAGATTCTTAAAATCATCCACAGAATGGGGAAGTGCAAGAATCTCATCTATGCGTCTTACTGGAGCATTCAACATTTCACTGTAATTTTTAGAAGTAGTTAAGACTAACACAAAAGAAGAAGAAAGTGAGTGAAAAGAAAGGTATCACACAGCAAGTGATGATAGTAACAGAAAAATAGTGGTAAGCTCGTGAAAACAAGAGGTGATGTGATGAAACAGATCACAACAATGGGCAACAAGGTGCAATTTCCCACTTATGGCTTTAGCCACATGAGTGAAACGTATTGAGACTACAAACTCTGCTTAAGGAATGAAGTAAAATTTCACAAACATTTAGAAAAACAGCCTCAATAGATTACTAGCAAATGTATATATGAAAGAAAATGTCCATGCTTCACATGAAATAGAGAACTATCTATCATCAAACAAGCAAGTTAACAACCAAAATATTACACACCTTGTTCTCGCTTGTAATGAGCTGTTTCTGTAGTACTCCTCTGCGTTTTGCATCAATCTCTTGTACTCATTGGATCCTGGCAACAACTCTTCAAAGTAGCCACTTTTTTCTAGACTCTTCTTGAAAGCCTCCCATGTACTTCCTTTCCCCTCCATTCCCTGCATCTTCCTTAGCTGGTATATCATCTCAAGTCCACATGCAATTTTCAACCCCAACTCAGCCTCCAAGTAGGCTGCCACATCGCTCCTAGGCGGCAATGGTGGGTAGCATTTTGGCGCCTGGAAGGCCTGCTGCACCAATTGGGCATACATCGCCCTGGACATCCTCACGGCCACTGGTACCAGCTCTTCCCCACTTCCATTCCTCAAAAACCTCTCCATCTTGGCCGCAAACTTCATTGTATCAATGTCCCTATCATAAAACCCCTCCACAGCAAGTGAAATTAAGCACGGTTCATGCTTCAACACTTGTGCGACAGGCACCGGGACTCTAACCCTCACTCTCTGCACGTTCTTCTCCGCCCTCAGAGGGTATTCTTTCAACCTGTTCTCCAATTGAAGCTGAACAGGCTCCGGCGCTTTCGTCTTCTCCTCAGCATCGTCTATTAACAACCTTAGCGCGCCTTGAAGGGATGGAGTGTCGTGGAAGATGGAGTTGGGGATAATGTGAAGGCGACCGCGGCGTATAAAAACACGATTCATGGCGGTGTCAGGGTTGAGCCACCAAGGGAGGTGGAAGGCGGCTTCGATGAGTAGGAACTCGCCGTCGCTGTCCCATACGCGAATCGAGAGGTTTGGGAAATTCCTGGAGATTTCATACAAGAGGAACACCACAAACCATTCATCTTCAAGGTTATCGCCGAAGCGGAGCTTGCCACTGAGGTGGGGCGGGGCGGTAGGCGAGAGAGACAGATTGAAGGGCTCGTGCTGCCATATGTAGTTGGAGGTGTAGGGTGCAAGGGTTTGGAGGATTTGGAGGTGGAGAGCTTGGAGTTCAGAGGTAGTTGCAGCGGAGGAGGTAGAAGAGTGTAGAGCGAAGTCGGGGAAAATGGAGAAGAAAACAGTATCATCAGGAGGACGTAGGTTCTTCTGAGAGAAGATACTCGATGTGGTGGCGGCGGAAGGGTCCAGCTCCGCCATGGCGTCACCGCCGTAGAGGGAGTCTTCTTAGAAGAGTGTACTACAATGAGTACGTTAAATGAATCATAAATATGAACACAACAATTTATCACTCTCTTTTATTTGCAAGCACATTATTATTCTATTTATTTCTTAAATTCTTACGTAATAAGTAATATTATTTTATAAATAATTTGGCTATAAATTATTTATTATTATTATTAAAGTAATCATAAATTATTTTATCTTATTATATTACAACTAAAGAATAATTACTACATCTAAGTACAAAATATTATAGTCATTATGTAATTATTATTGCTAATTTCATTACTTTTATGATTCATAATAATTAAACAATTATTTTTCATTACTATTATACACTAATTACAAATTATTGTTAATTACATTTAACTTTCCAAATTATTATGTAATAATTACTACATACTAATTAACTAACTAGTATCCATTATAAATGATTAAGGAACTAATGAGGTTAACAGCAATTATACGTATATACTATCTTTTTTTCTTATTGTTACAATACTATACAAGTATACACATACACGTATAATACCATAATTTTTTACCTTTTAACCAAACATGCATTCCATGAATTCTCTTTTCCTATTTATGCACACTTTTTAAAAGTGTCCTATTTTTGTAACCCATAAAAAATGCACTCCCAGGAGAACGTTAATAATAATTCATTACATAACATGCACTCCCCGGAGGACGTTATCGTATGGATTAAAACTAGATAATTGGAGTACACATAGTATATTGAAAATAAATGTAACATAAAAAGTAAAAGAATAGTACTATATTAAAAAATAAGAAAAATCAATGCAATCCATGCTTCTTAAAACATGTTTCTTGTGTTATGATTATACATATAACATGGCCTCGGTGAAGCCATGATATGTGGATATAGGTTAAAAAAACACAAAAAATGCCAAACTACATTTTATTTTTCAAAACAATATTTTAACATATCATGGCTATCTATCTTCTTTGCACTAAGGGAGATATTCAAAAGAGCACAACAAAAAGAAACCAACAAAAACCCAAAAAAAAAGAAAAAAAGAGAAAAGAAACGATGGGATTGAGACATGAACATATTAGACATGTGAAACATGGGTAATTGTTAAAATGTTATATTGAAACATTAGACAATAAGAAATGTGAGAAGTAAACAAAATATTTAATATTTGGTTTCAAAAAAAAAATATATTTACTATTTAATTGAGCAAGGATTTTGATCGATAACACTAGTGTATTGAAATACAATATGCATCCTAATGGACCTAATAGCCTCTATGTTATTTCATTTTTTCTATAGAATCATTGAATGAGTCAAAATCCTTCAAACAATGCGAATTTCATTTCTTTATGACTCAATCAGCTTGACTATACAACTAGTAATCCATCTCAAATCATTACTTAAAACACCTAATTGTCTCCAACAGCTTATACCCCTAGTTCCTCTTCCAATACTGTCATTTATAACTTTATTTATATACCTCATTCCCAGACTTTGGGATGCAGTTTAGAACTTTTAGCATTCTGCAGTAGAACTAATCTACAAGTCAGATACTACCAGCACATAAGCTTATTTAACATTCCATTTGTTCTTAAATACTACTACAGGGTCATATTAAGTTATAACCACAAAACAATGATTATACAAGGCTTACATTATTCAGACACATAAGAAAAACTTAGCAAGTTTAGAGCTTACCTCTGCTGTTTCTGTCAGTTTGAAGTAAGAAGTGCAAATGCAGCTTCTAATTGAGCAAGGATTTTGATCTGCAAACACATCACCAATCAATATCACTTCAGCACAAAAAGTTGTGCTAAAAAAAAAAAAAAAAAAAACAGAGCTTGTTTTCATTTCACTACACCAAACAGATAAAGTTTTAAAGGCAATGAGATGAGCTGTAACTTTATTGCTCGCATTGGTATGCTTCGCCGTCCGTTCATCCTATTGAAATAATTGAATAATCAAAAATATATCCAGAGCCAGAGGCTTCTCTTGGCCGCTCTCATTTTTCACCATTATTACAGTAGAAACGAACAAGACACAGACTTTACAGGGAACTACAGGGAAGCAAGAAACCAACAAAAACCCAAAAAATAAATGAGACAAATGTAGACAGGGTTGAGAGGAAATACACTGCCGCCGGTTTCCGCCTCACACACTGCCGCAGGCCACCGCACGCCGTCGTCACAACGCCGCCGTTCACCACCCAAACAGACACCGTTCTACAGCTTCGTATCTTTCTTCTCCCAAATGGATGGCCGAACGTAAAAAGAGGAAGGGAGAAGGAATACGGATAATTAAAATTCTGAAATAATTAGGGTTTTACTTATTTATAATAGGTAAATTTGTATCTCAATAAAAATTGTCCTATCCTTATAACCCAACCAAAAAATCGTCCTTACCGACAAAACCACCCCTTCCTAGAACTCCTAGAAGGGTGTAGAAAGGCAGAAAGCAGCTCAAGAACCCAGGGCGTTAATGATGTTTTTAAGATCACAAATTATTTTCTAAATTACGGAGTAATTTTGTTCCATCTAATAGATATAATCATAAAAAAATGAAATATTTATCCAAATAGATCTCACGATTGAAAATTAAAAAATACATTTTTAAATCTTTTTCTCTTAAAAAGTTGAATCCCCCTTTTTTTTGAAAGCTAAGAAATACATTCTCAAATCTTTTTTTCTTAAAAAGTTGAATCCCCAATCCCTATACGTCAATCTCACATAACATTTTGAATAATGTAAATTATGGTGACTCAAATGACTCAGCAAATCAAATCAAATGTCAATATGCAAGGGATCTGTCCACTTTCAACATAATCCTCACATTACCGTCGCCAAGATTCAAACATTGATCTATTTTTTCAAATACTACCTACTAAACCATTGAGCTAATCCCGTACATTCTTAAATCTTGGAGCTCAATCAGGAAGACTTTGTTTGAAATGTTAAAATGAAACCAATGTCTGCGGCAACATATTATTAATTCAGAGTCCTAGGAGAGGAACCAAATTAAAAAGCCACCACTGCAGCAGTTTCACCAAAAAACAGTGGATCATTCAATATATATCAAGTTTGGCTATCAAAACCTAGCTACATGGCATGGCAGTGCCAAAATACAGGATTCAAAGAAAACAAACCAAAGGTCATGTCCTTTCATATTTGACCACTTGGCTTACATCTTCAATTCTGTACTCCATGTGCCTTGAACACTTGGGTGTTTAGTAACATGTCTTGTCTTCAACTTCACTTTTCGCCCAAGTGAATTCCTTAGCCTTGTAGCTTGTAAGAGAATTTCCTCCGGAGCCAAGTTTTTAACAGATACAACCCGCTCATTCTTGTTTTCTGAACATCAAAATAAAGGGCATGATTGTCCCACACCACACATACACACAAAAGCAAAGTAGAAGTAGACAGGGATGCTGATCACAATTGAGCAAGAAGGGGGTGGGGGTAAGACGGATATTCGTACTGTATAATCCCTTCAAGAATGGATGTTGACCACGATTGAGCTCAGTGACTACTTGCAGATGGGGATTGACCTCCTTGAGAGCTGGCAAATGAGACTCCATACATACCCTAATACATTAAACACACTTTTAATTAATTGCCCTAACAATTTCATCTTCAATTAAATTGTTGCATTACACATTTCCAGCAAATGTGTCGATTGCCCATTGATTATTTTTGGGGTTCTAATGGTCTACATAGGCATATAGAAACTGCAAAGCAGTGCCAAATCAAAATTTAACTCTTATTTTTCCTCATTTGATCCAAGTTCTATTACCATTTGATATTGGGCATTTCAACTTAAAAGTTAAAAATGAAACAACTGAGAATATTTTCTCTAATTTAAGGATAATTTACAGCAACCCTAACCTTAAAAGTCACTTAGACGAGATTTTCTTTTATGGTCAATGCTTACAAATAGAGAGGTTTTTTTATTTCAGATGCTGATACAAAAAAACTTCACCTTAAACCCCTGCTACTGCCTCCCCAATCACAGTAGCTCACTACCAGCTTCTGAAGTTGCCAAATACCTCTTAGTGCCATCTGATCATTGAATTTACAGAGTTAGAGCCTATCAGTAAATATAACAATTTTTACAATCGCACATGACAAATAGTATATAACTATAAATGCAAAATAAATTTGCCCATATCCACACTACAAGCAAGATAGGAAGGTAGGATATGACAAAAGGAAAATTGGAATATTCAATTTCAGCCAGTAAAAAGCTTATAACAACCTCTTGTACACTGGGTTCATCCTAATTACATGGTTTGATTGATTGCAACTGTTTACCACAATGCAGGAGCAATGTCTCAAACAATTTTTTAAAAATGAAAAGAAACAGAAAAAAGAGCAAAATTTTGGCACCAAACTTTTCAAGCTTTTACTAGAAAAATCATGCCATCAAAAACCAATGAACTAGTGCTAATTTTATCACTTTTGGCCAAACAAGTAATATTGGTACTAACCAAAATAAAACAGCAAAAGAATCATAGAGAGTAACATACTTTAAGCTCATAAACAAACAGAGTAAGATTTAAGAACAAGTCGCACCAAATGCTTTCTTGGCAATGGCTCATGTGACACAGAATCTCAATGCCATGTTGGAACACTAATCATATATCACATTATATATCATATCTTGTATCTCCTGTCTGAAGATGGAACAAGAGAGAATGTGATAGCCTTTTTGGTGCACACATGCCAACAAATTTGTTTATCGTTTTAATCCCTCAGCATTATGAATGCAATCCATCACATTTATTCCAGATCTAATTGATGTATACATGGCAACAACAATGCATAAAAATAATAAATTGAAGAATGTGATTAGTGCAAAGAAACAGAACATGGAGTGAATGAATCATAATCAATACTTAGTAATTTGCAAGAAGCTGGAAATTAAAAGCACAATAAATTATAGAAACTCATTGTTTGTAGAAAATTTCAATTAATTGTTTGTTATACAAACTTTTATGAAAAGTCTAATCAAATTACCAAGCAAAAATACTTCTAAATATGCAAGCAATTGCACTGCAGAAACAATTCAGTCCATTTCTCTGGAGGATTGAGATGTTATTTTGTTTTTATCTCCAAAAACAGATTACGATTTCCTAACAGGGATGAATGGGTAATTAAAGTCCCTGTAGATAGAGTTTGGAATTCACTCAAATGTCGCCAGAAAATCAAATGAATCTTCAAATACTTGCAATGTTATAATACACTCAAAAGCTCCAGGCAGTTCTATGCTCATCTGTTACTCAATACAACCCTCCGATTTATAAACAATTACAACCAACACAGAAAGTACAGTTTATGTATATACATAATGGTATTAGTAAGATGTTTGATACCTCCGTATAGTGAGGGTTCCAGAGCTTCTTCTCTAGAACAAGAGGCTGTTAACTTGGAAACGTTACATAGAACAAGAAATACAGAATTAGGGTTTATCTTCTTTTTTATTTTTTCCTTAAAAACAATAACAAAAATAGCTATTGTGGAATAAATGGAAAACGGTTTCATTATGTATTTGTGTCTAAATTATAGACTCAATCTATAAATTTTTGCTCTATACAACTTTTAACATTTAATATGTTGAAAGTAAATATTTCAATCCATTACTTATAAATTTCGTTAACATTAAAATTTTATTTTGATTTGTCAAATCATTTAATGACTAATTGGTCATTTTGTAAAAAAATTTCAAGTATAAAAAAATAAGTTTTTCACATTGATGATTTCAAGTGAGTGTTGGGTTTATTGTAATGTTGATTATATGATAATACATTAGAGCATTCTTAGGGCATCCTCAATAGTGGTAGGATTTTGAGAAATTTTTACGTGATTAGAAAAGAGAAAAGGGGAGGAAAGAGAAAAAGAAAAAATAATATCATAAATTAGAAAAAAAAAATAATAATAAGGCTTAACGCACCCCGCGGGAGAACGCGCACCAATTGCGTAAATAAATAAAAAAAAATGGGACCCACATTTTTGGCAAAACTCCCATTTTACTGCAAGCAACTCATTTTTTCTCTCACTTCATCTTCTTTCATCAACCTCACTAAACATTCCTCAAAATCTGGTCCAAGATCCCGTAATGAGGATGGTTTTAGGGCATCCTCAATAGTGTGAAGATTTTGAGGAAATTTTGCAGGTGTGATTAGGAAATAAAAAATGAAAGGGAGAAACAAAAAAGAAAATAAAAATCTAGAAATATATTTATAAAAAAAAAACAAAAATAAATAAATTACGCGCCCACCTGGGCGCGAGAGTTGCGCCTCACGCATCTCTCCACTTTGTTGAGGGACTCACCCCACTGCCAAAGTCTCCATTTTTGCAGGGCACACCCAATTTTTCTCTCTTTACTCTCTTTCTTCCAACTCATCTTCTTTTTTCTTAAAATTTGTGCACAAATCCCTTAATGGGGATGCCCTTAGTAGTTTTACTCTGCTACGATTTTTGAAGGGTTTTTGTAAGTGTGATTATGAAATAAAATATGGGAAGGGAGAAAAAAATAAACAAAACTGATGAAAAATAAAAAGTGACTGTCATG
This sequence comes from Ipomoea nil, assembly GCF_001879475.1. NCBI lineage: Eukaryota > Viridiplantae > Streptophyta > Magnoliopsida > Solanales > Convolvulaceae > Ipomoea > Ipomoea nil. The sequence continues at coordinate 2,942,746 of NW_017617454.1, forward strand.
TGCGCTCGCTAGGCGCACTTGTGACAGCCACGAGAGGCTGTCACAACTTGTCCAAAATCAGTGTGGGACCCACTTTGCTGACATTATTTTCTCTCTTGCAGAGAAACCCCAATCCTCTCTCTGCCAACATGGCTATTATTTTCTTAGAAAATGTGCAATATCCCGTGGTGGTGATGCTCATAGTCTACAATTTATGCATAACTAATGGACTAAAATTACTATTTTCCTCTTTCTTTTTTTGTTTATTTCTAGAAAACGGAATCCTTAATCTCTTTATATATTTTATTTTTCACACTTTGATAAAATATATAATATGAATTTATATATAACACTTGCATATCTTTATTATACAAGAGCAATTGAGTCTTTATACTAATAATTTTTAATAATTTATTTTTCATGATAAATAATATAATCAATATTTCAAGCAATTATTTTCAGAAAATTTAAATTCAATTCATTCTCAATTATTTTGAATAAAAAAAATCAGTTGTTACATTGTTTATCATGAACATAATTTTCAAAATTTGTATAGCATTGCGATTTAGTTTTAATCATATCACATTGTAATTTTAATCTTTAAATTATAGACAAAAAAATTACTTTCTAATTATTCATTATGAGAATGTCAAAATTGAAATATGATTAAAAATCCAAAAATTACTAATACATGCATTAAATAATTAAGAACTAAATTTATTATTTAATAATAAAGAAAATTCATTTTATATTTTCGTGTAATCAACATTACAACAAACCTAACATTCACTTGAAATCATCAATGTGAATGCTTATTTTGTTATACTTGAAAATTTTTACAAAATGTTCAAATTGTCCTCTAATAATTTGGCAAATCAAGGTAAATTTTTAATTTTAACAAAAATTATAAATAATGGATTGAAACAACCACTTTCAACATAATTAAAGGAAAAAAGTTACATAGATCAATAATTTATGAACGAAGTCTACAATTTAGACATAATTAATGGACAAGAATTGTGCATTTTTCTTTGGAATAAATAAATCACATATTTTCATTTTGGTAATCTCATTTTTTTAATTAAGTTAAGCGATTAACTTCTACTTATAGTCATCAACTATTGTATGTGGTTGATAATTTTTCAATGGACCAACCAACTATAAATATGAGTTGAAATGCGAGGAAAATACAACAAATATCAATTGGACATTGAGCCATATAATATTCACAATTGGGTTACCATTAAAATAAATAATAAGCCTAAGGTCCACTCATATCAATCGTTATGCCATGGAGTTCCAACGGTGTTAGTACATCGTTATCTTTTTTTTTGTTTTTTTTTTTTGTTTTTTTGTTTTTTGTTTTTTAATTAATTGTGTGACTTTTCTTCTTTATTTTCACATTTTGCGATTTCACTTTAATTTGAGGTGAGCAATGATTTCGGACATTCATAAATTATGAATTCATGCTTGCACATTCACTTTGGAACCATGCCTACACATTCCCGTCTGAAATCACACACATTCATAAATTATGAATCCATGCCTGCACATTCACTTTGGAACCATGCCTACACATTCACTTTGGAACCATGAGATTATGAATTTTTTGTTATAAGATTATGAATTTTCAATTATGAGATTATGAATTTTCTGTTATGAGATTATGAATTTTCTGTTATGAAATTATGAATTTTCTGTTATGAGATTATGAATTTACACTACATTCATAATCTCATAACAGAAAATTTATAATTTAATAAATATTTTACTTTTATGCGATTATGAATTTTCTGTTATGAGATTATGAATTTTCATTACATTCATAATCTCATAACAGAAAATTCATAATTTGATCAAACGCGTGTCGTTAACTCCACATCCGTGATTTTTTTTTTTTTTTTACCTAAAAACGACGTCGTTTGGACTTGTGTTCACCATTCTCGGTGAACACGTTTCCAGGGCATAATTTACCCCACTCATATTATTGATAAAAAAATAAAGTATTAGAGTTGTCAAAGCGGATCGACATGCGGGATCTGTCAAAGCCCACCATTCGCCACCAAAGACAAGGGACCTCCGGTGGAATTCACTCGAGAATGACGAGAAGTTAAACACTTATACATAGGAAAGTGAGTACACATCTGAAAATGTCAAATGATACAGTTTTTGTTCCATTATTTTCTTCTGTATTTTTTTTAATTGTATCTCATACATATTAGAGTAAATTTCACTTTTGGTCCCATTTATTGTCCGATGGACACATTTTGCCCGTTTTTATTAATTTAGTCACATTTTGCCCAGTCTTTTTAAAATGTGGACACTTTTAGTCCATCGTTACATTTAATGTTAATGAGTCGTGAAATAGGCCGGAGGGCAATTGTGTCTTTTCACGTGCTATTCTTCGTCGGCCTTCAAGTTTCTTGATCTCCATCATCGATCAAACCCAGAATACGGTTTAGTTAAGAGACCCAAAGTTTCTCTTCTTCATAATAGGGATTTTGCAGGTAGTAGTTGTCCAGGTAAGAGACGCAGAATTTCTCTTCTTCATGACAAAATTTTGCAGGTAGTAGTACAGTTGTCCAAGTTATAGAGTACGGTTCAAACCCAAACATTCTTACCCAACTCATCACCGCCGACCACGATCCCGGCCATCCCGGAGCAATCTTCCAACGCTGCCTTCTCGCTAGACCTCTCGGAGGAGCTGTTCCACAGGATCAAGGCTGATGAATAATAGCACGTGAAAGTACATAATTGCCCTCCCACTTCACGGCTGTTTAACAACAAATGTAACGGTGGACCAAAAGTGTCCACCTTTTAAAAAGGCTGGGCAAAATGTGACTAAATTAATAAACTCGGACAAAATGTGTCCATCACGTAATAAATATAGGATCAAAAGTGGAGTTAAAACATCTTTTCTAACCGCTACAAGGTAAAATTATAATGTATTTTTTTAATGGTTCAAAATTATATATTTATGTTTAGATAGATGCACGTACCTTATAATGTCGTTGGATGTATATCTATCTTGCAAGAACGTAACGTTTCATTCCAACTACATACTATACTGTACTGAAGATTAGTTAATTAAACAGATGAAGGTAAACAATTAAGAGAATGAAACTAATTAACTTCCCACTTCACAATATCACAATATATACATATACATACAGTCGTACTACGTCTCTCAACAAATCCCCATTCATGTTTAGATCGATCGCCAGGTGCAATAATATACGGAGTGGAGTAACTTTAAAGAATGAGATAATAGATGGTAGACATTAGACAAAACCAAACCAGCCAGCATATCATGTGGGCGGTATGGTAGGTTTTCAAGTTTAACACAAATAAAGTGGAGCTATCTCATTGTATACAAATAAATGTTTTCAAATAATTCTATAACTTATTTGACAATTTCTCCTATTACTTTACTACTAACTTCCATAAATGAATTAAAATCAAATTAAATAGCAGATTATTTGAAATTAAGAATAGAGTTTTTTTTTTTTTTTTTTTTTTTTTTTTGAAGAGGAATAGAGTTAAAAATAAATAAACCATTCATATATAAACGTACATTTTCTTGAACACTTCTCATCTTAGTCATTTTATTATTGAACATTTTAAACTGTGATCTTTTAACTTTTAACAACCAACCTTCAACTTATATCTAACTTTGTAGTTCAATGTATCTCAAACGGAGTTTACGCATCAAAAACTATTCATTTGTGGCATACGTATACTATTTTTATGGCATGCATGCATTCAGCAAAAATGGTGAGGTGTAGAGCTTTTTTTTTTGAAGGTCAATCTTGCGATTGTATTAATGAATCAATGCCGAAATAGCGTCAGGTGGGATAGCATCTCAGTACATAGCTTGATCCTGAGTAAATGCTAACGTAGCTAAAGTATGCGCATGTAAATTAACCTGCCTAGAGATGTAATCCAAAGTAATACGATTAAACAATGACATAAACGTTCTGCACTGGTCAACTGTGACCCCAACGTACGAATGGATCGGCGTGTGATGGTGCCTGATAATCGTAGCCAATTCCATGGTGAGGTGTAGAGCTTAGTTGTCGATTGAACCCGAAACCGCGCGGGCGGGATATATCAAAATGATGAAGTGATCGGTTCAATTGGCTTGTATGCGGATGCAACCCCTAAGTGGGTAGTCTTATCTTCTCCGTCAAGTGTCCAAAACCAAATAATCATATATTGCACACCATATATGGTTTCGTTCGTCTTCAATTCTTATATCATGACTAGAATCTATCTTGTATTGTGAATTCTGATCTAAAATAATATTCAAATTATGTGTCAGCAGTTAACATATTAATTATTTGTCTTTAATTTAGTTATAAGTACATTATAATAATTTGTTATGTATGATCGAACGTAACACATAATATGTTAATTTTTCACACATAATTATTTGAATGTCATTTTAAATTAGAGTTCATAATATAAGGTGAATCTGATACTATAATTAATTTGCCATTTGTCTTGGCCTGGGCGATTAATTAAGAATCATAATTCTTATCATCATTTCATTTCATCACTTTTTCAACCCACAAAAAGCCAGGAACCATGATGGGATAAACCACACTTAGCTTTATGCCTATTCTGCCTTAAAAGGATTGTATTCATTTCTCTCTTCTTAAATTAATCATGATTTTTATGACTTTGAAATTTGTGTTTTCCATCCCACTATAACCATGCTCAGCTCATAGAATCGTCACTTTGTCAATAATATAGACCCTGTTTGGTAAATAGTTGTTAGCTGCTAGCTGATTGAGTTAATTAAAGGGTATAATTAATTAATAAAATTAGTTGATTGTAGAAAGATGTTTGGTAAATTAACTATTAGTTGATAGTTGTTTGGTATAATTTACTTTTTTCAAAAAGCTAATTGAAAAAATTGATTTGAGCAGTTTTTTGAATTTTAACATTTTAAAGTTACAAAAAACTAATTAACCAAATATTTATATTGATTTTCTAATCAAATCAAAAAGTTAGTAATGGTCAAATAAGCTAAAATTGATCCATAGACTAACTAACATGCGGTGAATTCATTAAGTTTGTCTCAACAAACCACCCTTTCTCAAAGAGTTATGAATTCATTAAGAGCTGTAGCTCTTAATGAATTCATAACTCTTTGAGAAAGGGTGGTTTTGTTGAGACAAACCTAATGAATTCACCGCATAATGACATGAGTACAAAGTGCTCGTGGTGCCCATAGATACTCTGTAGCCAGTCATGGTGGTCTGCGTTGAGATAGACTTGACAGAGTTGAAGGTCTATCCTAGAATAGACCTAACAGGGAATATCTCAGGGTCAAGAGTATGACCTCACATATTTTAAAGCGACCAAAGCAAATTAAGTGCGTTAAGTTCAAACTTTGTCTATTCGATGAGTTCAAGATCAAATTCACTCCCGTTTAGAGAAGTACTTAATGTCACTATATGACAGTTCAAGTTTTATACACTGGCATGAAAATTTGTTTTGATCGTTGTCAGGCAATGACAGCATCAGCCTAAGTCCCTTTAATGGTGGGGGATTGTTGGGAGCATTTAAAAGGAAAGGCTTCCTTTTGTCTATCCATGTTGTCCCACATTGGAAGTTTAGCCTCTTATACTCAATTGGGATGGTCTATGTTGAGATAGACCTAAAGAGATCCCTAACTTGAGTGGAAAAGGGCTACCATGGTCTATGTTGAGATAAACCTAAAGAGACCCCTAACTTGAGTAGAAAAGGGCTAACCGCCTCTTATGAAAGATAATGGGGTTATCTCAAGAAGCTGAGTGGCTAAGAAACATGGTGATAACCGTGTAATTGTGGGGGTGTCCAACACCTTCACCACATTGTGATTCACAAACTGTCATTTGCGTTGCCAATAACAGTGCCTGTGATAGAAAGAAAAGACTTACAACTGATTTATGTCTTTAACTACTCTATAAGCCTTTAATGGTGGTTTATACCGAGATAGACCTGATAGAGTTAAAAGTCTGTATTGAGATAGACTTCACAAGACGTAAAATCTATAATGTTGTAAGACTTGTCAGAGTTAAAAGTTTATGTTGTGATAGACTTTGACAGGGTATAGTAGAAGTCTATATTTGAGACAGACGTAACATTCCTTAATACTAAGGGTGTTCGTAACAAGTCAAAGAGTTTGACTTTTGTAGGACCTGCCTTTTGAGTTGGTGTGTGCATTCGAGTTCAAAATTTATCTAACCGGTGAGTTCAAGATTCACATCACTCCTGGGAAGAAAATTACTCAGTGTCACTACGTGTCAGTTCAAGTTCTCAAACACTGACATTAAGATCAACTCATTTGTATTGCTCAGACATTGTTGCCTCCTAGCCTTCTGCTTTGAATGTGTGGGGGATTGTTGGAAATAGTCCATTCAAAGGACATCATTTTCGGACATAATTATGTGGCAAGCATGAATTGTGCTAAGTGTGTGGATGTGGCTGCTTAAATGTCTCTTAGTCCTGTACTATAAAAGGGGCAGCCCTCCTTTGTCTAAAACACACCAAGAAGAAACATATTCTTCTTCATTCTTCCTTCTTCGTCACTAATATATATTATATTATTATATTATATAATATATATTATAATATATAATTCCGTGCTTGCATGTTCAAGTCTGAGCAATAGTGAGGTTCGCCTACGTGATTGCTAGTGCAAGCTATCCGTAGTAGGTCTGTGTAGCCTGTCGAAAGCGTGCCAGGGTTCTAACTGCACCGTTACCGGGCAAATAACGCTTTTAAGGTAGTGTTATTATAACACGGCACAGATTTTCTTTCTACCATACACCCATAGTATCCGTGCTTCTTAAAAGGCTTCCAGATTGTGCGTTGACGTTGCAATTTTTCCCAACATATTTTACCCAATAAAACCATAATATTTTTTTGTGCGTATAAAAATAACATTTATTTAAAATAATGAACATCAAATAGAGCAACCTAAGACTCGGAATAATATTAAAGAATACCTCTAACAAGTGTGGATAACATTTCACGCAGAAATCGTCTCACATTTAGTGAGAAATCACCTTGGTTCTGATCACCTAATTACTTTGCATAATGACTTATTATTCTCAAGAAAAATACATTGAACGGATAACCTTTTTTTTTTTGTTTGAACACGAAATATATATCATGAGTAAATCTTAACTATAATTCTATAAGAGAGACACTTTTAAGTACGAAGAAAGATAACATTTTTAGCATTATAAACTGTTAGTATTACATTCTAATTTCATAGTAAACGGTTTGTAATAATATTGATAATTATATACTATCTTTTATTAACTAATTGTATCCACTATTTTGTTTTATATCCATTTATCCACTAAAATTGATGAGTTTGTATATTCTGAATAGTTCAATCGTACATCGAATACATGAATGCATATATACCAAAGCCTAAGCATACGTAAGGATAGACACTAGAGAAGCAGTCATAAACTAGGACACAAACACACAGTCCTAATACACCCCCTCAAGCGCAAGGGCGTGAGGAAACGACATTGAGCTTGAACCGTAGGTCTCCAAAGCGAGCCGCAGCCAGAGGCTTGGTGAAGATGTCCGCAACCTGATCCTTGGTAGAGATAAAGTTAACCTGGAGGTCACCGGACGCCACCTTGTCACGAACGAAGTGATAGTCCACCTCAACATGCTTGGTCCTGGCATGAAAAACGGGATTAGCACATAAATAAGTTGCCCCTAAATTGTCACACCAAAGCTTAGGAGGAACCCCTGAATAAAGACCAAGCTCTCGTAACAGCGAGACTATCCAAGTGACTTCAGCAGCTACATCCGCTAACGCCTTGTACTCTGCTTCAGTAGAGGAACGCGCCACTGTACGCTGCTTGCGGCACAACCACGACACCAAATTGCTACCAAGAAACACTGCATAACCACCCGTGGACTTACGGTCAACCGAACTACCAGCCCAGTCCGAATCAGAAAAGGCATGCAAGTCATCTGAGCCAGACACACACAACCGTAAACCAAAATCCAAAGTGCCCTTGACGTACCGCAACACACGCTTCAGCAGCAACCAGTGCGAGACCGTAGGAGAGTGCATGTGCTGGCACAACTGATTGACCGCATAAGACAGATCCGGACGCGTAACTGTAAGATACTGCAAAGCACCCGCTAAGCGCCGATACTGCGTGGGATTATCATAAGCGTCCTCAGAGGATGACGCAGGCCGAGAAGCCGAGACCGGAGTGGCAAGAGGCTTACAATCAGACATCCCGGCACGATTTAGAATATCAGACATGTACCGACGTTGAGATAGAAGCAGACCACCCTCGAAAGGCACTGTTTCAATCCCAAGAAAGAAGCTAGGAGAACCCAAGTCACGCAACTTAAAAGCAGAGGCTAACCGCTGCATGAGACCAGCTACAACCGAAGAATCACTGCCCATCAATAATATGTCATCCACATAAACGAGAAGAAAAACCTGAGCACCATTACATGAATAATAAAATAGGGAAACATCGGTTTTGGAAGCCTTAAAACCAACAGACAGCAAGAAATAGTGCAGCCGTTTAAACCATGCCCTGGGAGCCTGCTTCAAACCGTACAGAGAACGCTGCAACAAACAAACATAACCTGGAAAATCCGGATCAGAATAGCCAGGCGGTTGCCGCATGTAAACCATCTCCTCCAAATTCCCATTCAAAAACGCATTATGAACGTCCAGTTGCCGGAGAGCCCAACCACGAGAAAAAGCAATAGAGAGCAATAACCGGACCGTGGTGGGTTTGACCACGGGACTGAATCTGTCAAAATAGTCCTCCCCAGCGACCTGATTAAAGCCCTTGGCCACCAGCCGAGCCTTATAGCGCTCCACAAAACCGTCAGCCTTGCGCTTGGTCCGGAACACCCACTTACAACGAACAACATTCATTCTAGGAGTCTCCGGCACCAACCGCCAGGTGTGATTATGCAGCAAGGCATTAAACTCCTCGTCCATAGCCGTTCGCCACTCAGGATGAAGAATCGCCTGAGAATAGCAGGTGGGGTCAGCAGCTACAGTGGACACCAGAGCCTGCAGAGGACCATCGAGAGGCATGTGACGAAGAACCATCGAGTGATGACGATGCTGCGGTCTCCCCGCACCACGGCGCCTCGTAGCCCGGACCGGAGCAGACACAACCCCCACTGGATTACCAGAGGATTGATCAGGTGCAATAGTAGGAACAACCGGAGAAGGCAACGGTGCAGCAGCAACCGGCCCAGCACCCCACGGCTCCAATGAACCAACCGCCACAGGTGCCTGCAAGGAAGAAGACCTGGCAAAGGGGAAAACAATCTCATCAAAACGGACATGACGACAGATAAAAATCTTTCCCGTATCGAGATCCATGCACCGATAACCCCGAAACGACACAGGATACCCCAGAAAGACACACGGAGAGGAACGAAACGCAAGCTTATGCTTATTGTATGGCCGAACGAAGTGAGAAGGCTGGAACACATCACGCGATACTTCGGTCTCAAGCCTCTGAAGACAAATAAATTCTGATCATCCATTGAAATAGGTATCCCTGCCATCGCCAGCTCTTCGATCAAGGTCTGGGCACGACCAAGATAATCAGACGTGGAGCTATCACCCTGACGCAACCATTGGAGCTGCGCATGAAGAGCCAGCGTGCGAGCACGCGTAGAAGAACTGAAAGCGTTCTCCACCGCCTGCCAGACATCCCGCGACGTCGATCGGCCAACAGCAAGATACATCGTTTCCTCAGCAAGAGACGAAACCAACATGGAGAGAATTGACTGGTCCTGCTGCACCCACACGACGTAGGCATCATTCACCACCGGAGGGGAAACACTGTCAGCAGCAGGAATGGTGGCCGGAGGATACAGAGTGGAACCGTCGACGTAGCCAAGCAATCCTTGACCACGGAGGAAGGGAACTAGCTGGGTACGCCAAAACAGGTAGTTTCGCGAGGTGAGCTTGATCGAGACAAAATGATGAGCCGACGACATGGAAGGCGGAGCTACGGCCGGAGAAGCCTGACCAGCAGCAGACAAGGTACGCTCAGATAAAGCAACGGAAGATTCCATTTAGGATCGAAAACTCGCGACTGATACCAGATGAGTTTGTATATTCTGAATAGTTCAATCGTACATCATATACATGAATGCATATATACCAAAGCCTAAGCATACGTAAGGATAGACACTAGAGAAGCAGTCATAAACTAGGACACAAACACACAGTCCTAATAAAATTAATATATATATATATATATATATATATATATATATATATAATGAAAATTTTAGTGTATGTATTAGTCGGCATCGGTACCGGTACCTTTTGTACAGAGTATAACTTTGAAATTTTTTTATATATACTTTTAATAGTATCTGATATTGACATGGTGAACTTCTTGATATTTTATATATTATTTGTATATTTTCATAAATGCATTCAAAATTTACTTGAAATGCTTAAAAAGAAAAAAGACAAAGATAATGGAGGCATCACAAATGTTTGTTGGTTATGATTATCCAAAACCCACTTTAAGGTTTTAGCTTAATCTCAAGGGTTAGTTCAATCATGGTGAGATTGAATTCTTCTAACATTTACATCAAATTTGTCATTCTCAAACTAAGAAAAAAATAAAGAAAAGAATTCCATAAAGTAACAACAGACCAAACTTTAACTATAAGGAACCATAAATTAATAGACATCAATTAATTAACATCTAATCTAATTATTGAAAAACCAGATACAGCCAACGGCCACTGCTGAAGGGCATTCTTGTAATTTCGTACTCACTATCAAATAGCTTCAGCAAGCGTTGTTGCTGTCTTGCTGACGCCGACCTGCGAGCGGTAAAATACTGAAATCTGAAGAAAAAGCAAAGAAAAAAAAGATGGCAGCCAAAATTAGATTAGAAGATACCTCTTTCTCCTCCTTTCTCCTTGCTTTTCTCCCTGTGTTTTAGTTTCAGCTCAGTTTGCTGTATTTTTCAAGGAAGATAACTCTGAGTGGCATCTCCATTATTGTTTTCTTAGCTTCTACATAACCATTTTACATATTTCCTCTTTCTTGATATTGGTACGTTAATGATAGAGGTGTCTGAATCTGCTGTGTGGGTTTTCTTGAGAGTAAGTGATCCCCCATTGCCGGAAAAGGTGGGATGGAAAGTGGGTCGAGCTCAGGTATGGGGGAGAAGGTGGATAGGCGAAAGGGTCAGAGAAAACCGGAAAAGATTGAGCCTTTTGTACCTAGACAAGGTTATGACCCGAGAGACTTGAAATCTTGGGCCAAAAGGACTGGTTTTGTGTCCACCTTCTCTGGGGAGACCGACACGGCAAGTCTGAGCGGGAGAGATTTCAGTGGGAGGAATCTGAACGTGGTGGCGAATGGGAATAGTAATAGTAATGTGGGGTTTGGCTTGGAGAGAGGGTTTGACAAGACTGAGTCTGTGTCTCCAAAGATTGAGCTTGACCCCATTTTAGGGAGGACTAGGAATAGAGGGGTTGAGATTGAGCCTGAGATGAGGCCTGCGGATAGGATAGCTAATAATGGGCGTGATGGGGGTTTGAGAAATGAGAATATGAGGGGTGAGAATGAGAGGAGGAAAGGTGAACTTGACAAAAACTTAAGGGTTCCAAATGAGGAGACTAAAGATGCTCTGAATGGTATTGCAAGTCATAACTCCAATGGTAATGAACATGTAGTCCAGCCAGCTACTTCAGCCATAGATCCAAAGAAAGAAGATGGAAATGTGGATTATGCAATGGAGATTCCTGATGGGGAGGATCCATCTTCTGGAGGATGGCTTCAGTCCCCAAGGATTAAGTGTGGACTAAGAGAAAATCCGGGTTATGGTCAGTATAAATGTTTGTTTCTTGAAGTCATGATTTTTTTTGCTTTTTCTCATTCTGAAGTTTCATATATTTCACAGTTTCACCCCTCTCCTACCTTATAATGCACATTCAGTAATTCATTAGAAATGTGATAATCCCTTGACATATGCAGTGTGGAGGAGAATTATATGCATAGTGTATATATTTGATTGTATACCCCTTGTACTTTGAACCACTTATATTCATGGTCTTTATACCGCAGTGGCACTTATCTACTATGGCTTGCAGCACTTTCTGTCGTTGGTTGGCTCGATTATTTTTATCCCGTTGATCACTGTACCTGCAATGGGTGGAACTGATGTAAGGGATTTTGTGCTCCAAACTCGTGCCCCCTTGTGTTTTCAAAATTGTGTAGTTCTTGAAATTCTCATGTCTTTCTTTTCAAATGACACAGAAAGATACTGCTACCGTAATTTCCACAATGTTGCTAGTAACTGGCCTTACTACAGTGTTGCACTCATATTTTGGTACTCGGCTGCCATTGGTTCAAGGGAGTTCATTTGTGTTTTTGGCACCTGCATTGGTGATCATAAATTCTGAGGAGTACCGAAACCTTGCTGAAAATGTACGCTTAATGATTTGTGTTGTCATGTTATATTGTATCTTTTGGATGAATACTTTATAATGTCTGTTTGTTTCAGAAATTTAGGCACATAATGAGGGAGTTACAAGGAGCTATAATAGTTGGTTCAATATTCCAAAGCATCTTCGGTTTCAGTGGCTTGATGTCTCTTTTTCTAAGGTAAGTTTAAATTTCTAAAAATACCATTTTTTTTTTTTTTGGAATTACTTTGGCATATTTGAAATTCGATAACATCATATTGCAGGTTGATAAATCCTGTTGTGGTTGCTCCGACAATTGCAGCAGTGGGTTTATCTTTTTTTAGCTATGGCTTTCCGCAAGCTGGTAGCTGCGTAGAAATTAGTCTCCCCGAGATAATACTAGCCCTCGCTTTTACACTGGTGAGCAACTTTTAACAGAGTTTAGACTTGTAATTTGCTTAGCAATCAATTTGTAGCTTTTAAGTGTATATCTTGTTATTCTATCTGCCTTTTGGTTCGTTCGATGTTGAGTTCTACTTTTTTTCTTGCAGTACCTTCGGAAAATATCAATTTTTGGACATAGAGTGTTTCGAATCTATGCGGTAAGAGTCTTGTGCTCTTTTCTTGCAGTACCTTAGAAAAGATGTTAAATAGCAACAACATTAAACGCATTGGATGTAATACTGAATTTTCTTTCTATTAGCTCCCTGTTTGGTAAAATAGTTAGCATATAGGCCAATTTTGGCTTATTTGACCACTATTAGCTCTGACTTGGTTAAAAAATCAATATAAGTGTTTGATTAATTAGCTTTTTGTAACTCCAAAATGCTAAAATTCAAAAAGTTACTCAAAGCAACTTTTTCAATTAGCTTTTTGCGCAAAGAAATTTACCAAACAGCTATCAGCTAACAGCTAATTTACACCAAACACCTTTCTACAATCAGCTAATGTTATCAACTAGTTATACCCTCTAATTAACCCAATCAACTAACAGCTATCAACTAACAGCCATTATTTACCAAACATGGAATCTGTATCAGAAATTATTTAGTTTTAATTTTTCATATTTTCTCCCAAAAACTTTCTGCAGGTTCCATTGAGTGTCGTAATGACATGGGCATATGCATTCTTCTTGACGGCTGGTGGGGCATATAACTATAAGGGCTGCAGCTCTGACATACCGAGTTCCAATATCCTTATCAATGCATGCAGAAAGCATGCATATACAATGCAGCATTGCAGGACCGACGTTTCTAATGCTATGAGAACTGCTGCGTGGGTCAGAATCCCTTATCCGTTGCAGTGGGGCATGCCTATCTTCCGGCTTAGGACATCGGTCATTATGATAATTGTGTCGCTAGTTGCTTCTGTTGACTCGGTAAGTGATCAGAATTCAGAAAACGATATTCTATTTTTGGAGTTTGTATGAATTGCGTTTGAGTTTCAAACTGAAGCAGAGTCGTGGTTTAACAGGTTGGTACTTATCATTCTGCATCTTTGAGAATGAATCTGAAACCTCCGACTCCAGGTATTGTAAGCAGAGGGATCGGTTTAGAGGGGTTTTGTAGTATACTGGCTGGACTCTGGGGAACGGGTTCTGCATCAACAACATTGACCGAGAATGTGCACACGATTGATGTCACCAAGGTAGCGAGCCGAAGGGCTCTAGAACTCGGATCGGTTTTCTTGATCCTCTTCTCTTTTGTGGGTATGCATGTTAAACCATCTTTCTTGAAAACGAGAAAATTACCCAGAAAGGCTATGTTACCCAGATTCTTGTTGTGTTTGATAGGGAAAGTGGGGGCTATTCTTGCTTCTATACCTCTGGCATTGGCTGCTGCGGTGCTATGCTTCGTATGGGCTCTGATTGTTGCTTTGGGTTTGTCGACATTGCAATATACCCCCCAAACTGCAAGTTTCAGAAACATTATGATTGTCGGTGTTTCTTTGTTCCTTGGTTTCTCCATCCCAGCTTACTTTCAGCAGTATCAGCCCGAGTCGAGCTTAATTTTGCCTGGCTATCTCATTCCTTATGCTGCAGCATCAAATGGACCAGTTCACTCGGGAAATGCACAAGTTAGTAATTATATTACTCTGTATTATAAGGCCATGAGCTAGACTAGCTAATTGATTGGATTCAGTCTTTTAGTGTGGTTTAGCCTATGTGCATTATAGCCTAGTTTTTGCCATTTGCAACTAACGTCTTTTTCTCTATGATAACTGTTGCTAGTTCAATTTTGCGCTAAACGCACTCATGTCCATGAACATGGTGGTGACGCTCTTGGTGGCATTCGTACTAGACAACACTGTCCCGGGCACCAGGCAAGAGCGAGGTGTGTACATATGGTCAAATACAGAAGATATAGCAGCAGATCCGTCTTCCTTTTCAGACTATTCACTACCAAGTAAATTCGGTAGGTGTTTCCGTTGGGCAAAATGCTTAGGTTTATGAGTGTTAAGTGTGGCTATAAAAACATACTTCTACTTGAACCATAGCCAGTAGGCAGCGCAGTTAGAACAGATAATAGATGAATACGAATCTTCATTCCCTTACACAAAACCACTTATCTCACCAAGAAATGGTATCATTTTGTATCTTTACAAGCAAGTGTAATACAGAAAATGCAGAAAATTGCATATTTTTGCATCAATGGTCAATTGATTCTTGCAAGATATACACTCTCTTAGAGGATTTCATGTACAGTAAAGTTAGCTGCTTTCTACATTCTCTAATGTTTGGCCATTGGCAAGTGAAAGAATCTTAATTCTTATGATGGAAGTGCTGATCTCTTGTTTTCCCACTCGTGGATTAGAGAACGCAGATTGTGGTTAGGTGTAAGAAGCTTGTGTTTGAGTTCCAAATTTGTCATGGGCGACATAGAACAACCGGTTCTCAGCCATTCTTCTATGGCTTCTAGCTCATAAGAGAATCCATCTGCTGCGATGTGAGGGTTCTTCATGATATCCTGTTCCAATGAATGAATAAGAGCAGTTATAATCTAAGATTGGGTTAAGGTCACTCAACTGAAGCTCTAAACGCCATCAAAGTGGACCGAACATGTGTTATAATCTAAGATTGGGCCAAGGAAAGTTGTGATGAATTAGAAACCTGGAATATGGGGCAGAAGAAAAGACTAGGAACATCTTCAGAGTCTTCTTCTTCCACTTTCACATCACTTTGATCTTCCTGTGCACATTCTCCACCAGCCACTACTTCATCAGCTTTCTTCTTCACCTTATTCATATCTCTGGCCACCATTGCCATGGTCAATTCCTTGCCCAGATTTTCTTGATTGCTCAGACATCTTCTTGCTATATTCCCAAGCTCCACTGCTAAATCCAAAGGCCATTCTCCACCCACCTGATCCAGCACCCCAATGAGGGCAGCCTCTTCAACCAACCCTGCCCAGTTCCTCCCTGTGAGAAGCTGCACTACTAAGTTCCCGAAACCCCTAACATCTGCTCTGCTACTTGGCACATCGTAACACGGGGAAGGCCTCAAACCATGGATTTTTGCCACATTGTTTCGATCAAGCAGGATGCTTGAGGGGCTAAGCTTGCCGTGAAACATTGGTCTCGGTTTGGCTTGATGAAGGAAGGACAGGCCTGCACAAACCTCGGCTGCAATATGTATACTTGCATGCCAGTTTAGAGGCTCGTTTCTTCTTTTAGAATTTCTGTTGGTTGAGAAGAGAGTGTCTCTCAAGCAGCCATTGCGCATGTACTCGAACACTATGCACTTCAGCTCAGAACAGAACCCTATCATGGATACTATATGAGGATGCCTTATGCTACTGAGAAGCTTCACCTGAAACAAAAATGGTGAAAGTTCAGTATTACTGTGTTAAGAGTCCCACATTGAAAATATAAGAAAGAATAGTCATGAGTTTGACTATCTAATTGATTGGATTCAGTCTTTTAGTATGGTTTGGCCTGATTATAACATGGTATCAGAGCCTGTTGGTCCACCTGATGTTGGAAGGTTTCTTCGGATAATGAAGTGCTTTTATGGTACAACTTGATTGCAACCCTCTCAGAATTCAAGCAACCTTTGTACACATTTGTCCAATTGCCTCCACATTTTAGCCTCTGTCGTTCTGAGAATTCGTTCGTAGCAGCCCTTATTTCTGCAGCACTAAACTGCCTGCAACAAAAGCTCGGCTCACCTAACCTTTTAGCCTCTCCTATTGCATCTTTTTCTTTGCAGAACTCAATCCTACGTCGCAACACATCTCTTTGCCTTCTCAGATTCTCGATTCCCTGAACCATCTGAGTTCTTGTTCTCACCGCCCTCTCCAGCTGGATCTCAGCATGCGATTTTTCCTGAGAGGACAACTGAACCTTGCTTGCGAGCTCACGTTGCAGTTCCAGAATCGAGTTCAGCTTAGCTCTTTTCTCCTCGACTTCGGTCTGCAGTTCATATAACTCCTCCTTTGCAGAGTCTAGCTCTTCCTCCAGATGAGCCCTTTTCGCCATTTCTTCGTTTATGCAGGCTTCAAGATCCTCAGCCTAGGGACCGTAAAATGTTGTTCAGTCTTCAAGATCCTAAACCAAATGGAACTCTTAAGTTTTAACATTTGGAAGCTCAAACTTACCCGGCTTGCACACAATCTGATAGCCCATTCAGCCTTGGCTTGTCTCTCAACAATGGCTTTTGCTTCTTTTTTGTTTAGCTGAACCACTTGCTGGACCTCCCTTATTTTTGCTTTCAAAGCTTCAATCCTTTCTTTTGTGGTCTAACATTATGCAGAAGTCATGAGTTAGAAGTATAAGCAGAAATGTTTTCTGGACAGGAAAAACTAACCAAAAAAAAAAACTGACCATATTTTCTGGCATAGTTGGTTCCTTGACACAATCTTCTAAAGGGTCATTTGCTGCATCACAATCTGTTTTCGAAGATGACAATTGACTGAGATAGAGTTCAATCTCACTTTGATTCTTCTCCCACTGATCAGCTAAGCCATTGCTCACTGATGAAGATGAAGAAGAAGAAGGTGAATCACAAGACCTTTTCTCTTTATCTGCAATTTCTGGGAGCATTATTCTTTCTAACAGAACTTTAAAACCATGCTTCTTCTTTTTCTTTTCTCTAGCCCTTCCAATCACCCCTCCTACCTCATCCTTTATCACACTTTCACCATTCTCTTCTATTAGGAAAACCAGTTTCCCTCCAAACACTACAAATAACTCACAGAAATCCGGTTTCTGGTTATGAATGTGAAACAATCCCCTTAATGCACTTCTGGATTTCCTAAACAACAACATGAATCAAGAAATGAAAAGAGGGAGAGAGACATAAATAAACAAGAAACATGGGAAAGTGCAGGCATACCATAATAAAGGTTTCATGAATGTTAAGGACAATACTAGTTTTGTTATCTGGAGACTAGAGATCAAATCCACCATGATCTTTTCAATGGATCCATCATGTCTCTGGATCTTTAGAATTTCAGCTTTAACCTATCAAGATAACAAAATTGAAGAAAAAGAAGAAGAAGAAGTGTATAGTCTATTTTAGCTAGTGGTTAAAAGCTTATCTACAAGGAAACAAACCTTGCCACAAAAAGCTATGTAATTGGCTAGAATCTTATCAGTTTTTGCTTCCTCATACTTGTCAAGATCTTTCAATTTCTCCTCATTGACAGAGCTAGAAGGCAGTCTCCCAACTAAACCAGAGAGAACAAATACATGTCAGTTGTCACCCTTCTCAAGATCATCAACCCAGAACCCAAAAAAAAAAAAAAAAAAAAAAGAAGAGGGAAGACTATAATAATGGAGTCAATAAATGATTTTTGGAATTTACTTGGAGTATACACATAATCTCTGCAAATAGTATTAGCAGCATAGAGAATGAGTATGGTGGTTGATTGGGAGGAGCAGTTTCTGAGCACCCACTCTAAGCTCTGAAAACCATCATGCACATCTTCCCCAATGCCCACATAAACTCTCTCTTCTTTCTGACTCTCCTCCATACACTGTCTCTTTCCTCAAGCTGGGCTTCAGCAATGATGGAGAAGGGAAAACCATAAATGTTCTTGAAACAGCATGTGATTGCTGTACACAAAAAAAAACAATGAATTGAAAGTGACCCGGCAAGGAGGGGGAGAAGATAATTTGTTTGAACTCCCAAATAGTTGTGGCCGTGATGAATGGTGTTCCTTTGGGAATGTGGAAAAGAACATGCAATGCAATGAAAAGAAGGGAATTGGAAAAAAGAAAAAAGAAAAAAAAAAAAGGTAAGTCTGCCTTTTTGACAATGGGACTTCACAAATTTTCAAAAAGGAACTTTGGAGGATTTAATTTGCTTGGCATTAGGCGTGTTGTTTGTATATGTTCTCTTATTGGAGTTTTAGATTCTTGTGAAATTAGAATCACGGGTTTAGCTCAATGATTTAGTAGTCAGTATATTTAGGATAAGAGATTAAGATTCGAATCGGGGGTATTTGGAAGAGGAGACTAAGATTCGAACCGGTGACAGTGTGGGGATTATGAACAGCTCCTTTATGTGCACCATTTGATCATGTCTGCTAAGTCATTGAGTCACCGTGATTTACATCCTCTCAAACGCTATGTCGAGCTAGGGTGTGAGGACCTTGGAGTTGGGGATTCAACCTTTTGGGAGAAGAAGATTCTTGTGAAATGCTCCGTAATAACTTGTGGAACCTTATAAATATAAGATTGTACCAAAAAAAAAAAAAATTATGTTATACTAATACTAAATATATACTCCGCAATTTTTATTTATTTATTTATCAAATAGAACACAACACTCAAAAAAAAAAAAAAAAAAAAAAAAAAAAAAAAAAAAGACTCAAGATTTTGCTACCAAAACCCCTCTAGGTGGAGGAATGCCATCTCTGTCCTCTATAAGAATAGGAATGAATAATACAAGCAGATTACCTACTCTTTAATTATTGTGTTTTTGACTTCACTAAATATAATAAATTTATATTTTAAAAGTGGTGTTGTTTTTATAATTGTATTTATATTTTGACTTTTTAAAAAGTAATAATGTAATTGTGAATAAAATTACTCCACATGTTATCTAAATTATTCATTAAAATTTTAATTAAAAGAAATGTGTTTCTTATATTTGATGGTACCACTTGATTATCAACTTGATAGTATTTGAATAAATGGTTGGATTAAACCATAAGTCAAAACTCATAATCATGGAAGACTGACTTGGCTTCGTTCTGCCACAAAATGCCGATGAAATTATTCAACCCTCTTCTCACTCTCACACACACACTCTCTCTCCTCCCCACCCCCCATCCCCCATCCCCCAAGGCAATGTAACAAACCCACTAACTCATCAATTGAAATAAACAAAGCTAGGGTAGTAGGGTGTGTTTGGTTTACACATGAAAATCAGAATCGGAATCAAAATCAGAATTGGAATCAAATATTTAATAATGGTATAGTTTTGATGAAAGTATTTTACATATTTGGTAGTAGGATGGAATTAGAATAATTAAGGGTAGTGATCTGGATAACTTCGAATGGTATATGATTTGCCTAGCTTAAGGGTAATGATATGGATAACTTCCATTTTTTTTTTTTTTACTAGTTGTTTTAATTCTTTTAATCGTTATACTATATCTTTTAACTTTTAAAAAAGTTCAAGTTAAAGTTGGCCAAAGAGTTAGGGTCTAAATTTTTTGGTTCGCAAGCCAACCTGCGAGTTAACAATACTTTATATATCTAAATCTAAAATAAAAACATAATAAGCTTCAATCCAAGTTATGTCCTTGGTTTTATGTCCGTTTTTTCTGTTAACTTTTTTTGTACCTTATGCTATAAATGTTGTACTACATAATTATTTGGACAAAAATATCCCTGCCGTTATAACTTATGTTATCTTTCACATTGTTATTACCATGCACATGCATACACAATATCTTTTTCTTATATTCTTCAATTAGTAAGGTTGATTTTATTTAGATTTAATTAAATGTTACCATAGTTATATTTAGTAATATATTATTTCTATAATTCTTACTTCATTAATATTAATATGAATTCTACAATTATATATATATATATATATATATATATATATATATATATATATATATATATATATAGGGTCACGTTTAGGTGCGAATAAGTGCTAAAGAGAGAAATGCGAACCAATCAGCACGTGCCATGTGTCAGCATTCATTGATCGGGTGCATCTATTTTCACATACAAGTGCACCTACTTTCGCCTGCAAGTGCATGTAGTTTTTGCCTGCATTTATTGATCGGGTGCACCTACTTTTACCAACAAATGCACCTACTTTCGCCTGCAAGTGCATGTAACT
Source organism: Ipomoea nil (assembly GCF_001879475.1). NCBI lineage: Eukaryota > Viridiplantae > Streptophyta > Magnoliopsida > Solanales > Convolvulaceae > Ipomoea > Ipomoea nil. The sequence goes on from NW_017617454.1 coordinate 2,963,480, forward strand.
TTACCTTATTAACATTCATTGATATGAGTTCGTTCTGTTTGGCATCGTCTTTGTTCTTGCGGGTAGTAATACACTGAAAACCACCCGCAAACATTCATGCACCTAGGTGCAACTACTTATAACTATAGGTGCACTTAGTATTGATGCTCAGTGTAAATTTTACTTGCACCTATAATACATTTTACATGCACTTGTAATGCATTTTACTTGCACTTCGATGTTCAATTATTTACGAAAATGTCACCGCGTATTTTTTTTAAAAAGGGGACAGGGACTTCACCTAGTGATCTCTTTCTACGGAAATGCGCTTTCGGAATAGCAGATGAATTGAGCAGAGAATTTGAGAAAAGTCAGTGTTTCTCATCCATTAGATCTAGACACGTGGACGGATATCAGGCATTCGCATATTCGCACCAGAGTGCAATTCTCTCTCTCTCTCTCTCTCTCTCTCTCTCTCTCTCTCTCTCTCTATATATATATATATATATATATATATATATATATATATATATATATATATATATATATATATATATATATATATATATTGTGTGTGTGTGAAGAATCTAATAATATTCATGTCAAATTATCATAATATAAAATAATACTATAATATTTTTTTTTAAAATTGAACTGCGAGCTAGCCCGCGAATCTGCATGAGGTGTGCTAGGATTGAAGAATTCTAGCACACGAATTATCCTACAATGAAACACAAAAGTTAGGCAAATTATATCGTGCATCAGGGCGCACAATGGAGTTTATGTATATTATGTTAAGAGTTTATATGTATTGTGTTAAGAGTTCATGTGTATTATGTTAAGAGTTTATGTGTATTATGTATTATGTTAGATTATGTATATTATGTTTGGAGTTTATGTGTATTCTACTATAAAATTATGTACATACGAAACAGAGGATTTTTAGGATGCACAATGTATTGTGAGTCCTGGTGCACGATATAACAACTACAAAAATTACATGCAACCCATAGTGGGGTGGACCAGCCCACATTGACACCTCTAGTTAGAATATAATTTTAGTTCTTAGAGCAACAAAACCATTAAGCTACATTGAGTTTACTTTTTTTTTTTTTTTAAAGCCATCATATGATTGTATTAATGAATCAAAGTTGTAATAGAGTCAGGTGAGATAGAATCCTAATACATAAAATTATCCTGAGTAAAAACTAACAAAGTTAGAATATGAGCATGTAAATTAACTTGGCTAGAAACATAATTTAACGAGCAAAAATTAAAAAGAGACATAAGTGTCTTGCATTGAACCACCACGACCCCAACATAGGATAAGATAGATGTTGTTTCCTGCCGAAGAGCACTTCGTAACACCACGTAATCTGTGAGTAGACTCACCGATGTGACATTGAGTTTACTTAGTATATGAATAATTCAATAATTCAATAATTCAACAAAACCATTAAGCTATCTTTATTCTTTATAATCTCTTCCTTTTCAGTATAAAAACTTTGAGGTAATGATATTTTTTGTTGCAATTCTAAACTAGATTTTTGAACTAGCAAGAGAAACTTAACAAATACATCAAATTCAATTGGATTTTGGAAACTAAGGTGAACTTCTTTCAGTTCTTGAATACTAACGATTAACGAATCAGTGTAGTATGCTATCCTTTCAGTGACATGTTATTTAATTTCTTTTCAAACATATGGTAGTTTCATTTCAGCAAAGTAAAATATCATTTCAATTCAACTACATTTTTATTTGACAATATATACTCATTATGCAAAATATGTTATCCAATTTTATTTTATACATACTGTAGTTTTATTTCAACACAATTAAAGTATCATTTCAATTTAATTATAGTTCCATTTGATAATATAAACATAATATGTGAGACAAATTATTTAGTTTCATTTTAAATAGATACATTATAGTTACCAGGACTATGTGGTCTAATGGTATCTGAGTTGGACTTCCAATTGGAAGATTATGAGTTCAAGCCTTAGTGGAGGCGTTATTGGTTCTTTGTGTTTTAGTAGGTTGAGAAAGTATATGAATAGATACTACAATGTAATAGAACCAGTAGCTTTCACAAAAAAAAAAAAAAAAAAAAAGATACATTGTAGTTTATCTTGTTCTGAACGGCGGCGTTTTTAGACCATAGTCCACACAACTGTGTGGACCATGGTTCACTATATAAAAATTGTTATCGTGTTAGCACAGCCTTTAAAAAAAAATTTAAAAAGGTAAAATAAGGACTAAACCAAAAAACGCTACGGCCCAAGCTTGAAAACTGCATATTGCGGGCTTCATATATTATACCAAGGGAAAAGCCCATACTATTGGTCACACAGATATTGGGCTTTAACATTTTGAACAAAATTTTAAAAATAAAAAATAAACGAGGAGCATATGGTAAAGAAAAATTATGAGACGTTTTAAAAATTGTTACAGCCCAAATAACATCATTATCCTTGTCACCAAATAAAATCTACGGAATTCCGTCGCAGCTTCTTGTAAAGTGGGGCCGCCAATAATATGATGAATCCTAATTCTGTCTGTCTCCTGAACCTGACAGAGGATCCTATCCTAGATTAAGTTTTAATAATGTATATTCTTATAATAATAATAAGAAAAATATATATATCAAAGTTTAGCATGATGTATAATAGTTTATAATTTTTATATTAATTAATAATTTATAAATTAATTAATTTTTTCACGAATTAATCAAATGCAATTGTTTTAAGTAACATAAAATTTACTTTAGGTGAGATTTATCAAAAAAGAATGACAATTATTTTACCTCAGTTAATTTGTAATATTCAAATTTTATTTAAGATGAATACTAATAGCTTATAAGTTATAAGCAAAACACTAAAACAGCTCACATAAGTGGGTTTGGGTTTGGTTTATAAGACATTAAACTTACCCCAAAGACTGAATCCCCAACTTTAAGGACCACCACACTTCGACCCGACAGAGCATGTGGGAGGATGTAAATCACGGTGACTCAATGAGTTAGTAGGCAAAGTCAAATGCCGGTGCTCATAGGAAATCTGTCCACTTTAAATATAATTCTCACACTGTCGTTATCAAGGTTCAAACTTTAATCTCTTATTCTAAATATTGCTCACTAAATCATTGAGCTAAATCTATGCGGATAATAACACATTAACTTAATGTCATGATTCATTGAATCATCGGAGTAGAAAAGGGGGAAAAAATCTACGGTAAAAAAATGTGAATAGGTAATTGTTTATTCCTAAAACAGGGGGTGCACGTGCGTGTCTCCCGCGGAATCGTCGGGATATTTGAGTCAAAAGATGCAGCGCACGTGCCTCTTCGGTCAAAGGTGAAAAGAGAGGTGTGATTACGTTGCACGAGTCTACGAGGACAGCAAAGTTATTTCTTTAATTACAGTACTAAAAAAATACAGAGGTGTGAATATGTGATTATTAAAATCATAAATTAATTTAAAAATTTACCTTATTTGATAATCACGCACAGTTCTACACCGTCACAGAGACTTTTTCCACATTTTTTCTCTATTATTATTATTATTTTAATTTTAATTTATTATAAAAAGGTTAATAATGGAAAGTTGCATGTTACTACTGAAGGCTTTGATAGATTTGTTCCACATGGAGCAAAATGAGCTTAACTACTACGGAGTGTTAATAATTTTGTCAAGTACAATAATTTCCATTTTATTATTATTAATTTTTGGGCAATTCGCCCCACGTGTACTATCACGTGCTAGTTAACCGAAAGCAGCAACTTGTTCCGGGTGGGTCGGCGGGTTTAATTTGATCCGAAACCCGAGAAGGGGTTGGTTCGGTTCTTGAGGAGCATGCATCTGCCCCTTCATATTCTATGTTCCTAATCCCAACCGTTCATCGGATCACTTCCCCTCTCCTGCAAATTAGGTGCATGTTTGGTGTATCTGTGCTTAACAATACCCCAAATTAATGGTTTTTTGAACTAAATGGTGCAATTTGTGATGCTTATTGCAATCTTTTATGGTAAACAGATCATTCATACTATTTTATTTGAAGTAATCAAGAAATTTTTTTTTTTTAATGTTTTTATACCTAGTAATCTTATAATGGATGAATTACCAAACAATTGGGATGTGATTTTGTAGGTTTACAATGAAGATGATAAGATAATGTTGGAGTTGCTCGAATCACTAAGAGCGCAGCCAAGTGTTTTTCTTTTTATGGATTGTAATGAGAACAATCTGTTTAGTACAAAGATGAAGTATTTATATATTGAGATTGAATTTATTACGCGCTACATATGAAACAATACAAGCTAGTGGGTATATATTTGGATATGACAACTAATGAAGGGTTGTAGGCTTGTAGCTTTGGAGTAGTGGTTAAGAAGTTATAACAAATTATTGGTAACTAACATAATACTACCTGTCTAGGTGATAATTATCTAAATTTAAAAAAAAAAAAAAACGATATTGACTAGGTTCTTGAGTTTGGATGACCATATGTTATTCAACACGCAGTGAACCAAATGATTTGTATGGTGACAATGATTCATAGACAGCGGAATCAATAGTTGAACCAAAATGTCTCAATATTTAAAGTCTTATTAAGATAAACTTAATAAGACATGAATAATAATTTTAACAATTACCTATGTTCTTGTAAAAGATAACATGAATAATAACTCTAACATCTACTTAATAATATATACTTGAGACCTAAATTCTCGTAAAAGATAACATGTTAACTCCATCATTCAACAATGAAATTTAAAAATAAAATAAAATAAAATTAAAACATGTGCTTAATTGAAGATTATAATTAGCTAAAGAACATGTACCATACCCACTTGGAAATGGGAGGTCCATCAAATGAAATCCTCCAAATCCTAAGGAAATCACATTTCACCTAACCAAAGAGTCACCCCTCCTTTCTTTTGGTTCAAGGAATCTGTGGCTCAGCTCCATCACAAATTGATAGTAAAATAGATGCAATTTTGTTGCTTGTGATCAAAGAAATGTAAGCCACACTCCATTAAGTTGGACTTCACCGCCCCTATTCACATGAGATAGATGGTTTTCCTCCTCGTTTTGTGTATCATTAATTTAGATTTTAGACCACCACCCCGCCGGTTTGAAACCCGATCACAACCAAATTAAACGCTACAAGTGGTCCAAACAAAAAATATCTCATTTTATGTGTTTAATTCAGTTAATAAAATTTGATTGAGTTACATTTAATTTATTCCGTAATTTTTGTAATATTAAATTTATTATTAATATTCACAATTTATATACTTAAAAATGACACTAAAAATATTATGAAACACACACAAAAAAATCAAATTTTAAAATAAACATAAGTATTAAAGAAAAATTTTAAAAGGGAAAATAACATTTTCCCCCTTAAGTTATATGCTTACAGCATTTTTTTTTTTCTCTAAGTTATTCATGTATATACATTTGTCCCCTCGGTTATGTTAAAAATGGTAATTTTTCCTCTTTATTATTAAATGAACATTTTTACCCTTAAAATAAGTATTTCATTTATTTTTTTCTTCAACAAATAATTGAATTGCTTATATGTAGGGATGAGTACAGTTCGATTTGAACATAACCGGACACTTTAACAATCAAATCGAAATAGTAAGGAAGGATTTGGTTACGATTTAGAACCAAAATAAAATAAAATAAAATAACTTTGAACTTAGACTATTTTACAAATAAGAAATAGAATTTAAAATAAATAAATCTTGAATTTGCGGTTCAAAATCAAAATTGGAACCAAATCGAACTGATTTATCATTTACCAATAGTGTCTGATCATTTTCACATTTATTCTAATTTAATTCAACATATAAGTAGATATGACAACTGCGGTTCGGCTCCGGTTCACAGTTTTGGAATATGATAAATCGTAACGGGAACCTTTTAGGAAGGTTCCGATTTTGGTTTGAACCGCCAGTTCGGTTCCAGTTCAGGGTTATTGGAAATGATAAATCAGAACGGGAACCTTTTAGGAATGTTACAATTTTGGTTTGAACCGCCAGTTCGTTTCTAGTTCAGGGTTATTGGAAATGATAAATCAGAACGGGAACCTTTTAGAAAGCTTCCAGTTTCGGTTTGAACCACCAGTTCAAAATCTATTTATTTATTTAAAATCTATTTCTTATTTTTAAAATAATCTAAATTTAATAATTATTTTATTTTATTTTATTTTGGTTTTGAATCGTAATCAGAATTGTCCATACTGTTTCATTTCGGTTGCTATAGTGTTCGGTTAGGTTCGAATCGAACCGTAGTCATCCATTCACATAAGCAATAATTTGTTGAAAAAAAATTAAAATACTTATTTTTAAGACTGATAACATAAAAGTGGGTAAAACCGTAATTTTTAACATAACTTAGAGAACAAATGTGAATACATGAATAACTCATAGGAAAAAAGTGTTATAAACATATAACTCAGGGGGGAAATGTTATTTTCCCTTTAAAAAGAAGACAATGTTTTTTTTTTAATTATTTCAGTGCTACTGACTCTGATATAATGTAGTATATACTCATATTTACTTTCTCAACCTATTGAAAATTACAAAGAGGCAATATCATAACTTTTTAATTGAGAGAGTCACTTCATACCACTAAAGTACAATGCAATTTGCAACACAGAATTAATTTAATTCATGAATAATAAATAAGATTGATAAATGAGATAGGTTGGGTAAAAAAAAAAGGAAAATATTATATGGACTCCCACTTCTTACTCTCAATTTCTACTCCCTCTCACAAATTCTTGATATAGACTTTTTTCGTGGGGCTTACATGATGAAAATATTCTATCCTTGGTTGCTACATCATGAAATAAAAGTGAAAGAGTAGAATTTGGAAGTTCATGCAGTAGAACTCAAGAAAAAAATGAATAAAGAACAAATGAATGTGATAGAGGGACAGAGGAGGAATCTGAGCAATCAATCTCAGATGTCACTTTCGTTGAGAGAGCACAACGAGATGCCACGTCCTCCTTTGATTAATCATGTGGGGCCCCACTCTTGTTCATCTTGACCGATAACGATAACGATAAAAGCCAACCAGAATACAGTACCCATTTTGATCCAGATTGCATTATATGCTGCACCGCGCCTGTCACAAATCAACCCACGCCTACGTGTATATATACACTTTTCGACACCGCTCTTCTTACTCTACTCATTGTTTCTATATTTTTAAAATTTTTAATTTATTGAATGTCATATGATGATAATATTATCAAATTAGTTGGATAATGATTTTTTTTTTTTTGAAATATAATTTAGTTAAATTGATATTTTGGCTTCGTTGCTTCTTAAAGTCAATACCCCCGGTCCGGTCGAGTATATGATTTCAAAAGAAAATTTGTATTTTTGATCGCTAAATTATTTTCAAATTATAAATCTAGTCAATTTTTTTTTTTTATATAAAATTTGTTATTTAGTTGTTAAATATCAAACTTTGGCGGGGTGTGCATTGATTCTTTGAGTAGAAAAAAGATTGAGAAAGTACAAATCATTACAAAAATTTGTGTGAGGATTCATGAGAGGGGTTTGGTCGAGATCAAATGTAATATTTATACTAAAAAAAGTAATACTAATATGAAATAAAATGTTTATTATATAGGGAAGTGTACTATTATTTCAGAAAAATGTAATCTTATATTTTGATATATGCCAAAACTTGTGTGAGACCGTCTCACCGTGAGACGGGTCGAGTCAATATTAAAATGTAATACTTATACGCACAAATGTAATACTAATTAGGAATAAAATGGTCATTACTTATATGGATAAATCCAATACTTAAAAAAAAAAAGTAATACTTTTACATTTTAATTTAAAAGTATTATTTTTTTACTAAAAAATATTATCTTTTCCATTATAAATAACAAACACTTTTCAACATTAAATGTAAAAGTATTAAATTTGAGCATATAAGTGTAACATTTACACTTATAAATACTACATTTACATGTTCATTTGACCTGATCGTATCACACTCTCACATAAACTTGACCCATATATAGGTAATAAATAGGTTGTTTTTTTTTCAATTTTAAATTTACATCCATAAATCATAATCAATAACCTATGCAAATTTGTACCCTACACCTATGCAATTTTGTACCATAAATTTAATTCAAATCCTCTCTAGTCTCTAGTAGGGAGTAGTAGCTAGCTATCTCTCACCATTAGTAAAAACAAAAACAAAAAAAACAATATAATACTAATAATAATTATTAAATTAAAATTGAATAAATGATTATACATTTGGTATACGTATAGAGTTGTATGTAGGGGAAGTAGCTTTAGGTATTAGCAGTCTCGATGTGACTTGTGAGATGGTAGAATGGAGACCAAGTAATAATAGTGTAGTAGTGGGATTAATATAAATAGTAAATAATTATCCCCCCTAAAAAGATGGGGGCGGGATTCTCTAATATGCCAAATTTCTTGTGGTTTTAAGAATCAAAGCAAAACCCCCCCGATTCTCTGCCTTACTGTTTCCTTGCCCTTTTCTCGCCCTCCGGCACGCCCTTCCTTCTTCCATTCAAATGTTTTTTTTTTTTTTTTTTTTTTTTAGCACTAAGATTTTATACAGAGGTAATTTTAGGAATGGTCCAATTGACTATAATCATTTATCAATTTTTTATCATTTACTTTCAATTAGATTATAAATAATCTCTTTACTATTGATCTTTACCAATTTTCGTCATTCACTCTCAATTATCAGTCTCGATCACCTAATCCGTCAACCCCACTTGCAGTTTAAGAAGGCAACCTAGCTAGGTTTCAATTCCTTGGAATGTGGGCCTCTAGCCTTTGAAGAAACAATTTGGAGTGCAAGAATATTGTGGTATGAGTTCTGTTACATGTACTCTCAAATCTTATTCCCTGACTGACTCTGATAGGTTATTTTTTTTCATGTGGGTCCCTGTGAAAGTGTCTATATCACTATTTTAAGTGTGGAAGTATATAATGGGAGTACATATAGTATTTTTCTTGTGGTATATTCATGCATGTTTTGAAGATAGATGTTGGTTGGTGGGCAGTAGTATTAATGTATTATATATAATTAAGAGTACAGAAAGACTACTACGTTGTGGTTGTGTGGGATCCTTGAATGTGACATTGCTGGGAAGGCAGAGCATAGATGATACATGGAATATAATGGAATCATATGACCACTACTACAATCTGAAACCTGTTGTCATATTTAGAAAACGAGAAAGCAAGAAATGATGATCTGAGGAATGGATATCGCAGTCGTTTTCACAATACACGGACATCTTTGGCGGTGCGTGTCGGTTTTCTTCCCAGTCAAACATTACATGAAAACGTTTGAAAAAAAAAAAAATCTTATATTAAATTCTGTATGTACCTTCTAGTACGTTTAATTTATTAATTTTCTCATGTCTCAACCAAATCTTATATTAGTGTTTTTGTTTTTACTTTGCTAATGACATGAATAGAGAAAAGTATATGGCTTTTACATGGGTAGGGTCGGGGTGTTGATGTAACTTGAAATCGCATTGATATGATAATTTAGAAAAAATAAAAATTTTGGTGGATCGTGAGAAAAACGGTTAAACCCAATTAAAAAGTTAATTTGAACAGTCCGAATCTAAAATCGAAATTGACATCCCTAGTTGAAGTTAATGGTGATAAAGTTGGAATTGAAGTTCCAACTATTAAGGGATCAAGGAAGAATATGTCACTATGTAACATATTTAGATTCATGAACCATGACATTCGGTCGAAGAGTATGTCATTATGTAGCATATATTTAGATTCATGAATAATAAAATTATTTGAGCTTTACTTTTACGTTTTATATTTATATTTCTAAACTTAAATATGAAGATTTGGAGTTTGAATTAACGATTATATTGTATTTTTGAGTTGGAATTTGAAATTAAAGGTTTTGATTGATAATAATGTTTGAAGGTTATTATTATTGATATAAATGTTTTAGTTTGTTAAAATTAAATGTTTTAAAAAAACCTTTTAAGCTTGAGATTTTACAATTAAGGCAAAAATAATTTTAACTTCATTCAATAAGCTTGATGACTTAAACAAATTAACCCGATTAATATCGATACAAATTAAAGAGATTCTTATGGAAATGGATTTTTTTTTCATTTTAATTTTTAGTTGACAATGTGAGGAAAAAAACTAGTGTATTGTAATATTGGACAATCTAAAAAATCGAGAAAATTACATTCTCTAAGGATCCGTTTAGAAACATGAAAAATGACTTACGGAAATCATTTTTTAAACTTTCATGTGCTTGAGTATTCAAATAAAATAAAGTCAAAAGAAAATATTCATTATACTTAATGAAAAATACTCAATTTTATAAAAAATTTCTTCTCATATTTTTACTCATAAGACATTTTATGAATTCTTTTATTTTTTCATGTTTATATTTTCTCTTATCTCTTTTCTAGTTTCCATATTATTATTCTTATTACTATTGTTATCAACACTACTACCACACCACCACACCGACCACTATCACCACCACCACCACCACACCACTTATTATTATTATTATTATTATTATTATTATTATTATTATTATTATTATTATTATTATTATTATTATTAATGTTATTTTAAAATTAGCAATATGGCTTCAATCTCAAATTGAACAAGAGCCGCCAACTAATGCTCAAGAAGTATACAATCGTGCACATTTTTCTCTTTGAAATTGTATTGAGAGGTCGTTTGGAGTATTGAATAAGAGATGGAAGATACTTGTTAAAATGCCGCAGTTTAGTGAGGATACCCAAATTGATGTTATTATGGCCACATTTGCACTACATAATTATATTCAGAAGAATTCACAAGATGACATGATGTTTAATGTGCATCCAGATTACATACCGCCCGATGAACTTCAAAATTCAAGTAGTAATATCTCCATCAACGAAAATTTAAGTCACACCTCTATGGAGATGAAGGAGGTTCGCAACAATATTGCTACTTCATTATGGGATGCTAGATCATGATCATGCTAATAGTTTTATGAGTTAATACCCAAAATAGTCCCTCGACTATGTCGTAATTACCAATTTAGTCCTCGACTATCATTCTTACCCAATTAAGTCCTCAACTATACAATTTTTACCCAATTTAGTCATTTGTAATTTGACTGTTTGTTGACTGTCAAAAGTGAAAATAAAGTTGTAATTTTACAAGTTTTCTCCTTCCTCCTCATTTAGCAGCGTCAAACCATGTAACAATAAGCTCCGGTTGGGTTCTAAACCTATCAGTATCGAAGTAGTGGTTATGCATCGGATAGCCCATGAATTTGATTTCCAACAATTTTTTGACGATCGAAATCTGATCGGAGTGTATTGCTGCATGGTTTGGCGCTGCTAAATGGAGAGGAAGGAGAAATCTTGTAAAATTATAATTTTATCCCGACTTTTGACAGTCAACAAATAGTCAAATTAATACCGGAGACTAAATTGGGTAAGAATTGTATAGTTGAGGACTAAATTGGGTAAGAATTGTATAGTTGAGGACTTAATTGAGTAAAAGTTACATAGTTAAGGACTTAATTGGGTAAGAATGGTAGTTAAGGACCAAATTGATAATTATGGCATAGTCGAGGGACCATTTTGGGTATTAACTCTAGTTTTATTTTAAAAAGTGTTTACATTTTTTGGAAGACGAAATGTTAAATTTTAATATGTAAACAAACTAATTTAAATTTTATGAAGATGTCATTTTTAGTCTTTTTACATTTATCAACTTATCAAAAAACTAATTTTACCAAACACTTTCAATCATAACAGCTAGCTTAACAGCTCTTAAATTTTCAGCTCCGAGCTTATAGCTTTTCAGCTTTCAGCTCCTTTTCAGCTATCAGCTTCTAACTTATAGCTTTTCAACTAGGTTTGCCAAACAGAACCATAGTGAGTCAAAAAGAAATTGATATGACATTTTTAATTTTTTAAAATCTTATAACCTCATATTACATTAATCAAACACTTATTATATAACATTTCAATAAAGCATTACCTAATAATCTCAAAAATACCATAACCAAACATCGCTTAGGTATTCGTGACATTAAAAGCAATGGACTTTACTTAATTATAAATTTAAACGCGAAGCATGCAAATATAATTATTCACAAAATCTGGAAGGAGTAGCAGAAACAACTTTAGTAAATGAATCATTGAATGACTGTCGATGATGTTGCAAGTACGATAATAAATGGTTTTGGTGAGCAATGCATTGATTCAGCAACACTCCAAAAATGAAGAGGCATTATATTGCTGGAATGCACGGCAATCGGCATGAATGACACGTGTAACAATCAAAATGAATGTGACACGCCAGCCAGCTTCAGTAACCTCAATATTCAACCATATGGGAATGGGAATTAAAATGATATGTATATTATCCAGAATAAAACTCTTATTTTCATTCTCAAACTCACAATTTGTTTCTCATTTCGATTTATTCTCCTTAATTAACAATTTAGGGATAATTTTCTTAGACCTTGAACACATTGGGGGATCGAATCAAATTACGAAAACACATCCATATAACATTCAAAATTTTGAAAAATTAAAATTTGAACCTCTACACACTCACGTTTGAAGAATTAACATTCGAATATAGGAATTGAATTTCAAAGAATTAAAATTTGAAGAATTAACATTTGAAAAATATACATACATTCGAAGGTCTACATTCCTAATACCTTATTCCCGGATTCTCATTTGTCCAAGAAGTTTGAAGGCTTAGTAGTTGCCCAATGCCCACAATTGTAGTTTGAAGCTGATGTTGCCTCAACAAAATGATGAACACTTTTATTTGAGTGCCTAGAGGCAGAATAACTTTGACTCTTACTACACTTCATTGTTGCAACTGGAGATCAGAAGAAATTTGAGAAATGTTGAACTAGGGTTTTGTGTATTGAGAAGACGTATGAGAAAGGTATGGAGTCAATTGGAGAAGACGTCTGCGTATTAATTTGAAGGTATGAGGACCAAATTGGTTAAACTTAAACCAGTCATAGTTAACTAGTTCGTCAATAGTGGTGTGACCATTACATCCCTCAAAATATGTTGTCTTCGTCGTTGGAGGGCTAAATCAATTAAAAAAATAAAATCAAAGGATCTAATTAGACAAACGCAAGAATCAAATTGATATAATCAAGGATGATTTTGAAAATTTCTCTTACTAAATGCATAAACCCACAACCTGTATTTGTATTTGTATTTGTATTTGTATTATTAATATTATTATTATTATTATTATTATTATTATTATTATTATTATTATTATTATTATTATTATTATTATTATTATTATTATTATTATCTAAAGTAAAATTAAAAATTTTCTTTTTACACATGTGGATTAAAATAAAAATGAACAAATTACATAAATCTAAATTAAATATAACAAAAATAAAGCATAAAAATTCAAATCATTAATTTTATAGAAAATATTTGAACGCAAGATTATAATATAAATTATCATAATATATTGTAATTAAATTGAAAAGAGAATTCACAAAAAATATTATGAAAATATTTTACATAACATTCAAATATAAAAAGTTAATCCAGAATTGAATACAATTACGTGTCACGAATTATGGATTGCCAATAAAAAAAAAACACGTGAAGGTCACAGAGGTCGCACGTGATTAGTGGGTGCTTTACACAATTAATATCAGTGCTTTAAATATTTGTTTAACATTTAATTGTTGTAATTAAATTATAAATTATTATGAGTAGTACATAAATCTAAAGTAAAATTAAAAATTCACAACCCGTGTCAAACCCACTAACCCACAAGTCCAAATTCCTACCTAATATTTTCCTCTGCAGCGATGGAGAAAAAGGTCGCGGCGATAAAGAAGACGGCATGGGTTAACTCATTGATTACCTTAGGTATGTAGTCTTTTCCGTTGTTGTTGTTGTTTTGATTTTATTTAATTTTATTTTATTTGTGAATTAAAAAATGAGTTAATACCCAAAATCGTCCTCGACTATAATGGTTTTTCTCAATTTCGTCCTAAACGGCTTTGGTGACCTAATATCGTCCTAGACTTTTGTGTTTCGCTCAATTTAGTCCTCATTTGTTATTTCGTCAAATTGGTGTTCAATAAAGAGATAATTCAGTAATGTCAATATTGATCTCTCTTTACTTTCAACTTGTGAAGTGCGAAATTCCTTTTTCTTGTACGAATTACACCCAGAATTACTCCCGGACCTGCAAATCAAATTTTATATTCGCAGTTTTAGGAGTAATTCTGGGAGTAATTCATAAAAAAAAAAGGGATTTCGCAGTTCACATGTCTATGAGTAAAGAGATGCCAATATTAAAATTACTGAATTGTCTATTTATTTAACACCAAATGGACAGAATAACAAATGAGGGACTAAATTGAGCAAAAACACAAAAGTCTGAGACTAAATTGAGCGAAACACAAAAGTCTGGGACGATATTAGGTCACCAAAGTCGTTTAGGACGAAATTGAGAAAAATCACTATAGTCGAGGACGATTTTGGGTATTAACTCATAAAAAAATATAAGTTTGTTGTGCGTTCTATGTTTTGAGGAAGAAATGACTTCCTTTTTGAGTTAACTTGTTTCTTAAATTGGGATGATAGTATCTTTCATCATTTTTTCACTGTTTTTCATTAATCTCGTGTTCTGAATTTTGGGAAAACTTCAAAGGTGCAAACCACGAGGGAGAGGAGGGATAATTTTGGGTTATGAAGAAATTGGAATAAGCTTATTTAAAAACGCTACTTCAAGCAGCGTTTTGAAAATCAAATGATTACCCCAATCAGCTATCGCAATAAATTCTTTTACCAAACACAAATTTTGGCTAATTGACTTGGTCAATTAGTCAAAATTGATCAAATCAATTGGAAAGATTGATCAACTATTTTCCAGATGTTTTCAAAAAAAAAAACTATTTTTCAAATAGTCCCTTTATCTACATATTTGAAGATAAAGAATGTCAATTCATTATTGTTTAGAGATATTACTACCGTTTTCTTGATGATGGAGACAATCATCGGGAAGTAAGGATTATGCCCTTGGTATGTTTGATTTTTTTGGTTGACTTTTTGTTTTGGCAATAAACAAAAACGCGTGAGGGTCACGGAGGTTGCACGCGGTTATTGTGCACTTAACGCAATTATTATCAATGCAATAATTAATTTGATAAGATTTAGTTGCTATAATTAAATTATAAATTATTATGATTATCACATAAATCTAAATTTAAATTTAACTTTTTTTTTTTTTTACACATGAGGAATAAAATAAAGATAAAAAAAATTGCATAAAACTAAATTAAATAACAAAAATAATTTGCAAAAAAAAAAAGTAAAATCATGAATTTTATAAGAAATATTTTAAATGCAATACTATAATATAAATTATTGTCATTAAATTGAAAAGAGAATTCATAAAAAATATTATGAAAATATTTTACATAACATTCAAATGTTGAAAGATAATCTAGAGTTGAATACGATTTAATCAGATTTTACGTGTTACGAATTATGAACTACCAATAAAAAAAACACGTGAAGGTCACGGAGGTCGCACGTTATTAGTGGGCACTTTACACAATTAATATTATTGCTTTAAATATTTGTTTAACATTTAATTGTTGTGATTAAATTATAAATTATTATGACTATTACATAAATCTAAAGTAAAATTAAAAATTCTTTTTACACATTTGTGGATTAAAATAAATATGAACAAATTACATAAATCTAAATTAAATAACAAAAATAATGCATAAAAAGTCAAATCATTAATTTTATAGAAAATATTTGAAATGCAAGATTATAATATAAATAATCATAATATATTGTCATTAAATTGAAAAGAGAATTCACAAAAAAATATTATGAAAATATTTTACATAACATTCAAATGTAAAAAGGTAATCCAGAATTGAATATAATTACGTGTCACAAATTATGGATTGCCGATAAAAAAAAACACGTGAAGGTCACAGAGGTCGCACGTGATTAGTGGGCGCTTTACACAATTAATATCAGTGCTTTAAATATTTATTTAACATTTAATTGTTGTAATTAAATTATAAATTATTATGATTAGTACATAAATCTAAAGTAAAATTAAAAATTCACAACCCGTGTCAAACCCACTGACCCACAAGTCCAAATCCCTACCTAATATTTTCCTCGGAATAAGGGTCAAATAGGCCACTGAACCGCACACAATAATGCAATTAGGCCATTGAACTCAAAAAAACAACAATTAAGTCCCTAAACTAACCCATTTCAAACAATTTGTTCAATTTGCAGATTTTCCCCTTTCTAACAGGTCACCCAATTTAAAATATGTTTAAAAATATTTTTTTAAAAAAATTAATTAAAATAAACTAAAATTATTTATTAAAAAAAAAAAAAAAAAAAAAAAAAAAAAAAAAAACTAACTAACTTCGTCTCCGCCGGAGACGAAGAACGCATCATCGTCTCCGGCCATGGAGACGAAGATCCGTTCTTCGTCTCTGGCCGGAGACGAAGATCCATTCTTCGTCTCCATGGCCGGAGACGAAGATACGTTCTTCGTCTCCGGCGGACGAAGTTTAAGTTTTTTTTTTTTTTTTTTTTTTGTTTTTGTTTTTGTTTAATAAATAATTTTAGTTTATTTGGATTAAATTTTTTTAAAAAAATTATTTTTAAAATATATTTTAAATTGAGTAACCTGTTAGAAAGGGGAAAACCTGTAAATTGGACAAATTGTTTGAAATGGGTTAGTTTAGGGACCTAATTGTTGCTTTTTTGAGTTCAATGGCCTAATTGCATTATTGTGTGCGGTTGGATGACCTATTTGACCCTTATTCCTATTTTCCTCTGCAGCGATGGAGAAAAAGGTCGCGACGACAAAGAAGACGGCATGGGTTAACTCATTGATTGCCTTAGGTATATAGTTTTTTCCGTTGTTATTGTTGTTTTGATTTTATTTAATTTTATTTTATTTGTGAATTAAAAAAAATATAATTTTTGTTGTGCATTCTAAGTTTTGAGGAAGAAATGACTTCCTTTTTGAGTTAACTTGTTTCTTAAATTGGGCCGATAGTATTTTTCATCATTTTTCATTGTTTTTCGTTGATCTCGTGTTTTGAATTTTAGGAAAACTTCAAAGGTGCAACCATGAGGGAGAGGATGAATAATTTTGGGTGATGAAGAAATTGGAATAAACTGATTTAAAAACGCAACTTCGAACAGCATTTTGAAAATCAAATGATTACTCCAATCAGCTATCGCAATAAATTCTTTTACCAAACACTAATTTTGGCTAATTGACTTGGTCAATTAGTCAAAATTGATCAAATCAATTGGAAAGGTTGATCAACTATTTTTCAAATAGTCCCTTTATCTACATATTTGAATATAAAGAATGTCAATTCATTATCGTTTAGAGATAGTACTACCGTTTTCTTGATGATGGAGACAATCATTGGGAAGTAAGGATTATGCCCTTGGTATGTTTGATTTTTTTGGTTGACTTTTTGTTTTGAAAATAAACAAAAACACGTGAATGTCACGGAGGTTGCACGCGGTTATTGTGCACTTAACGCAATTATTATCAATGCATTAATTAATTTGTTAAGATTTAGTTGTTGTAATTAAATTATAAATTATTATGATTATCACATGAATCTAATTTTTTATTTTTTTTTACACATGAGGAATAAAATAAAGATAAAAAAATTGCATAAAACTAAATTAAATAACAAAAATAATATGCAAAAAAAGAAAAGTAAAATCATGAATGAGTTAATACCCAAAATCGTCCTCGACTATAGTGGTTTTTCTCAATTTCGTCCTAAACGACTTTGGTGACCTAATATCGTCCCAGACTTTTGTGTTTCGCTCAATTTAGTCCTCCATTTGTTATTCCGTCAAATTGGTGTTAAATAAAGGGACAATTCAGTAATGTCAATATTGATCTCTCTTTACTTTCAATTTGTGAAGTGCGAAATTCCTCTTTCTTGTACGAATTACACCCAGAATTACTCCCGGACCTGCAAATCAAATTTTATATTCGCAGTTTTAGGAATAATTATGGGAGTAATTCGTAAAAAAAAGGGATTTCGCAGTTCACATGTCTATGAGTAAAGAGATGCCAATATTAAAATTACTGAATTGTCTATTTATTTAACACCAAATAGACAGAATAACAAATGAGGGACTAAATTGAGCAAAAACACAAAAGTTTGGGACTAAATTGAGCGAAACACAAAAGTCTGGGACGATATTAGGTCACCAAAGTCGTTTAGGACGAAATTGAGAAAAACCACTATAGTCGAGGACGATTTTGGGTATTAACTCAATCATGAATTTTATAAGAAATATTTTAAATGCAAGACTATAATATAAATTATTGTCATTAAATTGAAAAGAGAATTCACAACAAATATTATGAAAATATTTTACATAACATTCAAATGTAGAAAGATAATTCAGAGTTGAATACAATTTAATCGGATTTTACGTGTTACGAATTATGAACTACAAATAAAAAAAAACACGTGAAGTCACGGAGGTCGCCCGTGATTAGTGGGCACTTTACACAATTAATATTATTGCTTTAAATATTTGTTTAACATTTAATTGTTGTAATTAAATTATAAATTATGATTATTACTTAAATCTAAAGTAAAATTACAAATTTTCTTTATACACATGTGGATTAAAATAAATATGAAAAAATTACATAAATCTAAATAATGCATAAAAAGTCAAATCATTAATTTTATAGAAAATATTTGAAATGCAAGATTATAATATAAATTATCATAATATATTGTCATTAAATTGAAATGAAAATTCACAAAATATATTATGAAAATATTTTACATAGCATTTAAATGTAAAAAGGTAATCTAGTGTTGAACATATTTCAGTTGGATTTTACGTGTCATGGATTATGGCGTATATATGTATTTGTCTCTCTAGTTTCTTAAAATATGTTGTCGTTGGTGTCGGATGACCAAATCTTTAATAAACGTCAAAGGACCTAACTAGACAATTTTGAAATGCGAGGATCAAAGTAATCAAATCGATATAGTCAAGGGACCATTTTGCTAATTTTCTCCTACTAAATGGCTAAACCCACATCATTTATTATTATTATTATTATTATTATTATTATTATTATTATTATTATTATTAAATGTCACGCCTATAATCTACAACCCGTGTCAAACCCACTTACCCACAAGTCCAACTGTCCAAATCTCTACCTAATATTTTTATTTACAGCGATGGCGAAAAAGGCAGCGACAACAAAAGACGGCGTGGGTTAACTCATTTCTTAACTCAGGTATGTATGTAGTCTTTTCCGTTGTTGTTTTGATTTTATTTAATTTTATTTTATTTGTGAATTTAAAAAACCTAAATTTGTTGTGTGCTCTAAGTTTTGAGGATGAAATTACTTCCTTTTTGGGTTAATTTGTTTCTTAAATTGTGCTGGTAGTATTTTTCATTAATTTTTTTCACTATTTTCCATTAATCGCGTGTCCTGAGTTTTGAAAAAACTTCAAAGGTGCATCCATGAGGGAGAAGTGGGTTAATTTTGGATTATGAAGAAATTGGAATAAGCTGATTTAGAAACGATATTCCAAGCAGCGTTTTGAAAATCAAATGATTGTCCCAATCAGCCATCGCAATAAATTCTTTTACCAAACACTAATTTTAGCTGATTGACTTGGTCAATTAGTAAAAATTGATCAAACCAACGGGAAAGATTGATCAATCATTTTCCTTATTCTTCCTATCAACCATTTTCCAAACAGTCCATTTATGATTTATCTACATATTTGAAGATAAAGAATTTCAATTCATTAGTCGTTTAGAGGTAGTACTATCGTTTTCTTGATGATGGAGACAATTATTAGAATGCATGTGAGGATTATGTAGTTAGACAAAGAATGAAAGAAATTATTGACGGGTATGTTTGATTTTTTTTTTTTTGGTTGATTTTTTGTTTTATCAAAACACAAAAACACGAGAAGGTCACGGAAGTTGCACGTGGTTGTTGTGCACTTAACACAATTATTATCAATATAATAGTTTAATTAACTTTTAACACTTAGTTGTTGTAATTAAATTATAAATTATTATGATTATTACATAAATTCATTTTTTTTTTTACACATGAGGAATAAAATAATGATAAACAAATTACATAAATCTTAATTAAATAACAAAAATAATATGCAAAAATGTCAAATCATGAATTTTATAAGAAATATTTTAAATGCAAGACTATAATATACATTATTGTAATATATTGAAAATAGAATTCACAAAAAATATTATGAAAATATTTTACGTACCACTCAAATGTAAAATGATAATCCAATGTTGAATAAAATTTAGTCATATTTTAATATTTTACGTGTCATAAATTATGGAGTACCAATAAAAAACACGTGAAGGTCACGGAGGTCGCACGTGATTAGCGGGCACTTTACATAATTAATATTCGTGTTTTAAATATTTGTTTAACATTTAATTGTTGTAATAAAATTATAAATAACTATGATTATTACATAAATCTAAATTTAAAAAAAAAAAACAAAAATAATGCATGAAAAGTCAAATCATTAATTTTATAGAAAATATTTGAATTGCAAGATTATAATATAAATTATCATAATATATTGTTATTATATAAATTGAAATGAAAATTCACAAAATATATTATGAAAATATTATGCATAGCATTTAAATGTGAAAAGGCAATCTAGTGTTTGAACACATTTTTATTCGGATTTTACGTGTCACGGATTATGGAGTATATATGTATCTGCCTCTCTAGTTCTACGCCGAATGGCAGATGAAACCGCTCTTTTCTCCCATTATATTCCTCCACCTGCTGCCTGCATCTCTCCCATTCTCTCTCTCTCTCTCTCTCTTTTACATATACCCTCTTCTTTGCTAGATTCTTTTCATCTCTGGAACCCACTTTCAATCTTCTTCTGGATAATTTTTTTTGAAAAAGTCTGAGTAAAAAAGGGTGAAGTTTTAGAAATCTTGGATATCTCCAATCTTTTGTGTTGGGTCTGAAAATGGGATAACTCTTTTGCTACTGGTTGAACAGTAATTGGGTTGATAAACAAGTGCACAGAGGTTTTTGGGTCGTCTTCATTGTTTGTTTGTCTTTTTCTTTACATTGGAGTTTGGATTCGCAAGAAGGGAAAAAAAAAATGGCTCCCGAAAACAACTGGCTGTCATTCTCGTTGTCTCCACAGTTTCATCATCAGTCGACCATCGAGCTTAATGCTTCCTTCGATGGCTCCTCCTCTACCGATTCTCAGCATTATTACTTTTCTGATAACTTCTATGCCAATGGTACTGCAAATCTCTCTCTTTCTCTCTCTGTGTATCTATCTATCTATGTATATGTTTGTATAGATGATGTGGGTATTCTGTTTTATTTGAAAAATGGTTAAATCTCAGTCAAAAAGTTGCTTAGCCGCAGAAAGTTTCCGTTTTGTTGGTGAGCAAGAAAAAGTAGGAAAAGGACAAGATGAATGCAACCGTGTGTGGCATTTGCTTTGCTTGCTTCTGCAACTTTTTCAAACACCCTCCATAACTTTGCTTAGCTAATTATATGAATCTGTTTAAGATAAAAATAAAAAATATTTGTTGGGATTTCTAATCCGATCCATTCCTCAATCTTAGCTTTCTTCTGTTTATGGTTTGTTTATTTCTCTCTCACCAAGCTACTTGAATGTTTGTGTGTATAGGTTGGGCAAACCAGAAAGTTGAAGTGATGTATTCAGAAGCTGAGAATCATGAGAACGAAGTTTCTGGGAACAATCCAGACGGAGGAGAGTCTTGTATTTTCCAGGGATTGATGGAGTCGCAAATCCACCACCACCACCAGGCGGCGCCGCCGCCGCCGAAGCTGGAGGATTTTCTGGGAGGGGACACCTTAGTGAGGTACTCCGACAGCCAGACGGAGACTCAAGACTCGTCCCTGACTCACCTCTATGATCAGGGTGGCTCCTCCGCCGCGGCGGCGGCGTACTTCAATGACCACCAGGATTTCCGGGCCGTAGCTGGGTTCCAGGCCTTCTCCACCAACTCGGGCTCGGAGGTCGATGACTCGGCCTCCATGGCCAGAACCCAGGTCATGGCCGGCGGTGAGTTCACAACGAGTCAATGCATTGAGTCCGGACACGAGTTGGCCTACTCTCACTGCCCAACCGGCTCTCTTTCCCTTGCTGTCAATACCCACAACTCAGAAAAGGCCATTGTTTCTGTTGATTCAGAGAGTTCCAAGAAAATTTCTGATACATTTGGGCAAAGAACTTCCATTTACAGAGGCGTAACTAGGTACTTTTCAAATCAAAGTTTTCCCTTTTCCTGTTCTTTATCCATTTGGGTGTTGAAAAATCTATAGATTCTACAACAATTTTTTTTTTTTTTTTTTTTTTTTTTTTTGGGTTCTTGATACAGACATAGGTGGACAGGAAGATACGAAGCGCATCTATGGGATAACAGCTGTAGAAGAGAGGGCCAAGCAAGAAAAGGGCGTCAAGGTACTCCCTTTTCTCCATTTTTTTTAAAAAAATTTTAATTTGATTCCCTTTATTTAGAGTTTAGATTTTGTTGAAATGATTTCAAGAATTTATAAAATATCCCTTACGTGACTGTACGCCTGACAAGAAAGTTGCATGCAATGGAGGACATTAATGGTGGGGTAAAGGAGGGCTCTATTTATTTCAGATAATAAAATGCGTTTTCAGAAATTAAAAAAAAAAAGTAATTATTTCTTTTTCTTGCTTTCAAATCAGGCCTCCTTTTCTGCTGATTGATGGTATATATGGATGTGTACAATTTGTACTCTTTTAATCAAACTAGCTTTTGCTGAACCTACTCTACTCTATTCACTGTGCTTCTGCCATCTTTCTTTTTCTCTCTATTTCTATCATCTGATTTGATCGGATGGGCCGCCATTCTGCTCATGTTTTTGGGGTATGGAGTTTTCAGTTTTGTTTTTCTCTGCAAATTTCCTGTCTCCCATCTCTCATTCTCATCCTTTAATGTAACATCCTGGAAACTGGAAACCATTTAATGTAATGGTTTCAGATCTGTCCCAGAATTTCATTAGCCTCTTCACAACTTAATGTTAATAGTGATTGTTTTAACACGAGATTATGCCTTATTATAGTACACTTTAGTTTGAGGTTAATAAGGTTATGCCTTTTTGCTTTCAGCCTTTCTCGGGGGGCCGGAATCGTTGAGTTTGACTATATTCTTTTCAAATTTTATGTGGATTTCGATTTCAATTCAAATTTTATGATGTAGCTAGTGAATGTGAACTCTAGTTAGTGTGTTTCCAAGAATGGAAATGAAAGTGGGGAAGAAACATGCCTACATTTATTGTCATCTTATGATGTTCTGATCTGGTGGTCAAAATTTATACCACAAGTTGTAAATATTACAGCTCAAAAGTTGCTTCACACCTCAGCTTTTGACAACTAATTTGCTGTTTACTTGGTATAAAATAATTAGGGAAAAAACTTTGGTGTCACTTTTGCCAAAAAAGGAAATATGACATTTTTTGTTACATGTCACTTTTATTTTTTTTATTCCGTCTTTTTGGTTATATCAACTTGGTTAATATAACCAAAATTTCCCGACCACCCTTTCTATTTTTGGGTAGGTATGGGAGTAAGCAAACATCCAATTATTTTTTCAAAGTTAATAAGTGTTGAGCATATAACGCAATTAACTATCAACTTAGACTTTTAGTTGAAATGGAACATATGCTTCAATTTGGTATCAGAGCCAAGTTGTATATTTTGAGTGTCAATTACCATGCACTAATAACTGTTTCCCTTTTTGCATGAAATGCAATGGTGGTTTTTTGCTGGTATTCAAACTTTCGTTCGAATGAAGTGTATTTGGGTAAGTTGTTTCTGAACTCATGGAAAATACTAATTTTCTTTCACATGTGATTCATAAGATCCATGTAGTAGTAGTATTCTAGGATTATTTAATGTCGGACTGAAATATGTAGGTGGGTACGATAAGGAAGATAAGGCAGCACGAGCATATGATTTGGCAGCTCTCAAGTACTGGGGTCCCACTGCCACCACCAATTTTCCTGTAAAGATATCTATAATTCCTTGTGTTTTTAATTGGAACTTCTCCCCTATCTAGCACTCACTCGAGGCTGTTGGAATTCTTATCCATCAGGTTACGAATTATAGCAAAGAGCTGGAGGATATGAAGCATATGTCTAAGCAAGAATTCATTGCCTCGTTAAGGAGGTTTGTCTACTTAACCAATCTCGTTATTTTGGAGTGACAGAATATGATGTCTGGTCTGATTAATGCATATTTCATTATTGTGGGTACCAGGAAAAGTAGCGGTTTTTCACGAGGAGCTTCTATTTATCGTGGTGTGACAAGGTTTGAATTGAAGAACATTCTATTCCTTCCATGAAATTAATTAAGGATTGGATTGGGATTGTATAGTCAATTTGTGTTATACCCCCGAGGGCTGTTATTTTTGCAGGCATCATCAACAAGGACGTTGGCAAGCGAGAATTGGTCGTGTAGCTGGGAACAAAGATCTCTACCTTGGAACATTTGGTAAGTTTATCTAGTCGATTTAGACGATAATGGCGGTTTTTTTGTGGCAATTGCTAATACCGTGATGGCAGCTACCGAGGAGGAAGCAGCAGAAGCATATGACATAGCGGCAATAAAGTTCAGGGGAATAAACGCAGTGACCAACTTCGAAATGAACCGATACGACGTTGATGCCATAATGAACAGTTCACTCCCCATTGGCGGGGCAGCGAAGCGCCTAAAGCTTTCCCTCGAATCCGACCAGAAAACCTCCATGGCTGTTTCCCAGCACGAGCAAGTAGGCAACAACAACAATAACAGCAGCAGTAACATCAACTTTGGTGCTATCCAGCCGGTTTCCGCTATTCCCTGTGGCATTCCATTTGACACAACAACTCCATTCTACCATCACAGCCATCTTTTCCACCCCCTCCATCCCACCAACCCCGTCGGTGCTGATTCTTCCGGTGCAAACGCTATGGCGCCATTGCAGCAGCCAACATCTGCCGGGTTCTTCATTTGGCCTCAATCCTATTAATAAATTCCAATTCTCGGGTAACCTGTTCTGCTAATTAATATTGACCACCTTTAATTTTAGCTGTTATTTTTTTGTATTACTTGAAGCAAGCTGACATATCTGACCCACCCCGGTAAGCCACTAGCGCAGAACTTAACCAAGGCAGGCTGATCCAAAACTATGATGCCATAAGAATTCAAGGATATGATATGATATATATATATGTATAAAGGCTCTCTTAGAAGATGGAGTCTTTGTAATGTAGTGTAGTAGATATGGATAAGTTTTGAGGGGAGATCTCACTGTGGAAAATTTTTGTATGTTGCCCCGTTTCCCATCTTTTGGAGTTTCTCCCCTCATCGGTTTTATGCTCCCTTTTATCGAATTTCCAAAGTTTATATAACTTCTCATCTCTTGGCTCTTGCCTATCTTCTTGTTCAATTGCTTTGTGTTTTGCCCTATTGTTTATTGAATGATATTAGTATTTATGAATTATCAGATAAGAACTGGAATTAAGTCTTTTTAAGTAAAGGTTAGAGAGTGTACGTGAATGAAATAAACTAAGTAATAAGACTAGTGAGATTACGATTGTAGGGTTTTGTATCCCAAGGTGCAAGGATTAAGCAGTTGCTTAGGTCAAGAAACTGAATAAACAGTGAGTTTAACAATATGTAAAGAGCGGTAACATTTAAATAGGAAGTAGGAGTAAGATTCTTGTTTAGATTAAGTAATTCGGTAATAAATAGAAATAGAAAAAAAAATATGTGAAATTTTGAAAGCAACAATTATAGTTTTAAAATAAATAGTGGCACATTAAAAGGTTTCATTATGTTTGTTGTATTATTATGTACGAGGTTAAGCTTCTTGGAAGCTATTAATATGACATTTTTTTATGAGGAAAAATGAAGGGGAAATGAAGAGCCAAAGGAGAAGAAAAACGACATGCCATAGGTCTGCTTATTTGCTACAACTAGAGAGAGAGAGTAAAAAATAAGATTTTTTTTTTAATACCTTGCAATGTGTTATTTACTTGCTAGTTTTCTTTCTTTACTTGTCCAGTTGTCCTCTTTTCTTTTATATAAAATGTATTTCAAATAGGTTTAACTGTTTAAGCATATTTAATTTTTTAATTGGATTCTAATTTCTAAGGTCTACGCTAATCTCTTAAGCTAATGACTAGTTTGGGTTAGGTAGAGTGATTTGATATCTTATGTATATTAAGTATAATTTAAAAGTGATTTTTATCTCAGTACAAAGATAATTAATTAGGTAGTAACAAGATTAGTGAGAGTACAATTATAGGGTTTTGTATCCCAAGGTGCAAGGATTAAGCACTTGCTTATGTCAAGTAACTGAATAAACAATGAGTTTAACAATATGTAAAGAGGGGTAAAACGTTTTAAGTAGGAAGTATAAGAAAGATTCTTGCTTAGATTAAGTAATTCAGTAATAAATAGGAGCACTAATGCCAAGCATCGTGTGTTCAGATGACACTCGGGTTGGACTCCTATATGGAAGGTTGTAAGAAAATAGAAGTAGTTATGAACATATACTACATTGTAATAGAGTCAGTACCATTCCAAAAAATAAATAGGAGCACACATTTTTTTTTTTAATGAAATTTTGAAAGGAACAATTATAGTTAAAAAAAAGAAAAAATAGTGGCACATTAAAAGGTTTCATTATGCAATAGTTATGCTATGCAACCGAGTGCACCATGCATGGTGCACACGATTGCAAAACGACGTCGTTTTGACTAAAAACGCGCGTTCCATTTAAAAAAAAAAAAAACAGTTTCGATTCCCCTTAAAAGCATTATTGTGAATATATAGTTATGAATTTGTGGATATATAATTATGAATTTATGAATATTTAGTTCATTCATTCTGAATTTTGTGTTATTCATTCACTGTGGATATATAGTTATGAATTTGTGGATATATAATTCAAATTATGCACAAAAAAAACTATTGCCGAGAATCAAACATGAATTTTTTTTTTTTAAAGTGGGATGCACGTTTTTAATTAAAACGATGTCGTTCTTGCAACCGTGTGCACCATGCACAGCATAATTTGCGTCCATTATGAGAGAGAGCAGCCAACGGGCTAGAATATTTCAAAATCTGTGCTAAATAATACATTATGGGCCTAAACGAGCCATCCCTTGACGGGCCGTAGCCATGTCGGGTTCGATCTTCAGTGCGTGTTGAAAGGAGCTCCGAGCCTCTTCCTTCAGGCCCTCTATCTCGTAACAGCGGCCCAATAAGCAATAGGCGTTGGCATTATCCGGGCTCAGCTTCACGGCCTGCTCCAGGTCCGCCACCGCGGAGGCCACTCTCCTCCTCCGATTAAGCGCCACCTGCAACTCCGCCCGCTTGAACAAAGCGTCCCCTCTTTCCCTATCCGACAGCTCCTTCACGGCCGGCGGAGACAGTGCGGAATCCAGCGATTTCAGCGCGGCGGTCTTGTGGCCCATAAGGTCCAACGCAAGTGCCTTGAGAATGAGCGCGGCCGGGTCCCTGGGATCGAGTGCCAGCGCCTTGTCGGCCTCGCCGCCGGCGGCCTTGGCGAACTTGAAGGAGGTGGACTTGCTCCGGCTGGATCGGGCTCGTGATAGTAATTGCGCCCCCTGAATGAAGTGCTGGTGAGCTTGGTTGTCGGATCGGTCTTTGAATCGGATTCGGGTAAAAGCTCGTTTCGGAAGATTGTAAATGGCGTAGAATATTCCCAGCGTGAATACCAGAATCCCTAATTGAATTAGCATCTCCGTCGCCATATCCCATATGTAATGGAAACTGGGAAGTGACTGATACACTATACAACTTCAATATTATGTTTTTTCATACTGACATGTCTCATTGCTATTACGGTGATTATCAAATTGAAACATGTGTTTCATTTTATAGTTAGATTGTACA
The DNA here is from genome assembly GCF_001879475.1 of Ipomoea nil. NCBI lineage: Eukaryota > Viridiplantae > Streptophyta > Magnoliopsida > Solanales > Convolvulaceae > Ipomoea > Ipomoea nil. The sequence goes on from NW_017617454.1 coordinate 2,991,555, forward strand.
TTAATAATTATATGCTCAATAAAAACGACTCGGGGTTAATATCTTCTATTGAGGAAAAAAATAAAAGGAATGACAAAACATTTTATTTGTAATATTTTTTCTTGATTTTTTAAAATAAAAATATTGAAAGTAACAAAGCATAAAATTGAAATGCAGTACATATTACATATAGAGACAAAAACCCAAAGCTTTTTTGTGCTTAGCTTAGCTAAGCTGCAACAATACTCTCACATATTGAAGCATCATATCATATGTACAACACAGGCAGAAGAAGGAGCCAAAAACAAACTGGGAGCAACGGCGTTTAAAAAATCATTCCATAACAAGCTGCTTATGGCGATTGAGATCTTGGAGATAAGTTGTGGTGGTGTTGTAGTCATCCATGCATTGAGATTCCGGGAACACTGCACTCGCAACCCTTGGCACCACTTCTTTCTCCCCTTTCAGCCTTCGAGTAACCTGCACATTTAACCAATTCACTATCATATCTCCGAAGTCTGAACTCTCATCTTTTCCGTAATCACTATCCGAGAGTATGACCCTAGCCGGCAAAGGATCACAAGAGAATAAACCAGCCTAGGTTACCCATAGTTGATCAGCTCAAACCAAAAGGACGAGGATTTGAACTCGTGACCTTATAGTTACCAGCGTGGATCTCTTGTCATCTTGTTTTTGGAGGTAGTAATCAATCCTACCTTAATCATGTTGGGGCGCTTGCTGGGTATGTGATTAATGCAGGTTGCAGCTGCAGTCATGACGCGTTTCATTTCATCCACATCATATTCATCTCCCAGACGGGGATCTGCTATTGCTTTAATGTCATCTTTCTCCAGAAGTGGTTTTGCCTGTATAGTTTCATTGGTCACTTTTCTAAGATATGCTGCACACACACACACACACACACACACAAAGACACAAGCTACAGGCCTTGAACTTAATGAGCAACATACCCACATCACAAGGCTTTGCATTGATGAATCAACTGCGCGGCGACCAGTTATAAGCTCCAGCAGCAAAACCCCAAAGGCAAACACATCGGTCTTCTCATTCATAATTCCATGCATAAAGTATTCTGGGGCCATATATCTGGTAACAACTGGTATTTCAGTGTACAGCAAATGAATTACACTTGAAGAATGCCATGCTTCAGATACTCTTTCCTTACCCGAAAGTGCCTTCTATTGGGGAAACTACATGGTTAACCCATTTTTCTGGAAGCCATTTTGCCAGCCCAAAATCTGATATCTGCACAATAGCTAAACACAAATGAGCTTTGCTGTGTTCTGAGTGAGAGAAAAGCTCATAAAAAAAGGGAAAGTAAATTCTAATTTATGATTTAGTTTCTTCGTCGAAAGGGTGCAATCAAAACCTGAGGCTCAAAATCATCTGTAAGCAAAATGTTTGAAGCAGTGATGTCTCTGTGGATTATGCGCCTCTGGCAATCAGAATGAAGGTACTGCAACCCTTCTGCTACCCCAATAGCCACTTTTAACCTTGCTTTCCATTCCAACCTCTCTTGTGAACCTGAACATGGAAGACTCAATTCAGTCTAAGAGTAAAACAATATATAATTACACCATTTTTGCTCCTAGATCAAATATCGGTCTAAAAAATTTGAGCATTTTTGTCTTAACTAAAACACATAAAAAAGGATGCAGTTAATTTGAAAATGATGAAGATCAACACCGTGTAAAGCAGTAGCGAGGCTGCCATTAGGGAGATACTGTAGAACAAGGTGCAAACCACTTTCAGCACTGAAACCAATTAACCTTGATGCATTTGGGTGATTGATATGAGCAATGATCCCCAGCTCAGACAAGAAGTCTCCAACTCTGTCCTCATCGTTTTTTTCATCTTTTGTTATCCTCTTCACTGCAACAGTTTGTCCATCAGCAATGCATCCCTTGTACACTTCTGCATGTCCACCTTTCCCAATCAAGTTATCTGCAATAAATCATTGCATGTAAATTATATTCTAATTCTAACTAGAAAATTTCTACAAGCTAATGTGATGTTAACCTTTTTCCACTTTAGCCCTGTATATGGTTGAATGTAGTATTCAATTCAGAGTAAGAAATCAACAAGATTGATGTGAAATTGCGGGAATGCCAACTCATTCATTTAACAACACCACTTTTGCAACCCTTGTTTGTGGACTTTTCCAAGTAAATGAAAACGACAGGTGATTGATACTTGAAGTTCATTGTAAATCAATGGACAAAAAGTGGCAGTGAATAAGTCGTACTGTGGAACAACCATGCTTTGATGTTCCAACTCAATTATCGAAGGGGACAAAGGTACAATATTAAGGCCCATAAACATTATGAAAAATTTAAGTTGGTTACACTATCAGGTGAGTGGAAACCTATAGTTCTGAACCCAATTTAAGTCTTTCTTTTTCAAGTGGACAGGGACACAAGGTATTCAATTTTCTCTTAAACATCCAGCTATTAAAGGGCATGTACCAGCAAACAGGACCTGAAAACCTTCTAATAATACTTCCAAAGAAAGAAAAAAAAAAGCCTTCAATAATACACAGACATGAGACTAAATCATGACAGCAGTGACAGACTATTTATCAGGACTAACATTATGCATGATCGTTTCATGTTCCAAAAACATACCAGACACATAAACTAGTTTAGGGTTGGTCCCCAGTTAACCAACTCCCATCTTCAATGGCTCAGTTACTACAAAGCTTCCTCGTGGACTACTCTATTCAGGACCATACGGTTACTTCCTCATCTTTACACATGATCAAAGGGTCCAAAGAGTATGGTCCCACAGCAGCTTAATAATCTCTATGGCCAAGAAAGTTTTATGGGTCAATGTTCTGCTGTACTAAAGAAAGTACTACATAGTAGCAATAAAGTGCAGGCACTTTTAACTGTTTGTTAGGAGTAGTTGATCTTTCCACCAAATGAAAAATCAATGAATTTATTCTGGCATTCACCGAGAAAGGCACAAACTACTCAGACAATGTCCCCTACCTTGGTTTCTGTTTGATAAGCAAAAGTGTAAAAAAACTGGAAAGAAGAAAAGAAAACTGGAGATTAACATTTAACATACATGAATTGTTGCACATACAAAGATGAGTCTTGTTATATAAACCTTATTATACAAAAATTGTATCAGGTAATTGTCAACCACCCACTTCATGTATAATATTAAGTCATTAGGATCTCTAATCCTGTGGTTATCCATCTCAAAGTCACATTAAAACAGGGAATTTTATCTAATGAATATGATACAAATTGAGAGGAAAAAGAAAAAAGAGAAAGCAGGATGATTACTATCAATCCCCAACCTGCTCAAACATATTAAAAAAATATTACTATGAATCACAATGATTTCTATTTTGATTTTAAAATATATATAATGATGTAGAATGTGAGTGGTAGATCTTACCAGGACTAAAATTATCAGTGGCTTCTGAAAGCTCTTGGAAGCTAAAATTCCTCCAAGAAGGCTTGGGAACCAAAAAATCACCACAATCCTCAGACTTGGATGGCAACAGCTTCTTCCTACTCTTCCTTGCGATCATCTCAACCCCTCCAAACAAGGGGATGATTGAGATGCTCCTGGCAGATTTCCTCTTAATCGAACTAAACAAACTCTTCCATTGGACCGAATTCGGGTCGAACAGCTGCTCCCTCAGGTTGTCGACCTGAGAGAAGACCGACAAATGCTTTTCGTCTCCTAAACCACCGCCGATGCCATTGCCGGTATCACATGTGCTCGTGATCTCCAGAACTCCCCTCGGCGATGGCTCATTGAATTCGCTGTATCCGTCTTTCTTCCCTTGATTGTCTCCAAAAATTAAATCCTCCTCGTCTTCCTCCTCCTCCTCCTTCTTTTCATTACCTTCTTGCCCAACACTTGGCGGATTTTCGACAACCACTTCATCTGCATAGGAATTCAAAGGCGAAAATTATAAATGTGTAAATACGAGGGGGGAAAAACTAAAAAGGAAAAGCTTACCGGTATCCATGGCCATTGTGATTAAAGAAAACACAATCCAAGAGCGAGCAAAAAGCAATACGTGAAAAATTTTCCAGGAAATTTCACATTTGGAGCACCTGGAAAATCTCCCTTCCCTGTTTTTGAAGCAAAACAGAGAAGCAGAGAAGGGATGGGGAGGTGCAAGAGAAAGGAGGTAGCTTTAGCGTCGTTATCGTTTGAAGAGAGAAAGAGAGAGAGGGAGAGAAAATCGGATTTGAATTGGAAGATGGATTGGAATTTATATGCGCCTGTACATCACCATAATGTGAGAATATGTGTGATCAACGGCTCAGAATCAGAGGGATAGGCTTTCATCAAATCCCATCCTTTAATTGTGAATTTTGGCGCAACTAACGCACAACAGGAATAATAACCAACCCAACTAACGTTTCTTATTTCTGGTTTCTGGATTTGGTCCTGCCTTTTTTGTTAATTTTGTACCCTTCTCCATGCTTACCACTTTCATGGCATTGCCATATTTTATTTTATTTTTTTGTTACTATTCCAAGAATGCACGGAGAGAATAATGTTTTGACACGCTTAGTTGAAAGTTGAAAAGTTAGTAGTTGAAGCTCAAAAACAAGTAGTTAATATGTTAATCGATTACAAAAATAATAATATTACCTATCTTAAAATAGGGAGTAAAAATTTTAGGCAAAAATTGAACCGAAAATGCACTGGAAGGATCAAATTTGCTAAGAGCATCTCCGACCCAGTTCACACCAAAACACTAAATTTCTCCACCAAATGTCACATCAGAAGAAATATTCTCAGCATATTTTCACATCAAAATTTATTTATCTCCAACCTATTTACACCAAAACACCAAATTTTTACACTAAAATAATTTGATTTCTCAATTATTAGTTTGAATTTAATTAGTTTAATATAATTTAGTTCGAACTTAATTAGTTTAATATAAAATATAACTTGTGATGTAAATAATAATTTTTATTAACATTAATTTTTTAAAAAAAATTGAATCTAACAACATTTTTGAAATTTTAATTTATTTCGCAATAATAATATAGTATAAAACATTTAGTACATTTAATTATGCCGTATGTATTTTAAATTTTATTATGTTCTTTGATGTATTTAATTTTTAATTAATATATATTCAATATTAATCTTGTTTCGTTTCAATAAGATCTTTAAAATAATATAATTTATATTTAATAATAAAAACTTTAAATATACTACGTAGGTATTTAACAAAATAATAAAATTTTATATAATTTTTATTATGTTCTAGTTATGTTTGATTATTTGAAATTTTAATTAATATATATTTAATATTAGTCTTGTTTCGATCGTCTCATTGAGATCTTTAAAATGGTATAATTTATATTTAATAATATGAACTTTAAATATTAAGTATTTAACAAAATAATAAAATTCGATATAAAACATATAAAGGATAAATTTAGAATTAAAAAAAAAAAAAGGACAAAATGGTCCATTTCTTTCCCTCTCACATTTGTCGTGGATGAACAGTGCCACGCCATACATGGCGCGGCACTGTTTATCAACGCCAAATAATTTGGCGATTTGCCGCGTTGATGGCACACCTTGGAGAAGTGAAATTTGCTGCGATGGTGGAATGGCGATGATTTTTGCCGTTTTGAAGACAAGTTGGAGTTGCTCTAAGAAAGCCAGACTCGTAGACCAATTCTACAAGTTTTAAAAGTGGTGGATCAAAGTTGTTAGTAGTGACACTATAGTCGTGAGATCAAAAGTGCAAAAAACTCGTTTTTTTCATACTTCATACTATATGTTGTGTTAAATTAAAAATATATAATATTATTTTGAATACTATTGACTCTATTACAAGGTAATATATATCTGGTCACCTGGTCACCGGGGTTTGATATTGTGACCTTTTTTTAAGCAGAGTCACATAGGTGTCGTTTGAGTACAAGATGTTTGGCAAAAATAAAGTATTATTGATCGAACTAATTGGTTTATGAGACGATTAGCATTGGCTTTATGAATGTTTCTGCCAATAATCTAAGCATGCATGCATGCATGCGCGTCAACAATTTAATTTACTATATATGCCCACCTGCAATTAATTAATAAGATTTATTATCTTCTCCATCCTATGATTCCTATCAATTGTATTTTTCTGTTTGACCAAATTAGGTTAGCCTCTAATCCACAATTTAAGGGAATATTACACGATGTGAGACATCACATCAACGACAACAAGTCAACAAACTCACCTCGCTAGCTCCTGTTTTTATATATAGTCTCCTACGTAATGTGTTTAATGAAAAGAATAACATGATTTTCATTTGTCATTTCATTATATAATTCAATCTTTTGACAATACATATGACATAATCACATATAATATATTTGTCTGATCTTAACTTATACTATATGTATATATTCTTATTCTACTCTTTTTTTGTTTGTGACGAGAAAAATTTATAAGCATTATTTATGACTTTCTAGTTATGAGAATCATGTTGCACTCACTCAACCGTCCGAGGCAACTACTTAATAAATTTGTAATATATTTGTCTTGACTTATACTACATGTATATATTCTTATTCTACTCTTTTTGTGACGAGAACAATTTATAAACATTATTTATGACTTTCTAGTTATTAGAATCATGTTGCACTCACTCAACCGCCCGAGGCAACTACTTAATAAATTTGAATTGTAATAATGATGCATATGTTGATTGGTTATTAGTTTTAAGAAACAACTCATTTATTCTCATTTTTTTTCCATTGTTTAATACATGTTACATAATAAATTATAAAAATAATACGGAGTTAGCATTTTTCATCTAGGAAATATATTCAAAATAGCCCGCCACTAAATTATAATTGAAAATGCATTTGTTTCATTCAATTACAAAAAAAAAAAAAAAAAACAAAAAAACAAAACAAAACAAAACAAAACAAAAAACAAAAAAACAAAAAACAAAAAAAAAAACAAAAAACAAAAACAAAAACAAAAAAAGCAATTGGTCCGATCCTTTGAAATACCTTTTCTCTTAAAAATCAATTTGGCATACGGATGCAAAAATGACGTCGTGCATACAAAAACGACGTTGGAATTTTAGTTCATATGTTGTTGCTGGGAATCGAACCTGAATTCTTTTTAAAGGGGAGACGCGCGTTTTTTAATAAAACGACGTCGTTTTGGTATCCGTATGCACCATGCATGGTGCATACGGATGCACAGCATAATGATTGAATACTTTGCCTCTTAATTATATTGGGTCGGTCAGGTACGAATGTGGATTAGTCTGAGTATGGTACGAGTTTAAAGGTGCCTCATGCAGTTAGCCAGTTAGAGTCTGCTCAGGATACCTCATGGCTTGACAAAAAAAATACCTTTTTTCTTTTTCTTTTTTAATATATATATATATATATATATATATATATATATATATATATTTGGGAAAAATATGTTCAATTTAGCCTAATTTAATTTTAGAAAAAAATAATTTCAAACATCTTAAATATCACGTTAGCTATTCTACCCATAATACCGATCAAATTGGTCTGATTGCAAGAATTTAACTTGTTTGAGAGATAAATTGTATTTAAAAAAAAAAAATGGATAAACCACTTACATTTTTGAGTATAATTGAGTCATGAGTGAATATTTTAAACTTTTTCCTTCTCTTTATTAATCCACAATTTGAGTCTTTTGACAATAAATTATTGAAAAAACAACTTAAACATATGCATTTAAGATAAAGACGGCAAATAATATTGGCCGCATGCAAACGTTAGGTTCTTCACTTGAAGTTAGCTATTAATTCTTTGACTGAAGCATCCCACTTCCCAAACTTAACCAATTCCCTTCTTCTCCCAACGGTTGAATCCCCGACCCCAAGAGTCCCTACACTCTGATTCGATAGAACATTTGAGATAATGTAAATCACGGTGACTCAGTGGCTCAGCAGACATGCCAAATGTCGGTCTCTACTTTGGACATAATCCCCACACTGTTGTTGTTGTCGAGGTTCGAACTTTGGTCTCTTCTTTCGAATATTGCCTACTGGATCATTATGTTAAACCTGTGGCAACTTAACCAATTTCCTAACAATATCTACTACGGATTATTTTGAAGGATTACTTCTTCTCTTGTCATTTTCACTTATAAAAGAATGATTATATTGAAATTAATTAAACCACAAGCTCTTAATTTACCAGGTGACATGCGTGCAATGCAATTTTACGAATACCTCATTTAATTACACGATTTTAACTTAAACAAAAACAAAAAAAAAAAAAAAAAAAAAAAGAAGAAAACAAAAACAAAAACAAAAACATTGGTAATAGCTGAAAACTCAAATGTTATGTTTTTTAACAATCACAAATTAATGAATTAGTTATGTGTGTGACTGTGCAGGGCAGATAGAAACGAAGACCAAAACTAAAAGCTGTTGAAACGGAGAGGATTTTTTGTATAGTGGGTGAACTAAACCTAGTATTTTTTATTATAGTTATATTAAAACAGAAATTCCATAGGCTCATCAGTCATCATCATCCACTGAAGTTCGTTTAACGGAATTCTCCTTGGCACTACTTGAAAGTCAAAAGAGCTGCTAAAAATTTCATCTAAAGATTTTGTTTGACATTATTATTATATATATTGTTCTTGATGGTATAGTACATGCATATAACATCAACTTAATTTGTGCGTGTGTTTTTTTTTTAAAAAGGAAATTCGTAGTTACCATCCAATGATATATACTGGATAAATCCTCGCTTCTATATAATAGTTCGTAAACCAAACAGGAGAGCGACAGTTCGATTGAAAGAGTGTTGACAATAATTAAATTTATAATAACTTTCTTGTACACACTAAGAATCATACTCTATCTACTTGGTCATCCTCATTTCTCCAATGAGTATAGTTTGAAAGAGTAAATTTCAATTTTTGTCCACTAACTATTGCACTTGTGTTAATTGCAACACTTGACTTTCAAAAATGTTAATTTAGTACCTTGACTATGCAATTCTTATCAATTTTGGTCACGCCGGCCAAATATGACCGGAATCTTTTAATTCATTTTAATTTTTTTTTTAATTTAAGGACAAATTAGTCATTTCCTTCTTCTTCCTTCTTCTCCACCTTTCTTCTTGGTTCTTCTTCTCCATTCTTGGTTCTTCTTCTCCTGATAAAAATGTCACCGGCCAAACTTGTTACTAATAATTACAATCGTGCCCACTACAAGAGATTAAGCGGCAGCGGCGGAGGGAAGCCGGGAGACTACCAGAAGAAGAAAGGGAGCGGATCACCAGTGAGCATAGACTCCGCCGCAGTCGACTCAGGGAGATTCCACAATTATATTTGAAATAAACTTTTGTTTTTAAAAAAATTAGTCTACAATTATTTTAAGCCGAATTTGATATCCATGTAGCAACCATGTGACAAAAGCAATATTGCATGTCATTTTTAATGTCACCAGCCAAATTACCTTGATGAGGCTTTGACATTGAAAATGACATGCAATGTTGCTTTTGTCACATGGCTGCTAACGGGAAATCAAATTCGGCTTAAAATAATTGTAGACTAATTTTTTGAAAAACAAAAGTTTATTTCAAATATAATTGTGGATTCTCCCTGAGTCGATTGCGGCAGAGTCTATGCTCACTGGCGGTCTGCTCCCTTTCTTTTTTCGGCACTCTCCCAGCTTCCCTCCGTCGCCGCCGCTACTTAATCTCTTGTAGTGGGCTCGATTGTAATTATCAGTAACAAGTTTGGCCAGTGATATTTTTATCAAGAGAAGAAGAACCAAGAAGAAGGATGGAGAAAAATGAAGTAGAAGGAAATGACTAATTCGTCCATACATTAAAAAAATTAAAAAAATTTCGGTTACATTTGGCCGGCGTGATCAAAATTGATAAGAATTGCATAGCCAAGGTACTAAATTAACATTTTTGAAAGTTAAATGTTGCAATTAACACAAGTGCAATAGTCAATGGATCAAAATTAAAATTTACTCCAGTTTGAAATCAATTTATTATTCACCTATTATTCATTTTGAATATATAATATATTAAATTCATCATCTCAACTAGGAAAATCCAAATGCACTTTGATCCAATTCAAATCGAAATTAACTCTACACAAATTAATACCTCAAAATAACCCCTAAAATGCTATTTTTGCCAAATGTTCCAACAATTGCTCTGTCTTCTCAAGTCCAAGAGAGAAACCACCGTGGAGCCGACATGATATTGTATTGTATCCCTACAATGGTAATAAGCAAACTACCTACCATATATTTTCCAACAAAAAGAGCAGAACATGTGAAGGCATGTGCAAACACAACTGAGTTGTTTGTTTAACTTGAATTGGGGCAATCGACAAGCATGTTTCATATTTATGGCTATGTCTCAGAAAAAGATCAAACATATAGGGTTAGGTGTGCTTCTGGATAGCACTGCCCAGATTTATCAGCTGGCCGGGTTTTGAAAAACTAGCTAGCCATTGTTATTCTAGAGTTGATACTCTGGCCAATGCAAACATTCAGCTCCAAATAAAATCAAATGGTCATCAAAAATGGAAATTTCTATAAACTTGCTCATACCATTCCGGATGGATCAGTTTCACAAGACATTGTGAAATGGTATTTAAGCTCCACTCATGATCGAGTCAGATAGTTTTTTTTTTGGTGAAGTTAGGATTATCACTTGAGTGTCATATCATTTAGTGCTCTCATGTTTAATAAGGTTCAAAGGGAACCAAGACGAGTCAGGAACTTTATTATTATTTTTTTAAAAGTAAGTCAAACAATAAAATAAACTTATTTTTCTACCTAACAAAATAAGTTCATCCGTGTATATCCTCTTTTTTCTCTTATTTAATTTATTTATTTCTATGTAAGCACACAATTAAGTCTATTTCTCTACATATATAACAAAGGCAAATGTGAGTCATGTCTAACAGATGTGTGTAATATATATATGAATTTGTTTGCATTATTAAACAAGTTCAATTCACAATTTGAACGTAAATAAAACTAACATGAGTGCACCCTTTTAGAATCCCGCACAATAAGTAAGTACACACACAATAACAAATGTTTGCACATATGAAACCCAAAGACAAGAACAACATAACGACTTGACATAAATGACGACATGCACACTAACAAATCAACAGTGCACACAATGTCCGATTCAATGCACGCCACAACTAACATATTTGGATTAAATGAGCAAATTAAACTGAAATAGAATCACATACACAATCCTGAAATGCACATAACACTACAATGCACTAGACACATACCACATATCTTAGCCACCAGATGCACACATTTAAATTAAAAATGCACAAAAATCCATACTAGATTGCACACAATACAAATTTGACTAGACAATTGCACCTATCATTTTTTAGTAGAGGTTGAGTAAAAAGTGTCATATCCCAGATGTACTATTAGTACTGGTATTAACTGTAATTTTATTATCTAGCCTAAATATGTGATTATGAATCAATTAGAAATGAAAATAAAAGAAAATCATATCAATACCCAAGACAAGTAGAGAAAACTAATCAAAATTGAGGAATGCAACCAATAAACAAATAGTACTTGAATCTATGAATTCTCCTAGAGCCTCATTTACCAATAAATAATTTTCCAAAACAATTGTATATGTCTAAGACTGTCAGACCTCCTAATTTATGCTAATATCTTTTTTCAATAGTATTAACAACTAATCTCTAGATTGATTAATCAAAATCTCTTCTAAATTAACACCCTAAAAAAATTACATTAAAGATTTGACTCGAAAGCAGAGGATTGATGTTATCCTATCTCTAAACTAAGGTTGCAGTCCACTCATTCTAATCATGTTGGATCTATGCATACAAATGATACCTCTATCGCAAAATATATGCACCAAACATGAATTTAATAAGGAGGCAATTATTAATTCAAGAACGATTCAGAACATGATTGGATCAAAGGATAAACAATTATTTAAAGGCAATAAAACAATCAAGAACAATGTATCATCCTAGGGTACGGTTCATCATCAATTCAAGTAGTACTGAATTTAGCCTCTAAACATAGATGCTACTACACAAGAAATCAAATAAATGATAAAAGAATTGAATAACATAGAAAAGTCCCTTTAATCTACGAAAAAAAATCTTGGTTTTAAGCCTTCATGAGATGTAAAGATGCATTCTCAAAAGTGGTTGAAATCCTAAAAATATCTTGAAACGTTTATTGAAGTTTAGGGTCGAAAAGTCCTCCGATCCAAAAAGATCTAAAAATCAACATAAATACACATTCCTGAAAGTTGACATGACTTGCAACATAGATGTGTCACAGGCTATGTCATTGTTCGCATCCTACGACACCGTCCACGCGACACAGCTGTGTCATTGGACATGTCAAGTTTTATCCTCATTTTGCCTTATTTTGCTACAAATCTTGAAAAACTCTAAACATAAAAGTTGTAGTATATTGTATTCCCCCGTCCCATTTTATGTGTCTAGTTTAACTAATGATACTTGATTGAAGTTATTTTTAATTCAAATTTTCATAATATTAAGTTTAATATTAGTGTGTGTGTATATATATATATATATATATATATATATGTATATGTATATATAATTAGATTTATATTTATTTATTTATATTTAGTAACTACATTAAAAATATTATTAAACAAACAAAAACAAATTTAAAAATAATTAAAATTGCTAAATAAAATAAGCAAAACAAAATAATTAGTTTGACCAATGAATAGTAAACAATACAGGTAAATGAAACAGAGGGAGTATTAATTTTTCACGAGCACTTGGATAACCTTATGAAGGAGATATGACTAACACAGTAACACATTATCAATAAATCATCACATGATGGTATCCTTGGAGCATGTCAGATTCTTCTCAATTTTCTGGCATTGATTTGTTTCAAATCTTTGAAAGCTACCAACATAAAAGTTGTAGGGGACTTCTTTGAATTTTTATTGACACTTTAATCACTTCAATTGGACTTTGTACGATATAGTTATAACCAAAATGGTCACAACATGTTGCAGAGTATCTTATTTTATCATCCTTACTCATAAATCTATGATAATCAAATGTTAGTAAGCTAATCACCATATTCTATCAAGCTAAACAAAAAATGTCAACTTGATATAAAATAACTATTGAAAATAAGTGCATTTGAACACTTAACAACTAAAATTTTTCTAAAAGTTAGAATTAAGAAAAAATAACTTAAAATGTAAATTTATAGTGAAATATAGCCCGTGAAGACAGGGCCGGATTTTAGACTGTGCAAGTTGGGCTACCGCACAGGGCTCCCAATTTTAGAGGGGCCCCAAATTTTAGAGGCCAAATATTTAATATTTACCTAGCTAGTTTATAAATAAAAATTAAAATTTTTCAATTATACTTAAAAGGTTTCATGAAGAGATGGTAGTAATGTGTATTTATTATATTTTAACTTGGAGGTCAAAGGTTCAAAACTCGCAAATGTTAGTTTTAAAAATTATGATTTTGAAGGGTCTAAGTTATTTACCAGAACAGGGCCACAAAAACTTAAAATCCGGCCATGTGAAGTGACTATGTAACACAATAAAAAATTAGCATATTGATGCATGTTGATGCACTAGTTGCCTTATTCAATTTTGGTTGCAATTTGGAAGGGAGAGGTGCATGGCCACATGCATAGATGAGTAGCTACTTGTGCACCTCTTTCCAATGAGCTTTTGAAATCATCTTTATAGAACAATTGTGCACTATTCTTTAATGTATTCTCATCTAGAGTAAAAAGTTGAGCTTTACCTATGACTCACTTTGAGTAACGACGACATGCTTTTGTTTGTAAACCAAAGAAAATATTAAAATATGCATTAACAATAAGGTATCAAATTCCAAAGAGAGATATAAAAATAGAAAAATGATTACTAGCCATAACAATTAAATATCTTAAAATAAGTCGGCCTATTTCTTGACGAGCCTCAAAAATTTAAATCTATCTCAGTGTACGTGTTATAAAGTAGGATGAACTTAACTCGTTTTGACAACTATATCAATGATCACTAGTCAAAACAATTAAATATCTTTAATACTAAAATGGACTGGTCCACTTCTTAACGAGCTGTTTATTATCCTATATTACGGAACGAGCTTCAAATTTTAAATTTATCTCAGTGTACGTGTTACAAAGTAGGATGAACTTAACTCGTTTTGACAACTATATCAATGATCACTAGTCATAACAATTAAATACCTTTAATACTAAAATGGGCCGGCCCATTTCTTAACGAGCCGTCTATTATCCTATATTACGGAACGAGCCTCAAAAATTTAAATCTATCTCACTTACGTGTTATTGAGTAGGATAAACTTAACTCGTTTTGACAACTGTATCAGATTCAAGATTAGATATTTTTAACCAGTGAATAACGGCGCCGAGTCCGCCGAATTGTCGTGAATTAAGGTGTGATAGAGATCAGATAGCGACATATGGCTGCCTTACTCGGCGACGATGGACGGGGCTATGAGTTGGCCCGGAAGCTGGAAAGCCTCGGCGTTTGGCGTTCATGGCTCGGTGATTCACTTTACCCCCCTTTCGCTCGCTTCCTCTCTTCGCCCACCACATGGGAAGCCTTCATGCGAACCGACGACTCCAAGACTAGGGCTCAAATTCAGCTGCAGCTCCGTGTTCGAGCTCTTCTCTTCGACAAAGCTTCAATCGCTCTCAACCTTCGCTCTGATCAATCTTCTTCGTCTTCGTCATCTTTGGTTTCTAAGCTAAACCCTAATTGTACGCGCTCTCTATCTATATGTGTGTGCGCATTATTAAACGCCTCTAATTTAGTTCCGGGTTTCTAATGGGTCATCGTCTTGTTTTCTTTTACTCCTGTGAAGTTATTTTCAAATATAAACAATTGTTATTTTCCTAGATTTGCAATTACATGGTGATGATCTGTATTTCACTCTGGAGGATTCTTCTCAAGATGTTGCTGCTACAAACGCTATGTCATCAAAGGTTAGTTTTTGATGGTGTGTAGACAAATTGTTTAATTGGTTCCTTGTTCTTTGAAGCCATTTCTTGTGCAGTTAAGTGGGAAGAGAGTCTACAGAAGGTGAAGTTAATTGGGTAACATGAATTTGCTAGTAGCATTTTTTATGTTTCAAGCACTAAGATGTGGGTTTGCCACACTTTATGAACAATGGTTTTTTGTGAGATAGGAATTATAGCTGTACTTTGTTGTTTTGCTTTGGTGACATAGTCTTTTCGACTTTTCTTAACCAAAGTAATACTCCATGCTTTGTGTCTTGTCTTGAAGTGATAGAGAACTGGTAGATGAACTTGCCATAAATGTATTGCCTGTCAACTTTTATTAATAAGCTAATTGCTGTTTAAGTAGCTCCATAACATTTGGAACTTTATTATGGAGCTTTATTTATGCTCTGTAGGATTCATATTTCCCTGTTTTTCACATGTTATTAATGGAAATGTTCCATTAGGGGTGTGCACAGTTCGGTGAAAAATTGTTAACCGATTGAACCGAAAAATTTCAGCTAACCATTTTTTAACTGAAATATTTGGGTTCTGTGAGTTTTTTAAAATTTTGGTTATCGGTTAATTTGGTTCAAAAGTGTTAGTTAACTGAATTGTGTGTGTGTGTGTGTGTGGGTGTATGTTTTAATATTTTTTTAATAATTCATAAATCATACTACTAGACTAGTTTTTCAATTTTTTATCATTTATATATTGATGTAATGATTATTTTGTGTTGTGAAACTATAGATTGAAAATTTTTATTTATAAAATTTAAAGATTTTAAAATTTTACTAGAATATTTCAGTTAATTGGTTAACCACTGATTAATTGGAAAAAAATTTGGTTCGGTTAATTTGGAAATAGAAAGTTTGGTTCAGTTGACGGTTAAGACATTTTGCAAATTCGGTTAATACGGTTCGATAATAAACCAAATGAACACCCCTATGTTCTATGCGTCCCCTTTCTTGTCTTGTTATTTGAAAATAAAGTTTTGCTTCAGTTTCTTTTCACAAAGTGAATATAAATTTGGGATATCTATTCTGTTTGATTCTATGTCACAAAACATTGGTGCTTTAATGATTCTGCTGAAATGTTTTCAGGTTCAACCCAAGTCAAATTTTGGTGTTGGATCAAGGTACAGTGAGCCAGAAACTGATTTTGCATCGCAGCAGTTTAAGGTTGAAGATTTACCGACAAGTTGGTATGACCAATTCTTTGAGAAATTCAAAGCCAGTGAATCATACAAGAAGTCATTTGGGGATAGGGAAGCAGAAAAACGAACACCAGAGATGATGGCTGTTTATCTTAGAGTTCTTGAGAATCATAAGAGGAAGAGGGTACCTTTTAGGGGAGATCAGAGTTTTGGTTTTGGCATGTTGGATGATGGACCAACCAAGCAATCGAACATGGTTTTGGATGGCAGTAGTGTACTTGATCAAGAGACATTGTTTTTCCCTGAAATAATGTTTAGTTTGAATTGTGTCCCTGACAGTGCATTATTGCCATTAAGCCAAGGGGAAGAAACTCAGAGAGTGGAGTTTAAAGGGGTTCTGGATACTTTACCTCAGATAGCGACAAAGAGTCCTATTATGATTGAGAGGCTTGGCATCAGACCTGAGTACCTTAGCATGGAACAAGGAGGAAATCAAAGCCGTGGAAAGAATGGGTTTGAGGGGAGCAGGAAAGTTCTTGGTGCAGAGCAAGCATCAAAATTGTCAGAAAAAGTGGTAGCTCAGTTACTAACAAATATTGGATTTGAAGCTTCTTCAGAAGTTCCGTTAGAAGTTCTGGCTCAATTGCTGAGTTGCCATATTTGTAAATTGGGGCGTATCTTAAAACTCCTTTCTGATAGTTATAGAAAACAGTGTTCGGCCATTGAGCTACTGAAGATGTTCCTTCAAACAGCTGGACATAGGTTAGTGCACTGCATTGGTCACTAGTGCATGTTTAACTTATAAATTGCCATATTATAAAAGTAATTTTATACCTTTGTTTTGTTGGCTCTGAAAAAAAATTACCATTTGTGTTAAAAGTAATTTCATTGCTGATGCTTTTATTATTATTATTATTATTATTATTATTATTATTATTATTATTATTATTATTATTATTATCATCATCATCATCATCATTATTATTATTATTATTATTATCATCATTATATTATTATTATTATTATTATTATTTTGTTTAATACTTTTTATTTATTTATTTATTTTATTTTATTTTTATGTCTGAATGTATGTGAAGAATGAAGATAGTAATTTTTGAATTGGGATATTCATTTTGGTCTACTTTTTCTTCTATTTATTTATGTTTTGGTCTTCACAATTTAATGTTATTTGATCTGCTTTTTAATAGTACCTCACCAATATGAGAAGTGCAATAATAGTTTGTGTTTGCCGTTTCTTAGTATTTTGTCCATTTTCCCCTGCATTTTCAGTAATCTAGGAGCCTTGGCTGAGCTTGTGAAGGATAACAGTAGGAATATTACCCATCAAACTCCTCAGCAACAACAAGGATTTCAGCCACAGTTGCAGCAACCTCAGCACCAAGCTCCGATTCGGCAGCCCCAGCAGGTATTAGAGACTGAATAAGTTGACTTTGTTTTATTATTATAATTATTAGGCACAAGTGTCAAATAGGCCCATCTACCAGCTAAATTTGTTCGATTGACATTTTTTATAGGTTGCTAGTAGGTTGCCTATCTAATTATTAAAAATAAATAAATAAATAGAATAAAAAATTAAAAAAAAAGAAAGAATATCAGCTGTCCGGCGAGGACAGCCGGTGGCTGATAATCTTTTTTTTTTTTTTTTTTTTTTAAATTTTTTTTTAATTTTTAAAATTTTAAATTTTTATTCTATTTATTTATTTATTTTTAATAATTAGATAGGCAACCTGGTAAAAAATGCCAACCGAACAAATTTAGCTGGTAGATACGCTTATTTGACACTTAATTTAGTTCGTGGTGAGAATTGAGCACTTCGCAGTAGTAGATGTGTCTATTTGACACTTGTGCCTAATTATTATTATTATTAATTAAACAACTTTTAATTAATAGACATTAAAAATGACATAGTCTAGCATTCCTATTATCGTTTTTGAGACTTCATTTTATGACTTTCATAGTCTGAGACACATAATTTTAAGTTTATTACGATGGAAGGAATGGGATATGTGGTATTTCTTCTTGGTGTATCCAAGAAACATAGGAGTATTTCATAATTTTTGAACTTTTGTCTCAAGTTCAAAAAAGCTAGAAGACTGGTTCTTTAAGATTTGATCTCAAGAACACTTTCTTTATGGAAGGATTTTACTCAAGGTTCCCAAGTCTCTAAATGTATGATCATGGGCAAACGCACGCATCAAAGGGCGATTAACACTATTGCGGGTTGCCTATGTTGAGAGATGAATTGAGAGAACGAGGAAAGTAAGACAAATAGTTGTATGTAATGGAGAACAAAATACTAGGAAATGTTTACCGAGCTTTTCTCCTCTTTGTTTAACGTAACTTCTTGCTTGTTTTATTTACCTTCAAAATTCCCCTTTATGGACCTAGAAGTTACAAGCATGCAACTTTAATAAAAGGAAATGAATAGAAATTGCCACAACTCTTGAAAAATAAAATAAGCAACTACTAAAAGGAAAGAAAATAAATAAAATATTCAATCAAGAATACTCGGAATAAATCCTTCTCATTTCGGATCAATCTTCTTGATTTGTTGCCTTGTGATGGTAATACTTTCCTATGCATCATTACACCCCTCAAAGACTCCAATACATTAAGCTTGTCCTCAAGCTTGAAATTATGAAATTGGTGTTAGAAGTTGTGTAATGACTACCAACTACCAAGTGGCATGTCTAGTGAGAATCTTTTCTAGTGAGGTAGTAACTTTGAAGGTCCACGATTAAGATGCCCCTTTTTAATTTCCAGTGATCGTAAAACAAATCAATCATAGGCGAATGGTGGGAGAGCTAGGGCATTAGACTGAATCGTTCCCTTGAATTCCTTTAACTTTGAAACATTGAAATCAATAAGAAAATCTAACTTGGTGTGCTCGTTAGACACAATGGGCTTTGGTATACCATGAAGGTTGATGATGTTGCTGTAGAAAGTGATGGCTAAGAAAATAGCAAAGTATAGATGCGCTAGAGCCATGAAATACACATATTTAGATAGTCGATCAACAACTATCAAGAGAGTGGATTTGCCACTTTAGGAAGTCCTTCAACGACATCTATGGAGATATAGTTGCAAAAGTCTTACCGGTGTGTGCTCCCCCATTTGTTTTTTGTTTTTTGTTTTTTTTTTTTTTTTTTTTTGGTAGGTTGCACAATTGGTGACAAATTGCTAACGGAGGAGTGCATGCATGGCCACCAATAAAACTCCCTTTTTATCCTATTTATTGTCTTTTGAATCTCTTAATGGGAAGAATTGTGGATGTTAGCTCATACCATTGGTATAATAGTCAAGGTAGGAAATAAATATTATCCCATTATTTCGGAACAAGAGTTCACCCAAAACAACCCATTGTCCATTCATCATATTGATATTGGCCAACATTTAATGTTTATAACCTTCTTAGGAGTCACACAACTTGGTGCAAATAGCATTCAATAATTCCAAAAATTGCATGGTGATGAAAAAAATAGTGCTTTGGTCTTTGTTTTGGTGAGACAGAGCATCTAGTGTTGTTGTGGGGATGTTGTGAGGGGCTGTAGGAGATACTTAAGGCTCTAATGGTCGGTTTTGATGGTGAAGGAACGACAACATAGTTAGTGTTGCTAATGCCAAATGGTTTGGGTCAACCCGATCAATTAAGTAGAATTCGTAGGTCAAAAGCTTAAATGTGTTTACTTTTTATTGAAGAAGGTAACATGTTGGCCATTCTTATTGTAATATTGTGCCTAGTCTAATCCCATAAATGTTGCATTCCACTATGAAAGTAACATTAAAGTTAGGAAGTTGAAGTACTAGGTTGTTGATAATGGTTGTTTTAGTTTAGTGAAAGCTTTCTTGATCTTAGAATTCCACAAGAAGGAATTCTTTTTAATAAGTTAGTTAATTTAGTAGCTATAATCCATATTCCTTGATAAAATTGCACTAGAAACTTGCTAAGCTAAGGAATTCCTGCAATTCGGTTACAAAGTTTGGTTGTGGCTAGTCCACAATAGCTTTTATTTTGCTATCATTTGTGGCCACCCCTTTGTCCTTGATAATATGACCAAGGTAACTTGTGAGTTTCCTATAATGCACTTGGAATGTTTGATACAGAGTGCAATCATAATAATACAAGTGGTGAAAATGTTCGGACAAACTTGCATAAATATTGCCTGAGTACCTTATTCATGAGTGCTTGGAACGTGAATCGAACATTGGATGGACCAAATGACATAACAAAGGGCTCAAAATACCCATGACGCGTTTAGAAAGCCCTTTTTTCCATGTCTTCAAGATGTATCCAATTCTGATGATAGTTGAAGTGTTAATTAAGCTTGGAAAATATTTTAGTATTGCGTAGTTCATTGAGTCGTTCATCAATCATCGTAATGGAAAATTGTCCTTCATTGTCCAAAGTTTAATTCTCTACAATCCATGTAGAAATGCCATGTGTCTTACTTCCTAACCAACAATACCGACGATGGAAACAGAGACTGTCCCGGGCGGTTGTGAAGCATTTCATTGCACTCTCTCAGTATTTCATCTTTCAACATTTGATTTTAGGACATCTATAAATCCTAACTGCCATTGGCATAGTTATCAATAATAGCCCATGTTAAGGCACTAGGCCCTGCTTAAGAGGGCGCCTAGGATGAAAAAAATAGTGAAACCAAACCAATGAACAATTTTGCACTGCCACATATCACATAATTCATAATTAATCATTTAATTGATTTAATAATTTTAATTCAATCTCCACATCCTCCACATACATTGCGTCATTGAGGGGAATGATGGCTTAAAGCATTACAACCCACAAGTCACACGTCCACAACCATTCAAGTCAGAAAAAAATTGAAGTGAAGAACTTGGCGATGACTATGAGCTTGTTGCGGTGACTTGGCGAAGTACTAGTGCGATAACTACGTGTCGGGTTTTGTTCGATTCAATACTAAACTAATTGACTAGTTTCGAAGCTTACTACCAATGGCAGATGGGGTGACAAGTGAGAGTTGAGAGGAGTTGATGATCATCGATTGGGCACGATGATGAGTTGCCAAGTTGGGGCGATGAGTTGGTGGTCACTGATTGGTTTGTGGGAGCCAAAGACGATGACGAGTTGCGGGCTAAGGTTGTGAGGGGCAATGTTTGTTAGCTGACGATCTGAGGTGCAATTGATCTCTTTCTTCTCTTCTCCACAATAATTTGCTTAGTTATTTGGGGTTAGTTTTGAACGAAATAACCCACTTAAACAAAAAATGAAATTGGCTTATTTGGCCTCGTTGGCTACCTAGTCTAACGGCCGCCTACCAGACACCTAACATGGAAATCCCCTCAGCGTAGAGGTGTAGGGCTTAGGCGGCTCCTAGGCCAATTTTTGCAATATTGATACTAGCAAGATCTTGTGATGACACGGCCGTGGGAGAGGAAACATCATGAAAGATATCCCTCAAAATTGGTTAGCGTTGCTTCCAAGTTCCCCATTCTTGGTTGCACATTGTGCATGGATGAAAGTTGCATCAAGGAATCCCCCATCCATGATATGCGTTGGCCATTCCATAAAAATGACATCTACAATGTCTCACAATCCAAATAATCAAGGTTTAAAAAGGCGGAGGCGTGCCTCAAGGCGTTTTGTAATGCTGAGGCAAGGCGTTTTGAGACATACGCCTCAATTTTTATCAAAAGATATTAATATTGTTATGTTCTCCTGTCATGGGTAATAAAAATAAGGAAAAATGAACAAAGAATAATAGTTGGAAAGGAAAAGAAGAAAACATTGGGTTTGCTTGAGACCCAAAAATCTCTTAGACTCTTTTTGCGATTGAATTTCTACTTCCCTTTCATTGAAATTGGTTCCCTTTTTACAGGGTAAAATACAACTCATAGAATGTCTAAACAAGCTAAGTAATCTATTGAAATCTTCCAATTTACTTTTAAATAATTAAACTACCTAAATTAATTTGAAGACTAAGAATAATAAGTTAAATAACTATTTAGTAATTTCTAAATAACTATTTAGTAATTTATTAATATCTAAACAATGTAATATAATAAAATAAGACTTCCAAAAAATCATGCCCCTAGCATGTTTCAAATAACCTTCTTGCTGCACCCTCCTTGATAACCTTCTCACGGTAATTTTATAACATATTTATAGTTTTTTTTTTTTTTTTTTGACTTTTTGACTTTCATGCCATGCTTATCACGGCATTGCCTAGGCGTCTTGTCGGTGGAGACAAGACTCCTGGAGGCTTCGCCTCGCTTGAAAATGGCGAGGCGAGCTCCAGCGTCGCCTGAAAATATATATTGTATTTTTTAACTTGTCGCCTAGGTGACAAGGCGGTCGGGGGGCACCTCGACTTAACAGGGTGCTGTGATAAGCTTGCTTCATGCACTTCATAGTAAGCGTCTTCGGTCTTTGCACTTTGAGTCGCGAACAAGATTCTTTGGTCTTCACAAGTTGATTTCTTCCCAGTTCATTTTTCTTTTCTTCTAATTAAGGTCGGGTCGGGTCTTATTGGACTCTAGGAAAATAAATTGAGCCTAAATCAACTAAATTTATAGGCACTTCATAGTAAGCTTCTTCGGTCTTTGCACTTTGAGTCGCGAACAAGTTTCTTCGGTCTTCACAAGTTGATTTCTGCCCGATTTCTTCCCAGTTCATTTTTCTTTTCTTCCCATTAGGGTTGGGTTAGGTTGGGTCATCTCTTATTCGACTCTAGGAAGATAAATTGAGCCTAAATCAACTAAATTTATAGGCACGCCTGAAACACGTGTTGAGGCACATGAATGGCGTACGCCTCTACTTCTGCCTAAGAGGCGTATGCCTCAGCACCTTTCCTGTACACCTCGGTGTTCACACTGAGGTGATCCTCAAAACCGTCTTTTTAAATATAGGGCCTATCACACACAACTATTTAATGCCAAAAAAGCTTGATGCCCACTAATGAAAGGATAAACAGATTTGTAGCAAATGAAATTCCCTCGTGTTGTAAGGTGACACCTTCCCCAATGCCTGTGCTGGTAATTCTTTCACCATTCATTTATAGGTACTTGTAGTTCAGCATGCTTAAAAGCAGGAATTTCGAGATGTCACATGGTATCTTTATTGATAAAGTTGTGTGTGTTGATCGTGACACCTGCTATTTTGGCTCGGAGTCTCATCATTTGGGAGGGATATCTTTGGTTCTTTAGAATCACCCTCATCGTCTTCTTCATCCTCTTCAAAGCCAAGTATATATAGTTGTCCTTTGTATCGATAGCGTCAAACCCATGTCTCATCACAATTGTAGTGTTTTCCCAACCTCTGTCATTCCATCATTTCTTTCAGCAAGAGCCGCTCAATACAATTGGGTTGGAACATAGATTGCTGTGTTACTATAATGGAGTTGTTGGGTTGAAGCTAGTGTCATGGTGTTTATGTGCTAAACGATTGCGTTTTTCTAGCGTAATCCTAGGCCATATAAATTGCTTCATTCAAGCATGATGGTATGTTTCTTTTGACATCAATATGGAGGAATTGATCTAAGCTTGTTGGAAATAATACACCTGTTGGTCGTTATGGGCTTTATCTGTGCAAGCATTGTTTGGTATTCGTCAATGTAGTTGTCGAGATGCTTGTTGATTTCTTTTAGTTTTGCCATTTCCCCTAGAGGGATTAAGGCTACTGGGAAGTCCAAAACAAAACAGTACATGAATCTCTGAAGGTTTGCCATGAGAGTTGCTGGCCATTTCAACCCGTTTGGAGTAACAAAGTTTGCATGTCTCAGTCAGGTGGTAAGCTGTTGTGTCCACTTTCTCTTGCTTTGATGTATATGCGCCTGGCGAAATAGAGTTTGCAGTGGTGGAGCTAAACTAGGGTGTTTTCTTTGCCCAAGAAATTTGGGAACTCCCACTTAGTTTTGCGAGTTTATGGCGAAGTCTAGGGTTGGTGTGAGGAGATGGATGTGGTTTGAGTCAATGGTAAAATGATGGTTGATGTTTTTGAAGAACACGGTGGGTTGATCTGTTTGGTTAACCGAGATTCCACCATCTTGCCCAAGTTATCAATTGTGCTGACAGAGTTTGGATTGAGTCTGCTACGACCTCCATTTTTAGATGGTTGTATGGATTGCACTAAAGTTTGGAGAGCCCTGACCTTGGCTTGCACTGTTTTGATATTGTCCATGTCGATGCCCAGCAACAAAACCAAAATGTTATGATTGTAGGCAAACTCACACACGTCATAGAGTGATTAACACTACTGGAGGATGTTTATGGGTTGCCTGTGTTTGAGAGTTGAATCGAGTGGATGAGGTAAGGAAGGCAAATAGCTGAATGTAGTGGAGAACAAGATACTGGGAAATGTTTTAGAGAGTATTCTTCATCTTTGTTTGACTTAACTTGTTTTATTAGCTTTCAGAATTTCCCTTGTAGACCCAGGGGTTACAACTTACAAG
Source organism: Ipomoea nil (assembly GCF_001879475.1). NCBI lineage: Eukaryota > Viridiplantae > Streptophyta > Magnoliopsida > Solanales > Convolvulaceae > Ipomoea > Ipomoea nil. Next base: position 3,016,193 of record NW_017617454.1, read on the forward strand.
CATGGAACTTTTATAAAAGGAAATGAGTAGAAGCCATAACTCCAGGAATAAAATAAGTAACAACTAACAAGTAAAAGGAAATAAAAGAAAATATAATCTACAATTAAGGATGCTTGGAATCAATCCTTCTCATTTGCGATCAATTCTCTTGATTTGTTGTGATTTTCTACCTTGCATGGTAATACTTTCCTATGAATTCATCTCCAAACGACTTTGTGAATGCTGTTGAAAACTAAAGAGTTAGGTTTATCTATAGGGTTGTGTCTGTTTATGAATAGGTGTCAGTTATGGGTAGTTACGGGTAGTTACTTAAAGTTATGTATTTGTGTATATATATGTACTGTGTTTCTGTATTAGAAACAGAGAGAATATACCAATATAATTTCAGTTTTATATTCATTTCCTAGTCTTGATTCTTTATATTGTTTCCGCCTAACTGGCGGGTGGTATTATTCTCCACCCGCCAGGCCATTCCATCTTCCAAATTTAACATGGTATCAGAGCCTACTTTCTTAGGATATTTCAAACATCAAAATTGTATTTTTCCTTGTGATGTATTCTCCGGTGAAAATTCCAGATTGTTGTTTTGCCCTTGGACATTTTGGTGAAGTTTGAAGGCTTTTTGGGTTGGTTGCCAAACCTCTTTCCGGGGTGTTTTTGGTATAACCGTATTTGTTTCTTTATATTCGGTATACCATACTTAGTCCCTAGGGTTTTCATGTTTGGCACCTTGTTTATTTCCGGAAACTTCTTTTGTTATTCACTTATCCTATAAGAGGTATAAACAACAATCATGTGGTTTTCTCGGTATTCATACAACAATCTATGGGCTCTACTACATCCCCTTTGCTGCTCATGATTTGGTTGCTCTGCCGTTCTTGATGGAGATTGTTGATTGGCAAATCCTAGAATGCTTATGTTGTTGTGAGGGTGTTCGTGTTAATCTTCGCCCTTTTTGACTTCATTCCCAAGGTTGTTTGTGACAAGCTTCGCCCTGGTGCCTTCATTCCCAAGGGTTGTTTATAGCATTGTTCCTCCGAAGCCATCCAACACTGTTATTCTCTAGCTGCTTTTAATCTTCATTTGTAATGTAGAGTGTATGTTTTAATCCAAGCTTGGAACTTCTAGATGTTCCAGCTTGAGGGGGAGTGTTGAAAACTAAAGAGTTAGGTTTATCTATAGGGTTGTGTCTATTTATGAATAGGTGTCAGTTATGGGTAGTTACGGGTAGTTACTTAAAGTTATGTATTTGTGTATATATATGTACTGTGTTTCTGTATTAGAAACAGAGAGAATATACCAATATAATTTCAGTTTTATATTCATTTCCTAGTCTTGATTCTTTATATTGCTTCCGCCTAACTGGCGGGTGGTATTATTCTCCACCCGCCAGGCCATTCCATCTTCCAAATTCAACAAATGCCATTATAGGCAAAAGTGAGTGAATATTGGTACTGGGCCAAACCTGAGGGGACTACTGCCCCATTTCTTTGTGCCTGTTATTTAGATTTATATTCCTATTGCCTTCCACATTCTACCATGAACGGTTTAACCATTTTGTTGGAGTACAGGTTTTTCTACACTGTTTTGCTACTTATTCTGTTCTTTTATAGATTAATAATTAATTTCTTTGCCACTTTGCAGATCCTAAGGCAAATGCATCCTCAGATGCCGCAGATGATTAATCCTCAAAATGTGTCAATACAGCAACAGCAGCAGCAGCAATGGGAAAGAATGCGTAGACGCCAGCAACAATCAACCCCTCGCCCTGGTGGTATGGGTGCAAACATGAATGTGAACGTGAATATTGAGAAGGACAGGCCACTGGTTGAAGTAAAGCTTGAAAATCCTAGTGAATTTCCAATAGACAATACAAGTAATGCTATTAGTGCAATGAATGCCAGAAATAGCCAGTTAATTCAAATGCAGCTTCGTCAGCAACAATTTGCAGCAATGCAAGCTAGCCATCCTCAAAGTGGAAACCAGTTTAGGCCAATGGCTAGTCCTCAAATTCCTCAAGTTCACTCACCGTAAGAGATCTTTCTGTCTCTCTGTGTCTCTTTTGATCTCTATAATGAACACTCCCTAACAGCTGCTGAGATATTATTTATTATATATGCTGGATATTGAATGCTCCAAGTTCATGTGTTTCAGGAATATGGGAATGGTTAGGGCGCCACCGGTAAAGGTTGAAGGTTTTCAGGAGTTGATGGGCGGGGATCCTACAATGAAGCATGATTCTGAAGAAAATAAGCTAACTTCACCAAAATAGTATTGCACCAAACAACCAATTCAATTAGGCACAAGAGTTGAGTCAGTCGGGTATCTGTAGGTTATATGTATTGTCTGTACTGTAGCATACTTTGTTCTGCATTATATAATATAATTTATATAGAAAGAGATACATGCATGTATGTATATCTTCTTTACTTTTAACTGTATAAATTATGTGGACAGAAGCACAGTAGAGATATTGTGACAACAATAGAACCGTTGGATATCAATGTCTAATAATAACCTTGCATTAATGCAGATGGCCCAGGTTTCTCACACCTTTTTTTTTTTTTTTTTTTTTCTTAAATAATAATACACAGCTGCCTTTGTTTTTGCTGTTTTGGATTATTCCTCTGCTGGCATGGTGAGCTTGTTTTGATTTGGTTTATAGTGAGAACAAATTGCATCTTTTAGTAGTGATTAAAATTGCCAACTTGAAGTTTGTTTCTTATACTCTGATCCATACTCTTTATATATGCATGTTTAAAGGCTCGCTGTGTTTGCTCCTCAAGGATCGGATATATAAGATAGTCCTTAGCTTGATGTGGGTGCTGGTATTGGCCGGAATTCTTTAACGCCCGTTTGGTTCGAAAAAAATATTTGAAGGGAAATGAAATTTAAATTCTACGATGGGATGGATGTGGTTGAAATATCAATGGAAATGATTTATTTGTACTTGAATTTGTACATGATGGGATGGATGTGGTTGAAATATCAATGGATATCCATATTACATGTGAGGAGCTTGATCAAAATCTTTTTTGGACTCATCTCAAACTGTGTTTAGTCACTTTTCAGCATGCACTCATTTGGGCTCAATCTATCATGGGAGCTTTTAATCGCATGGTATCTTAAAGTTCTATCGTTTCAGGTAGTGTTTTAAGGCAAAAATCATATATGCATCTGAGATTAAATACGTCCTATTCTTCTTGCAGGCATAGATATAGGGATGAAAGTCGTAGACATAGATCTAAATCCTATGACAGAGATAGAGAGGAAAGACGAAGACACAGGTCCAAGTCCCATGACAAAGATAGAGAGGGAAAGGCATAGCCATAGATCTCACTCAAGGGGAAGATCTGGGCATAGGTCAAAATCAAGGTCTCCATCACTTACTCAATCTCGGTCCCCATCTCGCTCTAAAAGGTAAGTTGCTTATTAGGATTAGGAACTTTTTGGTGGCCATATCTGTGCTCTCAATCTTTGTGTTTTTGTGTTTAAAACTACAAATTGGAGTATAGATTTAGCCCCTTGGATATTACAAACGTGATTGCTGAGATATCATGTCATTAGTTGTGGCTTTAATTTCTTTTGAATAGTGTTTCTTTTGTAGTATGATGCCAGTTTTCAGCTTAGTATTTCTAAAGCTAAAGCTTGCAGTTTAGTTTAGATGCATAAGTATGTTCAAGAATTTATATACCCTTCTGGTTATTTATTGAATTTGCTAAAATTTTTATAGGCTACTAGACACATGCATGGCGAGTGTATGTTGGTGGACCTTCCTCCATCTCCAAGTGCTAATGAACAGGTAATTTGATGGATAATTGCCATTATGTTTTCTTTGGCTTTATTTTGTTGCAATGAATATAATTGGTTTCAATTTCTTTGGTTGTCCGAGAATTCTTTAACCGTGTCATGTCTATCATTGGAGGAAACACTCCAGGTTAGTTGTATTAATATATTTTGTATAATAATTTTTCAATACCCAATTCTACAAGATCAAGCTTTAGCTATTTTATTTCCAGGTGATGCAGCAGTCGATGTTTATATTAATCATGAGAAAAAGTTTGCATTTGTTGAGATGAGATCAGTTGAAGAGGCTAACAATGCCATGGCATTATCTTTGAGGTACCTCTGGATTATTAATATGTTGTTTTCTCATGCTTGCTAATTGTGAATGTATTTGAAGACTCATATATGTCAAGTTAATGTCAGTATTCCGTCCAATGTATGTTGCTACTTGATTACTGAGCTTTTTAAATTATGCGATTTTATTATGCATTTAGAAAGTATAGTTTGAGAATGGATTTAGTTCCTTATTAAGTTGAAATACACTTAGTTGCTGTAGTGTCTGAATTTAAGCACGTTTAGCCCGATAATTTAACCATAGGTGAACTCTCCTTTTTGGTTTAGAATCAATCAAACTGCTATACATTGAATGTGAGAAAGCATTAACCAGGGAAAATTTCTTGGGAAGCAAACTAGAATAGCCAATACGCGGCAAGTTCCCTTAACCCTGGCCTACTCTGTCTAAGGAGTTGATTTTTAACGAGACTTTGTTCCAACAAACTTTTCTCGGAGTATACTTATGATGAATTGTCTATTACATGCCAGAATAGTTTGTTTGTTAGGTTTTAAATTTTCCTTTTGCGAAGTGATTACAATTTTAAACTAATATTTAACCATAAATCGTAAATTTTAAACCCTAACCCTAAATCGTAAACCTTAAACCCTAAAAAAAAATCCCTAAATCATAAACCCTAAACCCTAAATCCTAACCCTTAAATTGTAAACTTTAAATCCTAAAAAAAAAAAAACCCCTAAACCCTAAACCTAATTAAATTGAAAACCCTAAGCCCTAACCCTTAAATTGTAAACCCTACACTAAATCTTAAACCCTAAATTGTAAACCCTTAACCCTAACCCTAAATCCAAAATTGTAAACCTTAAACTCGTGACCCTAAACAATTGTAAACCCTAAACCTAAACCCTAAAACACTAATCATTTAATCTTGAACCCTAAACCCCAACCCTAGATGTTCAACCTAAACCCTTAACCCTAAATTATAAACCCTAAACCCTAACCCTAAACTGTAAACCCTAAACCATAGCTCTAAACCCTAAAATCCAAAAAAAAAAAAACCCTACTATATAATTCTCAACCCTACCCCCAACCTTAAACCCTAGACATTCAATCTAAACTTTAAACCACCTTAGATATTTAACCTTAAACCCTAAACCCTAAATTGTAAATCGTAAACCTAAACTGAAGGTGGACAAAATTTGGTTGGAGATTGATGGAGAAGAATGAAAAGGTTTTTGGCAACAAATTGATTATGAATTTATGCAAAAATTCTGTACTGGATGTCGATGGATTGGACACTCTTCGATCGAATGTAGAAGGGGTGAAGTAGTAGAGTGACGAAGAAGATTGAGAAGGGGATGGATTTGGCGATGGAAGGTGCCACAACGACGAATGTGGTGGTGGAAGAAGAGGTTCGCCGGAACGTGTCTCAGACGGCTGAGGTTGAGGCGGTGGTCCGACTGCAGATGAGACGGTTGAGGAGGAAGGTTCTAGACTTAGACTCGGTCGGGGCATGGCGCCCGGGTCTGGAATGGCAGAATGTAAAACATTATCTACTCCTATCTCTGTTTCGAAATTTATCCCCTTCAGTGCAGATTTATGTGAAGATCTTACGCAGTACAAAAGTCTGGCAGGAGCACTACAGTATCTAAGCATCACTCGCCCAGATCTATCGTTTGCATCAATCAGTTGTGTCAACACATGCATGATCCTATAGTATCACTTGAGGTATGTATTCTCAAGAAAGTTAGTATCAAAAGAACTCTATGCATTATTTGATTCTGATTGGGCTGGATGTCTTGATGACCGCAAATCCACGAGTGGTTTTGCTGTGTTTCTTGGATCTAATCTTGTCTCTTGGGTCTGTAAGAAACAAAGAATTGTTGCTAGATCTTCTATTGGGGCAGAATACAAAGCTCTAGTAGATGTCTGTGCTGAAGTAACGTGGATAGTCTCTTTGCTGCGTGAGATTAAAGTGTCAGGTATATCTGTTCCAAAATTATGGTGTGATAATCTTAGTGCTACTTATATGTGTACAAACCTCATCTTCGATGCCCGTACCAAGCACGTGGAAATTGACTATCACTTCGTTCGAGATAAAGTTGCTTCTGGAGACATCCAAGTTAATTTCATCTTTACAAAATATCAATTTGCAGACATATTTACTAAAGCTTTACATAGTCCTAGATTTTTTTTCTTAAGGACAAGCTACATAGTACTAAACACTGTATAGTTGTAATTATTGTTCATTCAATACAGTTTATACTGTTCTCATCATATGTGTATATTTTGGAAATCTATTTTGAGAAAAAAAAAATTATATAAGTATGATATCGGTAATATGTTACTTTGAGAATGATATGATATTTTGATAGCCTAACGGCAAAGACTATTGAAGTATACCTAATCTATTTTGGAAATGTTATGATTGAGAAAATCTTTTTTTTTTTTTGAGAAGTATGTTATTATGATTATTATTATTATTACTATTTTGGGAGGATATTTGTATAAAAATGTATTATTTTGGAGGATTTATGATTTGTGGGCTAAAACTCTATGTTGGAATTATATCCGGTAGAAAACATCCTGGATAATTGTTTAATGGGTAACCTGGTAAAAAATATCCTGGGTTATTAGGGTTGATTTACCACCCATTGGGTTTGGAATCCTAATTAGGGGGTGTGTACACTTAAGGTAGTTGTCTTGTTTCCATCTGTGGTAAATTGTGAGTTTGTGGTGTGTTCAGTATGGAATTACTATTCACCTAGGACTTGGTTGCGATGATTATCCTACTCCACTATTGAGATTTGGATTCCTCTATATGTATATATGATATTGGTTATGCTTTGAGAATATATTTGGAATTCCTTCCCATTTGTATCTATATGAGTATATACTTATGTATGACTATTTTATGAATAATATTTGAGATTCCTATCTTAAACTTATCTATGTTTATTATAGAAAGAAAGGAGGTTTTGAAAATGATTATATCTATTAATATGCTCATATGGTGTGAGTTGCTATTCTTTTTAAGTAAATGTATCTCTTTGAATTGTTAAATAATGTTTCGTTCAGGCTAATGTTTTAAACTCTTTGGGGAGAGTGTGAGTATATAAGTGCTTAACTGTGAAACTTGTGATTTTGAAATGAAAAGCCTCTTATTTTTAAAGTATAAAAATGTACCTATTTTACGAGGAAGAGGGTTCTTATTTAATATTTTTATGCTAACTGTTATTTCTTTGTGTTTTGAACTTATCCCTTTTCAAGTCAGGAGTAATACATGCCTTGAGAGCACGTTTTAGTAGTTGAACCTTCTATTTGATTTCCTCTCCTTTAGATTTGATCCCTTTGGTTTAGATGAGACTGTGATGTTACATTTTGAAACATGTGTAGACGTTGTGACTATAGACATTTGTTGTTCCTCTTTAGCTGCTAGCACTTGGGTTGTGTATGATGCATATGACATTGGGTCTTGTAGAACCCGTGTTTTTGAATTATGTTATTTTTAGTGGTAGCCTTGCATCTATCCGTAAGTCTAGTTGCGGCGGTAACACTCCCTTGACTTTTAAGGAGTTTAAATATTATCCTAGTGATGAAATTTTAAGAGTACTTATATTGTTTAAGTATATAATTTCCTTGTGAGTTTGCATTAGAATATGAGGGTGTTATTAGCCATGGCTTTGGTGATGATTTTGTAGCTTACTATACATTACATAAGCTAATGGGCCGAGTCAAGTGAAACACTCTTTCCTTAAAATCTTATTTGCTACCTTCCAAAGGTGCTAGAAGTGTTGTAGGCTTGTAGCCTAAGTTTTCCAAGATAAAATGTACTACGATTCTATTTTGAGCATTCAAACAAAAGAATCCAACGAACTAGAACATGACTTTGAACACAGAAATGAGGAGGTTGGTTTTAATATCCATACTATAACCTCTAACAAAATTAATATGGAGATTAATTATAAATTTAAAATTGGATTTGATTTGCACCTTGATTGCGCGACAGAGCCTCTATTTTATACATTCAACATCCCTCTTAAAGGGTCTGGTATATATACTAGTGGTGGACGTTTCGGGTTTCAGTTTCGGTTTTAAAAAATTAAACCATTCGGTTTTACAATAGAGTTCGGTTCGATTTTGGTTTTGGTTTCGGTTCGGTTTTGGTGGAAGTCCACTATTTGAACGTTTCCTTTTTTGCTTGCCCAAGTTGTTCAGTTGGCTCACTTGGAGTGCTACTTGAAGTGTTTTGTTGATGAAAATATGAAGAATCATCCATCTACATAGTTAATATTTGAAAAATAAGAATTATTAAAACACCGACTTAGAGTTGAGGTTGAGGAGTTGAAATTATTAATTATTATAATATTTATATATAATACTAGCATTTTGTACGCGTGATGCAAGAAAATTTATGCCCAACATTAAAAAATTGATAAACGCAAATAATTACAAGTTATAGTTCAAATTATATTTCACAATTACTTAAAGTAGTAAATTTTAATCATCGTATTTGAAAAATATAGAGATAAACAAAATTTATATTTTGTTTATTAATAATGCAAACAATTTTGATATAATTTATACTTTATTTTTACAATAAATAATATATAATAGTAATCTAGTACCTGGTCACATATATTGGTGCGTGTGCGTGCCTATATATATATACACACACATATATGATTTATCATTCATAGAAATTTAATTAAAATATAATCAACAATTAAAGTAATTATATAATGATTTTAATAAAATAATAATTAAAGAATAGGAAAAAGATATCATAGATATAGGTGTATGATAATAATGGTAGAGTTATGAAAGTTAGAATTAAATAGTAACGGTGTTATGACGGTGTAAGGGTACTTTTGTCTAACAATAATGTAGTAGGTGTAATTTTGTCCATTATAATTGAAGTGTACAACAATTAATGAAAAATGTATACCTTTATTAGCATACAAATGTAAGCATTGAGACAAATATGCTTATAGCTTAATGGGTAAAGCTCTTACTTTTTGACTTGATGGTCAAGTGTTCAAACATCACCTTGAATATTTAGTAGATTATACTATATATCTATTTAAAAAAAAAAAAACCTTATCGGTTTTTTGGTTCGGTTCGAAAAACTCGAATCGATCGGGTTCCTTAAACTGATGAGTATCGATCGGTACTTTGGTTTAAGACCGAACCGGTTCAGGGAACCCGAACCGAAATGCTCAGTCCTAATATATACTAGTGCAAATCCCCTTCTTCTTCCAATGTGGGACAAGTGCTTTTTACAAGTCTTTCCACCTTTCATTTTCCAACTTAAAATAGGTCTACTTAGATAATCAATTTTCCATTCACCGATTACTTATTTTGAGCATACAATATATCAATGTAATATACTACGAATAACCCAAATATGTATTGACCCGACCCAAATCGAAAGTGGACGCACATATATTTGTACCACAAAATAACCAATTACAAAGTCATTTATATATATATATATATATATATATATATATATATATATATATATATATATATATATAGGGTTCCAATGAGAACACTTGCTTAGGTGAGAACGTGAGAACAAATCATGTGCATTCATCTAATACTTTTTAATGGTCTAGATTAGATTCAGTGTGTGCGGACGTGAATTAAATGTGTGCAAACACACTTAATCGCGTTCGCACACACTTAATCTAATCTAGACCATTAAAAAATATTAGATGGATGCACAGGATTTGTTCACACGTTCTCAGCTAAGTAAGTGTTCTCATATGATTATATATATATATATATATATATATATATATATATATATATATATATATATATATATATGTGTGTGTGTGTGTGTGTGTACATTTTATTTAATCAAATTAATTAAACTACCAGCGGACAAGTGGAGCAATATTATAATATATATGCCCATTTTATTCAATCAAATGGAAGGCTTAGTTTGGGTGCCATATTTTATGCTTACGAGTTACGATTTGCAAAGATTCAGCCATTTTTAGAGATTATCTAAAGCGTTCTACTACATAGACTATCAAATCATACTTCTTAAATTTTATTTTCTAATGTAACGAATATTAATAAATTACTTTTTTATGTGAATCTTAATATAAGTGTTTATATCAAAATTTTATGTATAAAAATAAAAGTTAAAAGTGAAAAATAAAAGTACATCTAGTATTTTCCTTATTTGGTTGCCATATTTTATTCTTCTTTTGCTTTTTATGGCAGTGAAGTGTAATAAATGGTCCACCCATTTGCATTTATTATTCATTCAATCAATTATGATGGCCCATTTACTAACAACCCCATGTAGTCAACAACAATATTGTTTCTGGTTGTCTTCGGTGCATCCATAATAGTGGAGATGGTGCATCCATAATAGTGGAGATATTTTATGGTTTTTGAGAAATTTTTATAAATATAATTAGGAAAGAGAATATGGACGTGGAGAAAGCACCAACTAGGATGGTTCACGTCTAGTCCTGTTGTGACCGTTGATTTTAATTCAGCTATTACGGAATTAATTTTGAATTAATTTCTATTTTAAATTTTAAATTAAAACTCAATGTTATGGCTGCTGTTGTTACAGGAGTTATATGCGTGCTTTTGAATGCCACAATGAATGCTATTAAACCCTCTATTCCCTATATAAGAGTGTTGTAGGAGTAGCAGGCTTACTACGAACAAGGAACACTCTCACACACAAAGAAATTATGGTTTTCTTCTCAAAACTCTGCTCCTACTACTTTCTTGCAACTGTGTTCTGCGTGTGGTCTAGTTCGCTGGGTTCATTCGTTTTGGTGCCAAACGTTGAACTGTAGTACGTTTTATCCTGGGAAACCTAGGCTACAACGTTCATAGCGCTTTTCAAATGTAGCAAATAAGGTTTTAAAGAAAGAGTATTTCGCTTGACTCGTACTAACCACTCTTCTTCATCTCTTTTCTTTTGGTATATATATATATATATATATATATATATATATATATATATATATATATATATATATATATATATATAGAGGGCCGTTCCGATAAAAATAGAGGTCCTGTACGACATCGTAATTTGGGTCTCTTTTCAAGTATTTCATACATATAAATAATAGTTGTTCAATTGTATACATACGTTGCACTACTGTAAAGGAATCCCTTGTTTTGCCACAACTATTTGCAATCTCATGCACACAAAGTCAAGTTAAGACTGTGACTACCACTACGAGTATAAAATGCTCTACAATTTACATCCAAAGAGTCTTTTTTTGTACACCTTGAACCACTCCTCCAGACCCTAATTAAACTACCTAATGAAGAACTTGAGTCTTCAAAATTCAGAACTTGTATACATTATACTACCGGCCGACGACCTCCACTCAGACCACTTCTAAAAAATCAAAGAATCTAAGCCCCCACAACAGGGATTCAAACCTATGAACATCCATTTAGAATGGTAACTGGATTGAAAATCCTAATAATATATATATATATATATATATATATATATATATATATATTTTCGTGTAAATATATATATTATATTATTTTTGGTAAATAGACATGGTTCAATATTTCCCTACAATTGACTTGCTGAAATAAGTTAAATTCGTATAATTAGATTAAAAGTGACTGGTACTCCAAATAAAGTGATGATGTAGCCATAAAATTTTAAATTAAGAATGTAAAAACTAAAAAGGAAAAAAAAATCCACTCAACCCCGGCACCTCATTCATCTTTGGGTTAAAGATTGAGAGAAATTATTACTCAACTTGCAAATTGCATATATAGAACAATACAAAGGAGTTGGAACTTCCAGCAGACAAGTGGAGCAATATTATATTACAATAATATATTTAATAAAATTAATGCATGGCTTACGATTTGCGGAGATTGGATGAATGCATGTAGGTAGCTAGCTAGGCATATCCGTGGAGATCAGATTCTTTATTTTATGCTTTTATGGCACTGAATATAATGTAATAAAGTGTCCACATAACCATCTTGCCTTGTCTGGTCACAGAACAATCCCTTCATTTCTTTAATTTTTTGCCTGTAAATATTCCCTTCTTTTTCGACCACCACTAACCTCAATGACTCGGCCACTGCCTCTCTCGTGAACCGCCCGTCTCGTTCGTCTCGCGGCACAGAGTAGCCAATTTTCTTCTCCTCCAAAACCCTAGCGTTTAGCCCCTGGTCTGCCAAGAAGGTTAGCAGAACTAATGGCTTCTCGAACTGTATGGCCTCTACGACTGAGCTCCAACCGGAGTGAGTCAAGAACCCGCCCACTGACTCGTGGCTCAGTATCTTGAGTTGCGGTGCCCAACTCGTGCACACAATGCCGCGCCCTTTGGTGCGCTCTTCAAAGCCTTCTGGGAGGTGGATCAACTCGGGATCGGCATCTCCGCGTCTGGTTCTTAGAACCCAGAAGAAGGGGAAACCGGAGAACTCTAATCCGAGTGCGATCTCGGTGAGTTCAGTTTGACTCGGTTTGGCCTCGCTGCCGAATGCAACGTAGATAACTGTTCCGGTTGCTTGTTTGTCAAGCCACGCTTTGATATCCTTCCAAGAATCATCGGTGGGTTCATGGCCGGCGTCGTAAGCCGTCGTGGGAAGCTGCCCGACGGGGAAGACCGGTTTCTGGTGAATATTCTCCAGGAGCTTTAACCATTCGGAATCGAACTCCGAGCAGCCCCTCACGGCCACAATATCGCACCGTTCTATGCTCGAAACCAATCGGAAACTATCCGAAACGTTGTCGTCTTCCTCCGTCACGGCGTCGACGATTCTTAAAATCTCGTAAAGCCGAAAGGCAACGGTTGTTTTGAACGGGACCCACTTCGGCGGAACGTACGGTGTAATCTTCCGGTTTCGTCCGCTCGGCAAAATCAACTAATCGCCCGAAGAAAGCCAACATCGGGGGAGTGAAGATACTAAAAAAAACCGTCGAAACACCGTGCTTTGATGCAACAGGAGCCAACCAGTAAGAGTCGAAATCGTGTAAAATCCAATCCGGGGAAGACTCTTCGAGAAACTTAGCCATGGTTTCCTGAAGAGCATCACGAGCTAGCTTAAGGTACTTCACTTTATCATACGGCAAGTCGATGGTTGCCTCTGCATTTTCCGGCAAGTTTTGGTGGGGCGGCAAAGGGAGCTTGACGAAGTTGATAAGGGAAGCGAGATTTGGTGGGAGTTTGGGGAGGCGGTCGATGTTTGTGGGAGTAGAAACAAAAGAGACTTTGTGACCTCTTGAAGCAATATGCTTGGAGAGCTCTAAATATGGAATCATGTGGCCAAAGGCCAGCCATGGGAACATCATAATGTGAAGCTTGCTACCCTCGTTATCCGCCATGGCTCAAGCCTCAAGCTCTCAAATTTCTGCCTTTTAATTTGAAGTGGAATGCCTATTTCTATATCTATATATATTAAAGCAAAATGATCATCCAAAATATAAAAGTATTTATTGTATTCATACTAATTTATAAGAGTAAATACCAAAATGATCCATCGACTATAGCTAAATTCATAAATTGGTTTTCGACTTTTAATTTCAACCAATTAAGTCCTTAACTTTGCAATTTTAACACAATTTGGTCATTTTTCTATTTGACCGTTTGTTTATTGCGCTTTTTTAGGATATATATGTAATTTCATAGTCCATCGTCGGTTTTTTAAGGTTTCGGTTGCATTTCTAGACCGCACTGTTACATTTGAATCCACTGTCGGCACTGCACCCCATGCCGGAGAAATTATAGCTTTTGATAGATAGATCGCCGAAGTCCCTGGAGTGTCTCTTCGAGAAAGCCGTGACTCCAAGCGATGTAGGCAAGCTGAACCAGCTCGAGAGCACCAAGTAGCAAGCGGAGAAGCACTTCCCCCCTTCAAAATGGCGCTGTCACCTCCAAGAGCGTTCTCTAAGCTGAACCGGCTCGTGAACTCCAAGCAGCAAGCGGAGAAGCACTTCCCCCTCCGAAACAACGATGTCACCTCCAAGAGCGTTCTCTTGAGTTTTGCACGTGAAACTACATATATATCCTCAATGATCGCGGTCAACAAACGGTCAAATAGATGGAGGACCAAATCGGGTCAAAATTGCAAAGTTAAGGACTTAATTGGTTGAAATTGAAAGTCGAGGACCAATTTGTGAATTTAGCTATAGTCGAGGGACCATTTTGAGTATTTACTCAATTTATAAATTCATGTAATTTTAGTTACAAATCAAATCAACATCAACATAATTATTAAATTAGTCATATCATTAATTTATAAAATATTATATATATTATATATTATATATTATTATATCTCTATCTGTTCTCTTCTTTTCCCTTCTCTTCTCTTCTCTTCTCTTCTCTTTTCTATCTCTATCTCTATCTCTTCTCTATCTCTATATATATTAAAGCAAAATGATTAGGGGAAAAATCTTTATCTCTATATATATTAAAGTAAAATGATTAGGGAAAAATTTTCCCTAATCATAGTCATCATAAATAATTTTTAAAAAAATGAAAAGAAAATCAAAGTGAATAATAAGCAAAAAGATTTTAGTAGATATGAGAGTAATTCACAAAATTAATTTGAATAATAATTGTTGATTCATAATTAGCACGCCTCCTATAGTCATAAAGCCAAAAGTGTAATTTGCTTATTTGTTAAATTAATAATAGTCGGTACATCGCACGAAACACTTACTAGTCTATACTACTATTAAAAATAAAATCCTCCTTTGTATTTTTTCCGCCAAACACTTACACCCAATAATAATTAATTAATTAAAAATTAATAATAATAATAATAATTTAATAATAATAATTTAATAATAATAATAATAATAATAATAATAATAAAATTTTAAAATACATCTATAATTTACTTATAATATTAGGAGTAAAAAAGAAAAAATGGAAGAAGAAGAAGAAGAAGAAGAAGAAGAAGAAGAAGAAGAAGAAGAAAATCGAAAAGGACATGAAATTCAATTAATAATAACCACCACCACCACCACCACAATAACAACAATAACAACAATAATAATAATGATAATAAATGCGATAGAGTGAAAATGCATATACTTATAGTATATTAGTATAATTCTCTACTAATTATTATGATAATTAAGCTAAACATGACCATTATATTTATTTTATAATAATTATAATTAAATTATTTATCGTTTTACCCATATTAATTTTAGTAATAATATAATTATATAAATCATATTACATATATATAGTTTTTTTCTTAAAGATAATTGTAGACAAATGACTCCTATATATATTATTCAATCAATTGAGTGATACTTTTACACTAATCTTATAATCAAATAAATGTACACTTTCAAATATTAGTATTGTTTATAATTTTCATCTTTAATTTTATTATCTAAATATATAATAAAAATTTTTATCCGCGGATCACATTAGTAATTGGATAATTATTTGCTCGAATTCAAGCAAGGATAAAATCAAAAAATCTAATCAATCCAACCTATTTCATGAATTGCACTATATAATATTCGTTGTTATAATTTATATAATTGTATATCGATCAAAATATTCGTAAAATATTATAACAAATCCTTTCCGTGCAATGCACAGGTGAAAATACCAGTATATATAACAACAGAACCTTACTATATTAATAGGGTCATCAGGTCCTTACTATAGAACTTTGTTTAATTTAACCCTTTTAGTAAGATTCTAATCAATTTAGTCCTTTATACTTTTTTTTAAGCAACCAAGGGAATTATCATTAATAAATAGAAAACTATCTTACCACAGAAATTGCATTATTCTAACACATAAACTACATTATACATTATGTTAACTTATAAAATATTATATTAACGACGTCTATTTAGACCATGATCCACATAGTTGTGTAAACCACGTTGATGGGATATATACCTCGAAGATTGGACGGCCGATACGATCGATCGGATTAGATATGGACGAAGGCGAGTGTCGAAGAAGAAGAAGAGATATGTATTACCAAGATCGAAGATGGTTAATACTGATCTTGCTAGAATCATCAACTCCGGAAGAAGTCGTCTGGTCGCCGACTCAGCGAGCCGACTATAGGAAGTCGGAGGTATAAAATAATCAGGAGTCCACCAAGTAAGGAAGGAAGGCATTTTGACACTGAGCAGAAAGCCGAGGAAGAATGGAAAGATGAGACGATGGTGAGTGATGAAGGAAGTCGGCAGAGAGCCGTTGGGAGGTGAAAAGTCTAAGTGATCATTTGAGACTAGTTAAAATACCTAATTAATGAAGAAATAAATGCCATTATGAGGCACGTCGTGGAGGGCAGCGACCGGTGATGATTAACGACATTTAAAGCATTAATTATCTATTATCAGCTTATTAAATGTACTTACGTTGAATCCGAGTCCAACGATCACTCATATTCCTATAAGAGCATCTACATCAGAGGAGAAATAGGAGAGAATTCACTACTTTTGAGGTCAAAATGCCATGGTGGCAGAGAGAGAATCAAGAGAGAGAAGGGGTGGGGAGCATCAATGATGGAGGAAAAAGAACCAATAGAGAAATGACATGCTTATTTTTTATATATTTTTTTATAAAATCAGTTTTGATTTTTTTTTCCTCCCCTCCCACATTATTCTCTTTCCTACTCACTCTTACATTCTCCCCATAATATCTCCAACTGATATGGATGCTGTAAACAACCTTGTAAGACATTACAAAAGGGGTTAAGCATTTTCAATATACACAAAAATTGTTTGAGAGAACATCTAGAATATTAAATACACCTTTTCCGGTGAGCAGTCATTTTTTCCGACGAACATATTTTCCATATCCACATGTCTTTCAACTACTTGCAGGATCTTTGGATCGTACCCACAAAACCATTAGAAAACAATTCAATTAAGTTTACCCACATCAATCAATTATTAAAATTTAAAAACCAATCATTGCATTTGAAGCACGGGTCCTGGCGAATGGCTAATTGCGAAGGAAAATGTTATTAGGAAAATGTTATTGGCTCATTTTTTACTTGCACACATAAAATTTTGATGTAAACAATTGTATTAGGACACACATGAAAAAAATAGTTTATCAGAGCTAGCCACATTATCAAGAAGTAAGATTTGAAAGTACATGTAATATAACTCTTTATAATTATAGTTGGTGATTATAAACTCTCAATCTGGTCTAAGAGTGTGGTCTCATTCTCTTCCCGTGTGTATTAGTACTTTGGTCCTGCCTCTTTAATAAGAATCAAATTAACTATTGAACTACATATAAAAGTGCAATTATAATATCGAACTTTTAAAAAAAATGCAATTGGCTTGCTGATATTAGGACTTTATGTATTTGAGTCAGTTTATAACGCCTTATCCTAGTCATCATGTGACTCTTCCCTGCATATATTAATTACCACATTAAATACAATTGTTACAGTTCTCATCGCTGAACAAGTCAAATTTGTGTAATTAGACCAAAAGTGACGGGTACTCCAAGTAAAGTAATGAGATAGTGATAAAATCGTATAAATTTTTTATTTATTTATTTAATTTTAACAATTTTACATTAAGAATGTAAAAACTGAAAAAAAAAAAAAAAAAAAAAAACACCCAACCCTCATTCATCTTTGTGTTAAAGATTTAGAGAAATTATTAATCAACTTGCGCGAACTTACAAAAGAGTCGGAACTTCCAGCAGACAAGTGGAGTAATATTAGAGCATCCACATTAGTTGGAGAGATTTGGGAGATAATGTAAGAGTGATTAGGAAAGAGAATGTGGTAGGGAGAGAAAAAGAAAGAAAAAAAATAACAAAACAAAAATTAAAAAATAATAATAAAAAAAAATCTGCCGCGTCAGGCGCGCTACACGGGCGCGTGCATTGCACGCGCCTGTGTAGACATGGCTGTGCGCAAACGCGCACAGCCAGTGTTCTTTTTTATTTTTTATTTTTATTTTTTCTTTTTTTCTGACATTATGCTTGAATTTGCAGAACAATTATTTTCACAAATAACCCCACCCCACATTTGTTATTATCCCCACCCAAGTTAATAGATCTGACATTATCTCCTCTTTCACCATTGATGTGGATGTATATATATACACACACACACACACACATTTTATTTAGACCCTAATAGCTTATCAGTCAATTTTGATCACTATAACCGTTTGACTTGATTAAACAATAGTGTTTGATTAATTAGTCTTTTGTAACAATTTATTGTTTATTAATTCCAACAATAGTCCTCCGACTATTGTGATTTTCCAAATTTAGTCCTCGTCTTTTAATTTGGACGAAATAAATTCTTGACTATCAAAATTGTTCCACCATTGGTCCTTCCGTTAACCAACAGTTAAATAAATGTTAGTGTAGGGTTAAAATGGTAATTTTCTATGCTGGGTTTCTTCTTCCTGCACGTATACAATCAATTTGGAATTCTTTTCTCTTGCCGATGAGACCCCATGTCGAAGATGAAGCATTTACTCTGGAAACTTCACAACGGCGGGAACCGATCACCATCATCACTCGCACTACCGCCCACCACCAATTGATCTGCCGCCGTTTCTGGAATCGGTCTCTGCATTGATTCCGGCTTCGTCCTCTTCTGAAACGATGCCGTCTTCGTCCGCGATTCCCAATTGGCGTTAGCTATCAGCGTTTCCGACCCGGATTCCCATGAAGACCCGGAAACGACTCAGATCAAGGCTGCAGAGCATGTTAGCTTGGGATGTTCGCCTTCCAATACCGTCGTCAAGTTTCTGTCACTCCGTTACTGGGGTATCTATCACAATTTTCTTTCTATTTTCAGTTCTTAACTTAACTATTTTATTGAGGAATTTGTTTGAATTTTTGCATTCAGTGTAAAGAGTTTCAAAAATTATCTAATTATTGGCTCATAGGAGATTATTAGTAGTGTAGAGTGACTACACTGCTTCTTAAGTTATTTCAAATTGCTAATTGAATTAATAAATTTAATGCTTAAAGTTTTGCCAAGAGTTTGATTTTTCTAATTCTGTATTATTTATTCATTTTGGTTGATCAGTATTATTTATTCATTCTGTATATATCTCATAGATCACCCCACCTCTCAGCTATTGGAAAATGTGAATTAACAAGTTTGAGTGCACAGTATGGTGTGGATGCCTTTTCCACTGCATATACTGGTTATCTGTATACTTAGTTCCCTGTGGTCTGTTCTTCATCTGTTGAATCATTAGAAGCCTTATTGAATCTTTGTACATGGAACTGGTGCACTGGATAATACTAATCCCCAAGTTTGGTTCTGCGGAAACTGAGGTTGGATTTTTCTTGCTCTCAACTGCAAGTCAGCGCTATAAAAAGTACTCTTTTACCAGGTGGAACAATTTCTAATAGTCAAGGAGAAGAAGAGACCTAGTTATGGAAAATACCCTTTTACCCCTTAACTTAACGTCTGTCTAACTGTTGGTTAACGGAAGGACCAATGGTGGAACAATTTTGATACTCAAGGGTTTATTTCGTCCAAATTAAAAGACAAGGACCAAATTTGGAAAATCACAATAGTCGGAGGACTATTGCTGGAATTAACTCTTTTAAAATGCTAAAATTCAAAAAACTGTTCGAAATAGCTTTTTTTTTATCAACTTTTTGATAAAGTAATTTTGCATAGTGTTATACATTTGTTATCAGAGCCTTTATAATCTATGCCTGGTTGATTGTTTTGCCTAAAACAATATTAAATAGTAGTATACGAGAAACCTGACCTCGTATAAGCGGAAGCAATAGTGTGTTAATTTCCAGCCACAGTTGATGTTCATGTTGTATTGCCTCTTGAACGGTAGACCGGCGTATTGGTGTCTACTGAGCAGTATGAGTATCGCATCTGTATGTGCTATATAATGAATATCCTGAAGCCGATTGATCCAGATTTATATTAGGCACAGAGTCTGGTTGAATAACAACTTCTAGTTATTCAGTCCAATCAGACCACTTAATAAGTCTAGTCAACTTGTCCCACTTAATTAATTCTCAATCGTTATGCCATGGAACCGTGTTCACCATTCATGGTGAACACGGTTCCAACGGTGTTAGTACACTGTTATCTTTTTTTTTTTTTTCTTAATTAATTGCGTGACTTTTCTTCTTCATTTTCACATTTCGCGGTTTCACTTTAATTTGAGGTGAGCAATGATTTCGGACATTCATAAATTATGAATTCATGCCTGCACATTCACTTTGGAACCATGCCTAAACATTCCCATCCGAAATCACGTACATTCATAAATTATGAATCCATGCCTGCACATTCACTTTGGAACCATGCCTACACATTCACTTTGGAACCATGAGATTATGAATTTTCTGTTATAAGATTATGAATTTTCAGTTATGAGATTATGAATTTTCTGTTATGAGATTATGAATTTTCTGTTATGAAATTATGAATTTTCTGTTATGAGATTATGAATATACATTACATTCATAATCTCATTCTCATAGCAGAAAATTCATAATCTCATAACAGAAAATTCATAATTTAATAAATATTTTACTTTTATGCGATTATGAATTTTCTGTTATGAGATTATCAATTTTCATTACATTCATAATCTCATAACAGAAAATTCATAATTTGATCAAACGGCGCCGTTAACTCCACATCCGCGATTTTTTTTTTTTTTTTTTTTTTTTTTTTGCGTAAAAACGAAGTGGTTTGGACTTGTGTTCACCATTCACGGTGAACACGTTTCCAGGGCATAATTTGCGATTCATTAATGCCCAAATATATAATATACAATATATATTATTAGGGAAAATCTTACATTCTCCCACTTGGTGCAAGTACTATCACAACCATTATCAAAGAACAAAACACACGAATCATAGTGATATGTCCTCTATTTAATCAGAGTAGTATCCATTATGGTCACATGCATTTTAATTCTCTAACTTAGGTCCTTTATAAACAAACCCAATGTTTATTCTCGGTACATTAAGAGATGTTTCTCAAAATATACTATGTACACAACTTAAAAAAGAAACACATCCAAATTGTACAAAAGAATACACTGTATGATCTCTAAAACCTTACAAGCATGCCTTAAGTAGAGATCTCTTAATGTTAGCATAATGCTAACTATATTCTATGACTTCTTTATAAGTTAACATAAGGCACTAGGTATACCCCTAACAGCTAAGAGCTTGAAGTTGACACGTCTGCCACTCCCACCCATCAAAATAGCCAAAAGATAGTCAAGTGTTAGCTAATTTATCAAACATTTTTCTACAATCTGCTAATGTTAGCAACTAGTCAAACTCACTAACCCAATCAGTTAACATCTATTTACCAAACACACCCTTAATCAAATTAAAGGCTTACGATTTTCCACCCATTTATATTTATTATTCATTATTCATTCGATCTGTTATGTTGGCCCGTCAGAAGGTTTACCCCCAATTAGTCACCATACTGGTTCTGATGGCAAATTATGATGTGCATCCGTGTGCATCACACGGTTGCAAAAATGACGTCGTTTTGACTAAAAACGCACGTCTCACTTTAAAATAAAATTCAGTTTCGATTCCCAACAACATCATTATGTTGTGCATAATTTGAACTATATATCCAGAATGAATGTACTAAATATCCAGCATGAATGGAAAAAAAAAAAAAAAAAAAACCAGTTTCGATTTCCGTCTAAATATCCAAAATGAATAAACTAAAAATTCAGAATTATGCACTGACGAAAATCAGAACTGATTTTTTTTTTTTTTAAAGTGAAACGCGCATTTTTTAGTTAAAACAGTGTCATTTTTACAACCGTGTGCACCATGTGCTCAGCATAACAATTGGTTTCTGATTGTCTTTATTTAATCAAATTAAACTACCAGCAGACAAGTGGAGCAATATTATAATATATATGCCCATTTTATTCAATCAAATTAAAGGCTTAAATTGAGTGCCATATTTTATGCTTACGATTTGCAAAGATTTGGATCAATGCAGCCATCTCTAGAGATTCGTTGGGCGCCATATTTTATGTTTTTTTTTTTGCTTTTTTGAGGCAGTGAAGATAATGTAATAAACTAATTAATAAATTGTCCACATAACCATCTTGCCAAAAATTGGGGTTTAAAATAAGCACAATAATAGGGAAATTATTATTCAATTTGCACACTGCATATATAGAACAATACAAAGGAGTTGGAACTTCCAGCAGACAAGTGGAGCAATGCATAATATATATGCCCATTTTAATCAAATTAATGGCTTACAATTTTCAGAGATGAATGCAACTAGTCATTTGCATGATTAAAAAAATAGCTAGGCGCTACTCAGATGCTCGAAGCTCTGGAGTGGAGATTGTTTGGGTGCCATATTTTATGCTTTTGTGGCAGTGAAGATAATGTAATAAAGTGTCCACATAACCATCTTGCCTGGTCTGGTCACAGAACAATCCCTTCATTTCTTTGATTTTTTCCCTGTAAATATTCCCTTCTTTTTCGACCACCACTAACCTCAATGACTCGGCCACTGCCTCTCTCGTGAACCGCCCGTCTCGTTCGTCTCGCGGCACAGAGTAGCCAATTTTCTTCTCCTCCAAAACCCTAGCGTTTAGCCCCTGGTCTGCCAAGAAGGTTAGCAGAACTAATGGCTTCTCGAACTGTATGGCCTCTACGACTGAGCTCCAACCGGAGTGAGTCAAGAACCCGCCCACTGACTCGTGGCTCAGTATCTTGAGTTGCGGTGCCCAACTCGTGCACACAATGCCGCGCCCTTTGGTGCGCTCTTCAAAGCCTTCTGGGAGGTGGATCAACTCGGGATCGGCTTCTCCGCGTCTGGCTCTTAAAACCCAGAAGAAGGGAAACCCGGAGAGCTCTAATCCGAGTGCGATCTCAGTGAGTTCAGTTTGACTCGGTTTGGCCTCGCTGCCGAATGCAACGTAGATAACTTTACCGGTTTCTTGTTTGTCAAGCCACGCTTTGATATCCTTCCATGAATCACCTGTGGGTTCATGGCCACCGCCAGCGTCGTAAGCCGTCGTGGGAAGCTGCCCGACGGGGAAAACCGGCTTCTGGTGAATATTCTCCAGGAGCTTTAACCATTCGGAATCGAACTCCGAGCAGCCCCTCACGGCCACAATATCGCACCGTTCTACGCCCGAAATCAATCGGAAAATATCGGAAACGTTGTCGTCTTCCTCCGTCACGGCGTCGATGATGCGTAAAATCTCGTAAAGCCGGAAGGCAACGGTTGTTTTGAACGGGATCCACTTGGGCGGAACGGTGTAATCTTCCGCTTTCGTCCGCTCTGCAAAATCAACTAATCGCCCGAAGAAAGCCACCGTCGGGGGAGTGAAGATGCTAAATAAAGCCGTGGAAACACCGAGCTTTGATGCAACGGGAGCCAACCAGTAAGAGTCGAAATCATGTAAAATCCAATCCGGGGAAAACTCTTCAAGAAACTTAGCCATGGTTTCCTGAAGAGCATCACGAGCTAGCTTAAGGTACTTCACTTTATCATACGGCAAGTCGATGGTCGCCTCTGCATTTTCCGGCAAGTTTTGGTGGGGCGGCAAAGGGAGCTTGACAAAGTTGATACGGGAAGCGAGATTCGGTGGGAGTTTGGGGAGGCGGTCGATGTTTCTGGGAGTTGAAACAAAAGAGACTTTGTGACCTCTTGAAGCAATATGCTTGGAGAGCTCTAAATATGGAATCATGTGGCCAAAGGCCAGCCATGGGTACATCATAATGTGAAGCTTGCTACCCTCGTGATCCGCCATGGCTCAAGCCTCAAGCTCTCAAATTTCTGCCTTTCAATTTCATCTGGCATGCCCATATATATAACAACAGAACCTTACTATATTAATAGGGTCAGGTCCTTATTGCTAATTATTATGTGTACGATAATAAAAAAATATATTATTTATATATTAAATCTATATTATACAAAATAATATATTTTCAGTATTCAAATAAGATACTTTCTCTTAATATAATATAATATACATAGCTTTATGGACCAATAATGATTGGTCATACTATATAAGTTTAATTTAACCCCTTTATAAAATTCTAATCAATATAGTGTGTATATATATATATATATATATATATATATATATATATATATCACATCATTTTGTATATTATCAAATAATGTATATTTAATATACAAATAATATATTTTTAGTATATTAAAATCATTTTTTTATTTAGAGAAAAGTACATTTTTTTAATACTAAAAATATATTATTTTGTATAATGTATATTCACTATACAAATAATATACTTTTAGTATATTATTTTTATAGTCCACACAGCGTTGTGTGAATCATGGTCCG
This sequence comes from Ipomoea nil, assembly GCF_001879475.1. Lineage (NCBI taxonomy): Eukaryota > Viridiplantae > Streptophyta > Magnoliopsida > Solanales > Convolvulaceae > Ipomoea > Ipomoea nil. The sequence continues at coordinate 3,040,582 of NW_017617454.1, forward strand.
CATAAAAATTTGCTTAATATTAGGGCAAATTATATCGTGCGCCTTAAAAGTTATGTCTATTATGTTAAAAGTTTATGTGTATTATCTTAAGAGTTCATATGTATTATGTTAAGAGTTATGTGTATTATGTTAAGAATTTATGTGTATTATCTTAGACTATGCATATTATGTTAAGAGTTTATATGTATTCTACTATACAATTATGTACATACGAAACATGAAATTTTGAGAGTACACAATAAATTATGCGACATGGTGCACGATATAACAATTGTAATATAAGATGGTAGGCCTTTATTCCACTCCCCTAAGAATATTTGAGAGCCCGTAACCCAAGCCAACACATGTGCTACCTGAATTGTTTTTGTTCTAACATGGAAAAAACTCAATAGTTATTGCGTAGACACCACGTCTTTTCATTATAATTTTTTTTTTCTCTCCACCACTACATACAACATATATTTTTATAACTCATAATATACATTATTTTAAAACATAATATACATTATTCTAACTTATAAAATATATTATCTTACCCCATAAGTTTCATTATTCTAACACATGCATAATGTACATTATTTTAACATATAAAATACATTATTCTAATTTATAAAATTTAATGATGTCGCTTTGAACCATGGTCCACACACTTGTATGAATTGTAATTGGCCCCCAATACCTACCACATGTCTTTCAACTACTTGCAGGATCTTTGGATCGGACCTACAAACGTAGTACTTGAACCATTAGAAAACAATTCAAGTTGGAAAATACTTGGTGTACTCCCTTTTTAAACTCTCAACTTGTACTCCCTCTCACATGCTCTTGATATAGACATTTTCCTGTGGACCCACATGATAAAAATAACCAATCATGATTTGCCACCTCAGGGAGTATAAATGAGGGAGTATAATTTTGGAAGTCTATGTAGTAGAACTCATTCAAGTTTACCCCCAATTTGGAAAAAGAAAACAGTTAAAGTTTACTGTTTACCCACATTTTTTTTTTTGAGAACTAAAGTTTTACCCACATCTTTGCCTTCTTTGGATGGACGTCCTCTTGCATCTCATTTTTACGACAAGACGTACGTATTGTGATTCTCGTGAGACACAATGTACAGCTTGCATTGTAGTATATATTGTACACTATTACCCTTAGTGAGGATGCTCTTATTGTAAAAACAAAAATACTTTCTTGATATTGATATTTTTATTGTGACTCATAGAATGAAGATAACTACCAAAAACTGTCAGAGTAAAAATGAGAGAGTAAAAATATGAAATACATATAATAAAACTCTTGTAAAAATGACAAATTATATCGTAAATATATAGGGTCCACCATCTTATGTAGTGGACCTTGATTTAAAGTTACATTGTTTTATACAGAGTAATAAGTATTAATTAATGTGTCATGTTTAATAACATTATTTTGTACTCTGTTGATGTGAGCTTAATTGTGCATATTTGTAATTTTAGTTTGACTCTATTTTGTGGGGTTTAGTTCACTCAGTTGATACTTTCAGTGCATTTTCCTTTGCTTTCTCATTTAGATATGGTATTACACATGTTTTGAATGTTTAACGGTGTTTGTTAGTGTTTTGGAACCATTGTAGGTCAAGTGCAAAGGCAGGGAAAGTTCTAGGACAAGTTTGGAGCCAAAGTGGATCGAAAGGCGAGTACACAGAAGATTCGACGCGTCCAAAATTTCCAGAAGTTAAGATTTTTGAGTTCAGAGAACTCAACGCGTCGAGACGTCCAGCCTTGATTCCGGAAAAACGACGCCTCAAACTCGACGCGTCGAGTTGTCGATTTGGTAGGTTCCGATTTTGCGCGGTTATTTCCTATTTCGCCCCTGCTGTGCTCCCGGTATAAAATCCCCCCTTCCTTAACCCTAGAAAGAATCATGCTATGTTTTGGAGAAAGATGAGAATCAAGAGCTATAAGTTGTCTTTGGAACCAAGAAGAAAAGCTAGGAAGGTTTGGGAGAATCACTTGGTTTATTCTTTTACTTTCCTTGATTGCTTGTAAACTTTTTCTTATTGGAATGAGTTCTATATTAGCCATGTGTGGATAAGTTACTTTAGAGATTCTTGGGTAAAAGTATTTATGAACCTATGTGCCTAGTTCTCAGATTTCTTTAATATATTGATATTTGGGTTTGTAACTTGTGTTTCAGTTGTGATTTATAATGTTGATGCTTGTAATTAGTGACCATAGTTACTTATTTCATAGCTATCTTTATGTCATAATGGGAGTTAGGCATAATTTTGGACACACACAATTGCACTTAATTGTTGTACATTGGAAGATGGCATATTGGTTAAGGAGTTAATTATTGATTATTTCACATCGGGATCAGAGATGGTTTTAGTTATGAGTGTGAATTGAATGCTTGTCATTTCATTGTTGAGTGTTTATATCACGGGAGTGGATATTCACTTAAGTTAGAGATTACGGGAGTAACTCTTTCCACTGTTTGCATTCTCACACTTGTTTGAACACAGATTCAATATCGCACTTTAGATTGGCACTAGGTGATTAAATACTCGAATCCTAGGAATCTCACACTCTCTCTGTTGTTTTCAAAAACCTGTTGCTTTGCTATTTAATTTGGCTTTATAATTAATCAACCAACCATGATTTTCGTTAGGATTAGCTTCACAAGAATAAATTAGTAACTAGTGCTTTATACGTCTCGCTTCCCTGTGGATCGATAACCCGATATTCTGGATAATTATTTGTTTGAGAATTATACTACAATCATCTGTATTATATTTACAATAATATTTGTTCTATATGTTAATAAGCATAAATCTTAATGTACATAAACACTAATTAAACTAAATATATATCATATTTATTATCATTCTCGAGTCTATAGTGATTCTTTCTATGTGTTCATAAAACCAAAGGTTAATATACATAAACATTACAATACATGTGCATCGTGCATGTTTAATAACATTCATGGTGTATTATATTGTGTGTCTATGTTTACCATATTTGTTCTATAAGATAATAAATCTGATCTAAATTTTAATATACATAAACACTAAATTACAAGCACATCACATCTATTCCAATTCACTTTGTAGTAAGTTCATAATTATTTCTTTTATATATTTATAAAAACAAAGCTTAATGTCGATAAAATTGTAGGAAATAATGGTTGGTAAATGCCCAATAATAATCCTATGAAAAGGATTATAATTTTATAGAAAAAATTGGGAAGGAAAGGATGAAAGGAATATGGTTCGGGTTGGTGTAAGTGGTTAGCACTAGTCGAGCGAATCATTCTTTCCTTAAAACCTTATTCGCTACTTCTCAAAAGTGCTAGGAGCGTTGTAGCCTAGGTTTCTCAAGATAAAATGTACTACGGTTCAACGTTTGAGAACCCAAACGAATGAACCCAGTGAACTAGAGCAATGGCAAGAACACAATAAGCAAGAAAGGACTAGAAGCAGAATTTTTAGAGAGAAAATCATATTTTCGTTGTGTTTCAAAAATGACATGCTCTACCACTGTTTATATAGGAGTTTGAGGATATCACTAGCTTTTAATATGGAACTTAAAACTGATTGAAAACTAGATTGTAACTCCTGAAACAGCATGCCCATTATCTGAGACTTAAATTCGAATTTTAAAATTGAAATTAATTCAAAAATTAGTTCCGTAACTGATGAATTTAATCCCAGAACGGTCAAAACCATCAAGTCGTCCCGAACGACTCTGGTTGCAGATGGTAAGCCGAACTGACATGATTCGGCCTGATGGCTCGTGCTGTTCCGTGATTCGGCCTTCCAAGGCCAAATCCACCAGTTCAGTACGCTGATTCGGCCTTCCAAGGCCGAATCCACCAGTTCAGTACGCTGATTCGGCCTTCCAAGGCTGAATCCATGCTGCTGTTTAACTTCGGCCTCCAAGGCCGAATCCTCCATGGTGGCTCATGTTGATTCGGCCAGGCTGAACCATCAGCACGAGAACACGGCTCATGATGGTTCTGCCTTGGCCAAAGTTCAGTACGCTGATTCGGCTTTCCAAGGCTGAATCCATGCTGCTATTTAACACTTCGGCCTAACTAGTGGCTGTGCTGGAGAATGATACGAAAGTTTGCTGTTGTTTAACTTCGGCCTCCAAGTCGCGAACACGGCTCATGATGGTTTTGCCTTGGCCAAAGTTCAGTACGCTGATTCGGCGTTCCAAGGCTGAATCCATGCTGCTGTTTAACACTTCGTCCTGCTGCTGTTTAACACTTCGTCCTAACCAGTGGTTGTGCTGGAGAATGATACGGAAGTTTTCTGCTGTTTAACTTCAGCCTCCAAGTCGCCTTCCAAGGCTGAATCCATGCTGTTGTTTAACTTCGCCTTGCTGCTGTGAATCCATGCTGTTGTTTAACTTCGCCTTGCTGCTGTTTAACACTTCGTCCTAACCAGTGGCTGAACTTCAACCTCCAAGTCGCCTTCCAAGGCTGAATCCATGCTGTTGTTTAACTTCGCCTTGCTGCTGTGAATCCATGCTGTTGTTTAACTTCGCCTTGCTGCTGTTTAACACTTCGTTCTAACCAGTGGCTGTGCTGGAGAATGATACGGAAAACTTCGTCCTAACCAGTGGCCAATCCATGCTGCTGTTTAACTTCGCCTTACAAGACCTTGGCCTACCAATTTTCGGACGACATTCGTGCCGGCATACTCGTGTTTTGGGATTTGATTTGCACACCCCCTGCGCGTGAGAAAGAGCATATATGCTATACAATTAATAAACCTTATAAACACTCTTGTATAATTGTATAAATAGTGGTGCAAACCCACTTCCCAAACCAATGTGAGACAAAAGCTTCTACTTTTTCCTTTCATTTTTCCAACTCAAATGGGTCTACTTTAAGAATCAATTTCTCATTCATCCATTATCCATTTTGAGCGTACAATATATCAATGTCTTCGTCTTACTACGAAGAACCCGAATTCACCTTGACCCGACCCAAATTAGAAGTGGAGCCCACTAATAATTATACCACAAAATAGTCACTTATTATGATATTTTATGTCATTTTAAGCTAATTTTTCCAACAAAAATTACATTATACATGCATTCTGTTTCATAACATTTATCATATATATATATATATATATATATATATATATATTATGTTCATAATATTTATTCTATATGATGTTCAAAAACATAAACCTTAATGTATAAACACTAAACTGCGAACACACTATATCTTTTTCATTCACGTACTCTATATATAATGGATTCATAATGTTCCTTCTATATGTTCATAAATCAAAGTTAATTTAATTTACATATATAAACACTACACTAATTAAAGTAATTACTTTAATTATGTACCTATAGCTTTCTTTTTAAAAAAAATTAAATATATTAATATGGATGTCATTTAAAATATCTCAATTACATCTTTTTATAGGTATATTTTCTATACATTAATTTTATTTGTACAAATAATGTAGCAGCATGCATCTTGACCCACGATATATTGTGTTAAAACAAAATGTGTTGGTATATATCAAACAAGCTAAAAGTACAGTTCAGAAAATTGGGTGGGTGGGTGGGTGGGTGGGGGGGGGGTGCAACTCTAATTATATAGTGAGTACAGTACCTATACTAGGAATAGTCATGTAACCTAGGAGAAAATCGATCACGCTATAGAACGATCGTTCTTTAACTTGCTAATCTTTATACAACGTGCTTCAAAAGTTCAAGCTCCAAGCTAGCAATGAACACCCACAGAAATGCCTATTCATCATAGGCAAATTAAAACTCTTTTCTTTGCTATTTTTAACATCAAAACTATGCTTAATGGTCTTTATGAAAGTTGTAATCATTGAGTTGACTTTCCAATGGTGTAGTAATACTCAATTTGAACATTTTTGTGTTGAGGTGTAATTAAAATACTTTGCAGTTGTAATGTTAGACCAGAATTGCAACTTCTTAATTACTTTTTGATCCACTTTGGATCTCCACGTAGGGTAGGGAAAATGTTTTTATTGATTAGTTTTGAACGTATATCTATTACATGCTTATTAAACATTGATTTTCTTCTATATACAAGACCAGACGTTGTTAATGTTTTGGTCACGATGTTTGCTTCAATTATTTTCCTTAGTTGCTATTAATTATCGTATATTCAACGGATAAACACACACATATATAAACAATGCTAAATGTCTCTACAAAAATCACTTTTTCTTTTGCCAGATGTAATAATTTTAAATAAGTTAAAGATTTAAAAATTAAAAAAAAAAAAAAAAAAAAAAAAACTAATCACACAAATAATAGTCACATCATATAATACGAAAATTTATGTGGTTTTGTAGGGATGGAAAATTGATGCAATTCTTCTTATAGTTAAAAAAATAAAAAAATAAAAATAAAAATTATGAAGTCATTTTTTTTTTTTTTGGTATCTGGTGCATTAACGTTTAAAACATTTTATAATTTATTTAAGAATTGTTTGTAAAATTAACATTTTAATAAAAGAAGCTAAGTATTATTATTTTTTGAAAGCAAAGAAGCTAACTATATAAACCTTTTCAGTGTGTCAAGTGAAATAAATGTTATTATTTTGTGAGTGAAACATGGAAACATATACTTGCCCACAAGGAAAAGTGGTTTGTCTATTGAGTTCCTTTTAATGATTTGTCCAGTATATATGAGAGTTTTTTGCACTTTTGGTCCCACGACTATAGTGGCACTGGCAGAATTGATCCACGACTTTTGAACCTTGCAATTTTAGTCCACGATTATTGATTTTTTTGCAAAAATGGTCATTCCAGTCACTTTTCCGTCAAAATTTCACCGGGAAAAATTCTCCATTTTTAGCCGGGTTAAAATTGACATTTTACTTTTCCAATGTCTTCGGATGATCCGGCAGACGTGCTGAGCGCCTCCAATGCTGCTGCTGGATAACCCAACTAGCCCGGGGAACGCCACGGCCGCTCCGCCGCTTACTAACAGCCCTGCTTGCTCCAGGAACTCCGCCGTCTGGGGCAGTAGTATGTTGCCCAGTAATATTGTATGTAGTCAAATATCAATTTTTTTCTTTTAATTTTTTGAGATAAGTAAAATGTCAATTTTAACTCAGCTAAAAATGGAGAATTTTTCCGGTGAAATTTTGACGGAAAAGTATCCGGAAGGACCATTTTTGCAAAAAAAAAAAAAAAAATCAATAGTGGGAGGCTAAAATTGAAAGGTTCAAAAGTCGTGGATCAATTTTGCCAGTGCCACTATAGTCGTGGGACCAAAAGTGCAAAAAAACTCGTATATATGATTGTGGACTTTTGTGGACTTTGACTAATTTTTTTTGTTAAACTAATCAAAATGAGATCAATATCTTGAGCAAATATGATAGATTGATAGATAAATAATTACTTAGATTGATCAGGTACTATTAATTAACATAAATTACTAGCTACATCGCTCCCACTTCCCACTAGATTTATCCATTATTAATTCATTCTTTAACTCTATTCAAATTATTTTCAATATGTTTGATTATTTGAACAGTTCAATAAGGATCCACAAGTTAAATCCCATTTTTGAATTTGATTGTTACAAAAAATAGATGCTTAGAAAACACTATTTTTAATGACTTTATTCATTAATGAGATAATAATTTATTTTGATTTTAGACCTCAAACTCTACGAACTTAGGTTAAGATTATCCCTGCCAATTTAACATTGGTAGGATGACATGACAATTGTTATAAACATTTCTATTTTTCTTAGTGATGGGTTGGATTGCAAATTTATAATCCGTAGAAAGCTACCGCAGCAGCCGCTGCTGTGATATCTTTTGTACTTTTTTATTTTATTTTTAATTTTGTTTGTTTACTTATTTTGTTTTGTTTTTTTTTTTTTTTTGAAAGTTACTGGCTCTATTACATTGTAGTGTAGTATCTGTTCATATACTTTCTCAACCTACTGAAACACAAAGAATCAATAACGCCTCCACTGAGGCTTGAACTCATAATCTTCCAAATGGAAGTTCAACCCGGATACCATTAGACCACATAGTCCTGGTAAAATGATGTAATATCGGAGTCCATTTTCAAAAAATAGATTAAAAATTTGTAGGGATGTAGTGTAAATAGTAAAATTAAGTTACACTTAGGCTCTGTTTGGCAGAGTTTATTTAGGAACTTATAGCTTATTTTAAGCTACTAATAAGTTATAAGCTCTGTTTGGTAATATTCTCAAAATAAGCTTCTAGCTTAAAATAAGAGCTTATTTTGGAACGCTACCTAAGGTAGCGTTTCAAAATAAGCTCCTAACTTCCTAACTTTTTTTCCATCTTTATCCTTATTATTTTAAAGAAATGACATAATTCACTCTTTCCAATTAAAACCATTTTCTCTCTTCCTTTATCCGCAACATTCACCGCAAGTCCGCAAATATTATTATTATTATTATTATTATTATTATTATTATTATTATTATGAGATTTGCAACAATATTGTTACTTCATAAGATGCTAGATCATGATTATGCTAATAGTTTTATTTCAAAATGTTAATTTTTTTTAAAGATAAAATGTTAAATTTTAATATGTAAACAAACTAATTTAAATTTTGTGAAGATGACCTTTTTAGCTTTTTTACTTTTATCAACTTATCACAAAGTTAATTTTATCAAATACTTTCAATCATAACAGCTAGCTTTACAGTTCTCCAGTTTTCAGCTCCGAACTTATAACTTTTCAGCTTTCAGCTCCTAGCTTATAGCTTTTCAACTTTCAATTCCTAACTAATAGCTTTTGAGTTAGGTTTACCGAACAGAGCCTTAATATGATAAGTTGAATGGTCCACTCTAATTATTTGCTCTTTAAAAATGAGGGAGAAAAGGGTCAAATAGACCCCTAAACATTACCCTAAAGGTCAATTAGCCCCCTAAACTTTATAAAAGGTCAATTAAACACTCAAACATGCTAAATTTGGTCAATGAAGCCCAAAAACTGGTAAATGACCTGTTTTTACCAGTCATTTTAATTCCGGCGACGAAATCCGGCCACCGGCGAATTTTTCCGGCGGCCGGCGAATTAATTTTCCGGCCGTCCGGTCGTCTTCCACCGGAGAAGACGACCGGACGGCCGCCTTCTCCAGCCTTCTCCAATGGAGAAGGCGGCAGGCGACCGTCTGCCGCCTTCTCCAGTGGAGAAGACGACCAGATCTGGTCGTCTTCTCCAATGGAGAAGACGTCCGTCTGGTCGTCTTCTCCATTGGAGAAGATGACCAGATCTGGTCATCTTCTCCAATGGAGAAGACGACCAGATCTGGTCGTCTTCTCCACTGGAGAAGGCGGCAGACGGCCGCCTGCCGCCTTCTCCATTGGAGAAGGCAGCCGTCCGGTCGTCTTCTCCGGTGGAAGACGACCGGACGGCCAGAAAATTAATTCGTCGGCCGCCGGAAAAATTCGCCGGTGGCCGGAATTCGTCACCGGTGGCCGGATTTCGTCGCCGGAATTAAAATGACCGGTAAAAACAGGTCATTTACCGATTTTTGGGCTTCATTGACCAAATTTAGCATGTTTGAGTGTTTAATTGACATTTTTTAAAGTTTAGGGGGCTAATTGACCTTTAGGGTAATGTTTAGGGGTCTATTTGACCCTTTTCTCAAAATGAGGGAATAGTTTTTAGTACATAGGAATAAAGTCTAAGCTCAATTCCCAAGGAAATCTTGCGATTTTGCACTCTCTTCGACTCTTCCCTTCCAAAATCAGACAATGAAACAACCCTCCAAAGCGCGTCGCGTCTGACACGTCATTTACATTTACTCCGCCATCCTCCGCGCTCCACTTCCCGGCAAAATGCATCTCCGCCATCCAAAGCCACCTCTCCCCTCATACAAACCAATTCCTTAATAAGATTTCTCGTTTATATGTATATATATATATGCACACATATAGGGACTTGCTTTACTCTCATTCTCTCACTCGCTTCACTGGCGAAAAGGAAACAGTAAAATGAGCTATCAAAGCAACCTCCGCGGCTCCTTCAAGCGCGGAGGAGATCCATCGCTGGTGGCGGCGCAGCCGGGGCAGGTGAACTTCCGACTGCTCTGCCACATCAGCACGGCCGGCGGCGTCATCGGCAACAATGGAAGCATCGTCAAGAGCCTGGAGAACCAAACCGGCTGCAAAATCCGGTTCGAGGAGCCCCTTCCCAACTGCCACGAGCGAGTCATCAATATAACGGGCGATGCCGTTGTCGAGAACACGATCTCGATAGACCACGATACAGAGGAGGTGTATGTGCAGGTTTCGAAAGCTCAGGAGAGTTTGGTTAGGGTTTATGAGAAGATTTTGCAGGTGGAAGGGAATGGAGGCGAAGGTGCCGGGGCAATCGGTTGCAGGTTGCTTGCATGTTCCAATCAAATAGGGGCGCTTATGGGTAAAGGCGGGAAAATTGTTGATGCTATCAGGAAGAGTTCTGGGGCAAAGATAAAGGTTTCGAAGAAGGAGCAGAATCCAGCTTGTGCTGGCTCGGAAGAGGAGTTAATTCAGGTCGGTGCTTTCAACTTTCATGAGTTTGACTTGTAGTAGTGCAAAACTTCTGGTTTTCTATTTCTACAAAATTCTCTTCATCATCATTCATGCAGGATTGGTGTTCGATTTCTAACGGCAAACTGAATATCAGCTGCTTTGACTGATATTGACTTCAATGTCTATGGCAGTTTAACCAAAACTCTGAAACTTCTCTTTTTTAGAATGTAAATGTGGCATCAGGTTCCTTAAGGTAGACGAGGTCAGTGGCATATTTTGACATTTAGCTAAAGAATGGAAAGTTTAGCTCACAAGTGAGGAACTGATATAAGGTGCTTGATGCAACTGAAACTTGAATTTAGAATATTGCTGAATGTTTGATAATCAAATTTTAAAAGTTGTAACCAGCTTGGTTGGTGTGAGTGGTTGTGCACTCTTGTTCCTTATGAGAGGTTGGGAGTTTGAACCTCCTCTATTTTATGGAAAAATCAATATGCCTAGCACTTTGTCTCTTAATTGGGCCGGCCCGGTGTGAACGGGGATTAATCTGAGTATAGTACGGGCTTACAATTGTTATATCACAATGCATTGTGTGCCCTAAAAATCCCCTGTTTCGTACTGCATTGTGTGCCTGTGCATTGTGCGCCCTAAAAATCCCCTGTTTTGTACTGCATTGGTTGTGTGCCTGTGCATTGTCCGCCCCTGGTGCACGATATAATTTGCCACGGGCTCTGACTAAAAAAAAATTTCGACAGTTGTGGAGTAAAAGTATTTAATTGAATTCTACCAGTTGTAACATTATATTCCTTAATTGGAATGGAAATCTTCCCTTCTAATTTTGCAAGAAAGTATATGCATTAGAGGTTTATCCTGTGGATTTGGAACTTTATTGCTGACTACATGGCAGGAAAATGCATGGATGTTTATTAAGTTTATTCAACTTTCCTTTCCTTTCCTTCTATACATTTTGGCTTCATTAATCCCTTAACTGAAAAATGCCTACTTCCCCTGCTCAGAAATTTTCCATTAGCTAATAACTTGATCAGTAGGGTGAGCTTTTAATTTCACTGGGAGAGGTCTGGTCTGTTAATTATTCATTATTAGGAATATGTGAGTCTTTCATTTACTCTTCACCAAGAAACTATTTTTGAAATTGTTGCAGATAATGGGTGGAATTTTAGCTGTAAAGAAAGCACTAGTTCCTGTTTCTCGACGACTTCAAGATTGCACTACTGAAAGAACACCACAATACATGCATTCGAGAGTGGGATTCCATGAAAATTTGGCAGATTTCTCTTCTCATCCATCACCTGTAGTTCCACCTTTCCAGGGAAATGCTATTGATCATTCTTACAATGACCATTCATTGTCTGCAGAGGCTGACAGAGTCCTTAGCCTGGATGAAGATAATGGTCGACAAAAAGTAGTGTTTAGGTTACTTTGTTCTAATGTCTCAGCTGGGGGTGTAATTGGACGTGGTGCCACTATTGTCAAAGCTTTGGAGAAGGAAACAGGGGCCTCTATAAAGTTTTCACCTCCAGTACCTGGGTCAAAAGATCGCGTTGCCACCATATCTTCATTGGAGGTTTAATTGATATCTTGTTGAGCTTTTGTCACCCATTCATTTGTTACTTTGTTTTTTGTCCTGGCCACTGTTAGATGGTTGACCATCAAAGAATATCTCCTCTCACACTGCGTGTCTCCAGTCTCCTCATGTTTTTATGTGTCTTTACTCATGGGTGTTGGGAATCTTATGCAGAACAAGGATCCATTGTACTCATCTGCACAAATTGCCACTGTCCGAGTTTTCGAGAGATGCATGGAGGTTGGTGTTGACCAAGGGTTAATACCAGGTCTAGGCATGGGAGAAACTGTAACTGCCAAGATTTTAGTTGCGTTGGATGAACTCAATTGCCTTGTTGATGAAGAAGGAAATACTGGTTCTGGTATTTTAGTTTCAACCTCTGGTGTTGAAATACAGCTATTGCAAATGGACCTCCATCCCAGTTGTGCTACAGAGAATGATAGGGTAGTTGAGGTGTGTGTGTATGATACAACTTTAATGTCCATCTTTACAATTATTTGAAAGCTCTGGCCTCTGCTAATGCAACTCCCTTTACACTTAAGAGTTAAATATGTTAGTAGTCATTTGTTCACCTCTAGTTGTTGTTTGAAAAGAATGTAGTTATTTACTGTTCCTTGAGGTGCTGCTTCTGTCTTTGCATTTTTCTTCTTTTCTGGTGGTGGAAAATATTGGCTAGGAGTTTAAGTAACTTGAAATTGGTCTGTTTGGGTGAGTTTGAAATGATTTGCTTGTAGCCTTGTAGGTTAGAATTTCCGTATTATCATGACGACATGAGAAACTTAAGATGATGCACATCTTTAATGAGTTTGGAGTTTCCTGTTGACGTATAAAATGTTATTCTATTTTATGGTGTGGTGCTAGCAGTCTGTTGTATTCCATTTTATGACTTGGAAAGTTTTCAGTTTATCAGATGCTGAAAGATAACTTTAACTTCCTACAGATTGTTGGAGAGTATGTAAATGTAAAAAATGCTCTTTTTCAAGTTACTGGTAAGCTGAGGGAGAATCTCTTCTTCAGTTTGGCCTCTAAGGGTGTAGCACATAGGCATTATCCTTTCTCTTCAATGCCTGAAAGCAGCCTCGGTGAAATATGGAGAAATTCATCTGCTGTCCAAACAGATCTTGTGCCCAAGCCAGGTGGTCCTCATATATGGCTGCATAATAAACAGGTAGAACACATCTTTTTAGTTGGCTTTGTGGAGTTGTCTCTGCTTCGATCTTTTTAACTAGTGTATATTATCCTACAAGGACTTTAATAGGAGGTTTTAATCTGCAGGTTAAGAACACGGTGAATGACACGACAAATAAATATGGTTCAGGAGGCTGGAATAATTCGCGCGGTGCACTTGAACATGGAAGGTTCGTATTGCACCATATGCTTATTAATGCTTGCCATCTTTCTCTATCCTGTTTCTTTCCTGTGGGTGGGCCTTGGGTTGGGGGGGGGGGGGGGGGTCTGAAATGAGTCCAAATACAATTACAAAGGAAATAAACAACAGCTTCCTATATGCTCTATGAAATAAATTAGTTACACTAATATGTACCATTAAGTTTGTTGCTACATCTGTACAAACTAGTCAATACCATTGCCACTCAGCACTATCCACTGGTATGTTTTTTATGAAGAAAAAAAATTGAATTTAAATTAACTATACATATATATAAATTAAATTTGGACATGTTTTCTAGTTTTCTATCTCAAAAGCTTATGTTTCTTTCTTTCCCATGAGTGCGCGCATCTTTATGTAAAACTCTGGGACCAAGCTGCATACTAAGTAAAACTTGGGACCAAATTGCTTGGTGAGAGGTACTGTGATTCAAACATGATGCCAATCTTGTTTTGTTTGTTTGACGATGATGATGCTCTTTTAGTTTCATATTCTATTTAAATGAGATTCTGGATTTTAATGGGCTGTTTGATGAATTAAAGTCCGTTCTCTATGATTTCTATCACTTGACTTATTTTCTCATTTGTGCACCCATAAATTGTCGGTCCTGTCTGCATATGGTGAAGATTTACTATGCTCAAGAACTAGCTTTCTTTAAGTGCAGTCAAAGTCCAATATTTAAAATGTTTAATAGCATATTCTCCTGGCTATACAGGTGAAACTTATTCAAGACAGTAAAACTTAACAGTAGTATAGAACACGCAACAAATTTCCTTGTCAGCTTTCTAACTCTTTCAGTCTCCATGACAGTTTAGATGCAAATGGAGTAGCTGACATAACTGTGGAAATCATGGTTCCAGGACAAAAATTTGGTAGCATCTACGGTGAAGACGGTACTAATCTCAATCGATTGAAAGAGGTAAAAGACTACAAGCCCAATTCCATTCCTGCTAAATGGAATAAAAATATCATAGAATGGAAGAAGAGAATGAAACTAAATGAATTTCAGTTTAACTGTCAAGGGAGATAATCTTTTAGTGTTCACTGTTATGTTGTTTTCCTATAATTTATAAGTTTCTCTTATTGGCATTTGTTTTGCAATTATTATAATTTAGATCTCGGGTACAAAGGTCACACTTGAAGATCCACATCCTGGTGAGAACAATGGAAAGGTGATCATAACAGGGACACCTGACCGAATACAAATTGCACGGAGTCTTCTACAAGCCTTCATCCGTGTTTAACCATCACCAATAAATTGAACCATTATAATGCATTCCGTCACCTGTAAGTATATGTGTCATGTGTCAATATGGATTGGTCATCCACTTGTTTACTATAGACTTTGTTTTGGGGGCAAATTCATCTTGCAGATGTTACCCCCTTCGGTGATCTCAGTTTAGCACTCCGGAGTTTCCACCAAATCTTTTGTTTGAGCTATAGTTACAAGCAGGAGAACGTAGTGTCTAGGAAAAGATTAACCTTTTTGCCCCTAGTCCTCTGCAATAGGGTAATGCTGGGTTTGTATGCAATATTTTCAGTTTGACATGTTACATTTTAAGCTGAAAGAAAATATATTTCAATGGTGCTAGATCTGCCCTCATTCTCACTGTTTCCCATTTTATGAATGCTTCTCATGTTCGTCACTGTCATTTGTTGTTTGTGAATAATATCATCGAGTATACTGTATACTCTAACTGATCAACCTGGCTCTTCCCAAGACAAAGATATCCCATCACAACATATCATTTACAATCCATAAACCACAACCCACTGGGAAAAGTAATTGAAAGAAATAATTGGCAACATAGTACAATATAACTGCAGCGGCTTACATTGTAAGATGCTACTTGCTGGGTTCACAAAGAACTCATATAAACAACTTGCTGGGTTCACAAAGAACTCATAAACATACAGACAACAGATAATCATGCCCTCAACAGTTTTATCTCTGGTTCTTCACAGGTCAAAAAAGGAACCAATTCAAAACCTATCTAAGGGGGGAATAAATTTAAAGAATAGAGAGCAGATGAAAGAAGGAACTGTTATGAGGTTATATACAATTTATAAACTGATCCAGCAACCTCCTGATTCCTGAGTATATGTGAGTCAAGTTTATGATGAAAAATTGCGGTTGCAGTTAATACTTGAGCACGCGGTGGCGCAACCACAGTTCATACATGACCATATGAAAAGCATCGTATTTGACAGGAGGTGAATTCCACTGGTAATGTTTCTGGATCTGAAGCAAGAAACAATTGAAAATTGTCAGTCATTAGGTCATTGGTCCAAACGTTTAACCAAATTTTCAATTGAAGTTCCAATTTGATCCTTGGTTAAAACCAATGGTCATACATTCAAAGATCAAATTAAAACTACTCAGTAAAACAAATAGGCCCGCATTGAAACTTCATTTGTGGGACGAAAAGAAATTTTAATTGATGATTATTAAAATTGTAGTGATATTTGTTACTAATATTTGTGCATTACAGGATTCCCCCACAGGAATACATTCCCTACTCCAAGTCCCAGCACATGCAATGCAAGGCAAATTATGAGGCTAAACACACTGAAAGTAGTACCTACCTTGACTAAATTGTAATGTAAAGTCACAAACTCTTCTTGAGTTATGCTCTTGAGAATTTTCTTAAGCTCATATACATCCTTCTCCCTGACTATGACGGCAAATTTATGCCAATCGAGAATGTCATTGAATGGCAAGTCATAATAATTAGAGAGTATCACTGCAAGAAAGCCCCCAATAATTTGGATATTAGAAGCAATCATGATATGGATTATACACTTAAAACAACCATACAGAATGGCAAATTGTGAAATTTTTTCTCTAAACCCAAGTAACAATAGGCAACAGGAATGTAATCAAAATTCTAAAATTGGTTAACCTATCTTGACTCTTGAGTTTCATAGCACAATCACACTAGATATACTCTGATCTGTTAAGAATTAAGATGGAGCTCTAAATCAAGCAAATAGCACAAGTAGAATTTCAGATCCAGGAAAGCTGAATTTCTTCTCCACGTAAAACCATCTAAAGGTGTTTTAGGAGGCGAAAACCAACATTTTTTTGGACATAAAATGGCAGGGAGGAGATATTTCCTTCAAATGCACCAAGGCACCAATAGCAAGGCCGGGGCTGCCAATAGAGGCGCACTCATAGGTCACTAATCCCCAATGACAATAACCAACAAGTATGAACCCACTGTAAAACTTCAAGGCATGGATACAAATTCTAAATTAGCTTTCAGAACAGTCAACAAGCCTTTCCCAGCAGAGAAAGCACAATGTGAATTTTACATTCATGCAATCATGAGCTATGGACCTTGGAATATATTACCAATAGTCTGAGACTCTAGCTAGGAGGTCTCAAGTTCAACCCCCATCTCTCTTGTATGTAACCCAATAAATAAATACACAAAATGACACGAATAATTGGACTGTTAGAAATAGACAAGTGTGCAAAGCTAGCTAATATATTGTGAAATCCCGCACTCTCCCTAGACCATCATACAGGAAATGTGGAGTCAACATGTCATGCATTCATCCTCTGATTTCAACTAAAATTCCTATTACTGATGGACTTTATTGTGCAATTGACATATGGTGACAGAGAACAGAAGAAACTGACTCATAACTGGTTCCAACTGAAAAAAAAATAATAATAAATAAATAAAAGAAGAAGAAGAAAGAATCAGCCTTTTACCAGGAATACATCCATAGTGTATGGAATCTGCTATGCGTGCACTATTGACCTGAGAGCCACCAGGGCATATGCAGAACTTATTCCTGTAAAATCTCTTTTGATAGAGTAGATGTCCAGTAGCCCTGTTTATTCTGTTGTTAGAGATATCAAGTTCTGTATCATTCTCCCATACACGGGCCAAGATGACCCTGATTTTAGAATTCCTATGGCCTGCCCAAAATCCCAGAGATGTCCTGCAAAAGAAGATGACTATTCTTAATTTCACCCAAGGCTAAACTGTTGAATGGATATCTATTTATTTCAAAAGAAATGTTTTTAGATAAATGACTCTTTAAAAAACATATCCTGTATAGTGTATACATGGAGAATATTTGGGCTCCTAGAAAGAATTTCATATTTAAGGATACACTAAAATGCTACAACTTAGTCCAATTTAGCATGAAAGATAGTATTAGAAAAGTGTTGTACATTCATTTGAAATCACATTAGTATTTTGTAACTTTTGTGAAATAAGTTATCTAGAAAACAACAACAACAACAACAACAACACCAATAATAATAATAATAATAATAATAATAACAACAACAACATAATACTAGTGGAACAAGTTGTGCCCAAGAAAGTTCCTTAATTTGAGAAATATTTTCAAGTAGAATAAAGGTCATGCCAAAATGATTGGATGAAAATCCATAAAGTGAACTTTTATGATTAGCCAGATGAAGCATATGCTTTTAGACATTCTAGGGATTTACAGATTTTAAGGTGAAATAAAACCAAACTTATTTACAGGTATAAGAAATTCAAACAAAAAGAAACACAGATCATGAGATGTAATAATTTTCATTTTTCGCCATTTGTGTAGCATTGTAATTTTTTATTTTTTATTTTTTATTTTAAATGCAATTAAAAGGGTAACAAAATCAAGGCTGATAGTTAAGAACAGCTGACTATATTGTTCAAGTTAGAACTATAAAAAAAAAAGTGGGTGATATCAACTCCAAAAAGTGCAAGGGATGTCATTATCAATGTGATATGTTGATATCATGTTTTCTAGTGTAATACCATAAAATTTCCTAGGGGCTTATAAAGCTAATTATAAGTCTTTTAAGACAAGGCCACAAGGGAATGATCACACAATCTGCTAATCATCAGTCCATAGGTAAATACCTTACACATGTGAAATTAATGTAAAATTATAATGAAAAAAAGTTTATTGAAAAAAAAAAAAAAAAAAAAAGGAAGAAGAAGAAAGAAAGACAGAGGCAGAACCTAAAGCAAAGACCTATCTTCTTAGCATAACATTCAATGAATCAGGTTAACTTAATTGATATTAAGAATTATCCAAAGTGAAACAAGGAAGTGTATCAGATAATTAGATGAGCTTTCTGGTCTCTTTTTTCAGCATATGTTCAAAATTTACAGCAATACCTATTCTCCACATCATTTCCACCAGCTGGAAGGGCAAATGGTTGCAGAACTTGTGGGAGAGCAACATCTTTGTGTGGAATATATCCAACATCATAGCTTGGAGAGCACACAGCACGAATAGAGTTCTTTATGAGAAATGGAAGTCCTTCAGTAGCCCTCACACCAACATCATGGCAAGTAACAAAAAAGTGATCAGCTCCTAGAGTTCTATTCCAGTATGGGTACTTTGCTATTAAGCTCTCAACATAGTTCTGTACAATTATGGTCATGTTCTCATAGGATGTGCCCTGCATGTGATCAAGTTGGGCTGGATAAGTTCAGATGAGTATACTGTGACCCAGAATATTTACAACAGTAGAATTTGTATAGATAATTTCTCAAGAATACTGTTCCAAGTACAAATCTAAATTCCAGGAATTAAAAAAAAAAAAAATAAACTTATATAACTACTCATTATGACTGACAAGCCATTAGACTTAATAATCATAGTCACAATGCAATTATCCTGAGCATTCCAAACAATGATTATCCAAAGCAAATCACATTGCAGAAAAGATTTACCTTTCCTCTCATCTTATGGCAAGATATTGGAATGAAGAACAAGTGAGCCTGATCTGGATCGTCCGTAACAAATTTACTCTCCCTGATATTCTGGAAAAAATAACCCTCGCTGGCGTACTTCCCAGTCAGCTTCCTCGGCGTCTGGTAAAACGTTTTCGGATCGCCGTCTGGATATATATATACCTTGAACTTTTTCTCCATTTCTGCATAGTTCAATCTGAATACATCCGGCGAGTGATACACATCCGACAATTCCTCCTCAGATGATAACGACGCTACTGGTTCCTCAACGGATGTCGAAATTTCAGTGTCATTAACGGCCGAATTTATCACCTGAAAAGATAGGAGAACCTTTGGAAATTAGTGTTTGCTCTTATCTGAAGAAATCCAACAGGAAATGAAGTGAGATTTCACCAGTGGACGTTGAAAAGGAGAAGGATTGGTGGAGGATTCGAGAGACGGCGAATGGAGAGACTTTAGCGAGATGTAACTGAAGGAGACTAAAGTTAGAACGGCGAGAGTGAGGAGAGAGCCTTGGAGAGTGCAGACGGTGGCGAGAGATGTCGGTGACTGCGAGGCTTTCGCCGCCGACATTGCCGACGGAGGAGTGGTATCCGACGATTTTGATACAAGTTTGCTGTTTTCCCTGTCGTCGAGTGTTTTGGCTATAACTCGATTGCTTGGCTTTTGCGGAGCTGGAAGGAACGCTGAAACAAATCCCAGCTAATAAATATTCCGCATCTAACTAATTTCTTACCAAATTTCTAATAACTCTTCTTTTTTACTCGTATTTTATAAATTAGTCTAATACCCAATATATTATTATTATTATTTTTATTTTATTATGCTTACATTATTTCATAAGATTTTTATTATATTTGAACAATAATATTTTCAATTATATTATAGAATATAATACCATACATAATATCAGAAGCCACTAGACATTAGTTGGACGCTCAGAGACATCTAAATACTACCGTGAATATAGAAGAGAAGCAACCGAACAGACAAAAAAAATCATTTGACCGAGTTTGGTGTCGACTTAACTTAGTTGGACACCAACTAGGCAAGTTAGACGCCCAACTCGGCGCCTGGGGTGCCTAGTGCCGACTTAGCCTAGTTGGACACCAACTAGGCGAGTTAGGCACCTAACTCAGCGCCTGAGGCGTCTAGTCTACTGATTACTCGACCAGTCAACTAAAAACCGTCTAAGACTGAAATTGCATCAGCCTAGTTGATGCCTAAACAGATTTTTACAATATTGTGTATTATTAAATTAGTGTTTTAAAATTTATCAAATATCATATATTCTAGTAAAACACAATTTATAATTTTATAAAACAAACAATATTGTGACCCACAACATCGTCCTAAAAAAATAATATCTTAATCAATTGAAAATGAAATTAATGAAGATGAACTTTAATAATGAACATGCAATATAATAAACATACTGATATTATTACTATGTGCCAATTATAGTTAAAACAATACACGCATTGGCTTCTTCACATCAAATCCTAGAATATATGATTCTCAGGTTGTAACATGTACAACAATATTCCACCTGCAACCGAAACATTAAGAGACTCGAATTCTCCTGCCATTGGAATACTAACAAGCTCACATACTTCCTTGGATTTCTCCGAAAGCCCCCCTCCTTCACTACCCAAAACCAGGCACAATGGCTGATCTGCTAAAGAATCGGCGAAGCCTTGACAAAGCCAACTCACCGGCTTCAACCTTCCACCGTTTGCAGGATGGCCGGCTAACATCTTCATCTTGAAACTTTCTCCGAGTGTTTGCAATTGCGTCCACCCACCAGAAACTAACGGGAGCTGAAAGCAAGCTCCTCGGCTAGCTCGGAGTGCTTTCTCGTTGAATGGGTCACAGCAGCCAGGAAGTAGAAACACGCCATTCTGTTGAGAAATGGAAGGAGTGCCAGTTTCTAAGTTTTTCTAATATAAGCAGTGTTGCAAAAATCCCGCCCAGGCGTTCTAGGCGCCCTAGGCGGTCCCCAGGCGCCTAGAGGGCGCCTAGCGATTTTTTCAACATTGAATATAAGTAACACTCTAAACCAAAGATTGTTGCAGAAATATAAGATTTAAAGGACATTAACCAGAAGTAAAATGTCATAATACAATTGCACCAGAAATAAGAGGCAAGAAAAATGGAAATAGTTGAATTTCATTACCCATCTAAATGCCAATGCTGATCTAAGCAGCGTGCCAAGGTTTCCTGGATCCTGCACCAACATTCCCATGATTATATAAACTGAATCTGGAATTCTAGAAAGATCATACTGAAACACAATATATGGATATATATATATATATGATGCTATCTTATTCTTAGTGCTCCAGAACATATAAAAGGGTTTCTGCAAAGTGGCAAGGAAATTTGATGATAAAATTAGGTAATGAGATGTGAAACAATTTTCAATATTTCTTTAAGTTAGGCCTATATCAACCGTTAGGTTTTCAGTTCTAATTCACTGACACAACTAACAGAGTGAACATGATTATTTGGGGAGCTTTACAGTTGCCTTCAGTGACCAAGTCAATAGCATTTCAGAGTTCATGGCTTTATTAGAATAACTGTCTTGTTTATCTGTGATTGTAGTATGTTATATGGAGAAAATATCATTCCATATGACAGCCAGCATCAAGACCGCACTAATGGAATTGTGTAACTATTTCACAGGAAAAGAAAATTGCCAAACACTTCCAGTATGAAAAGAGAACAACCTGAATACCATCAAGAACTAGAATTCGATTCGCAGATGGGAACCATCTACTACAATCATCCTCTCTAAAGTCATCACCAACACTATGAAAAGTTGAGGGAATCCTGAATAGAGCAATCATTTGAATTGAATCAATTGATTGTACGCCTGAAAGTTTTTTCATCACTATTGAGCTGACATGGACAACACGAGTAGAACGAATATCTAGCTCTTCAGGGATTTGGGTATCATCAAGTACAAGCAAGCATTCTATTTTGATAGGCGTCTCGGACATTGTTTCTTGAAATTTACATATTTCCCTGGTAGAAGTCACATCATGATGTAACAGACATCAATACTCATAGTTTCAACATTGTCATTTCAGTTAGTCTTAAAAGTTCAAATTTTGGTTAGCTTCAAAATTTCAAGGAAAGCACTTCTCATTCAAGTTCACACACAAGACTGTCAAAGAATACAAATTCCTGCAAAGTTCTTTTGATCAATAAAAGATCAGCAGTAGATGATATGTGAAAGAAACAAGCAACTGATACAAATCATGCCAAATAAAATGAAAAGTTAAAAGTCAAAAAAAAAAAAAAAAAAAAAAAAAAAAAAAGGTAATGGTAATTGGAATATAACCACGCTGCTAAAGAAAATGAAATTAATGCACACTATTAAATTTACACATTTAAAGAGGAAAGAGGTCAAAATTGCCTCTTAAAACCAGAATTCCAGAAAGATCAGAGGTTGGATAGCTCTAAAGTTTAACATTGCACATGAGATTATGATGAGAAGTGGATTTCCATTATGACCAACTTCATTTTCTACCTGTGGGAGTAGGCTAATTATGAACCTTAAGATTCAGTTCAAGAAGTGCATGTGAGTCAAAGGTCACTCCATCTCATTTTTCAGTGGGTAATTCTTACAAACACCTTGAATATTATCATTGATCAATAAATTATGTAAAGAAGAGTTATTCTGGAGTAAACTAGCATTGGTATAGTAATCAGTTTCATTTAACTAAAATATCACCAAAAACAAAGATACAAGTTCCCCCACAAGAAATGCAGTTAGGGACGAAACAAAGAAACAAAATCGAGCTTGAAAATTTAATTGACCATAACCATCCTATATAATTGAACAACTCTCAACATATTTAGTTGCAGCAACAAGGAAATTGAGAGACTAATTCCTAAACTTTCACCCGAAACACAAAAAGTGCAAACATTTGACAAAGAACACAAAATAGGGTAACATCAAACTCAATCCCAAATTTACTAAAATAAAAAAGTAGCAAAACCCACTTTAACAATTGAATAGCACATACCATGGTTTCAAGTAAAAGCTGATAAAATCTGAAGAGTTAAAGTGAAAGTTTCAATTTTGGCCAAGAAAAGATACCTGATGGGAGTAGTGCCAACGACGAGAACTAAGCCATGAGAGTGGCGATAAGAGGAGCTACTACGAAGTTTAAGGCAGTGCTTCACAAATGGGTTTGAAGTGCTTGAGATGGCCGTCACATGATAAGGTAAAGCAATAGAATTCTGTAACACCTTAGAATTATCTCCATTGAAAATAGCAGCATTAACATGAGAATTTGAGGTACAACTACAAGATTGAGTCCGGGGTTTGAGTTGATAATGCGATGGTTTGGTATCTGTAGCGGAGGCTCTGATCAGCGGCAAGCGAAGATTGGATATGGATAGCGTATCTGCGCATTGCATTCTCGTAGGCAACTCAAAATTTCTTCTTGTTTACACTTCTTTCTTCGAGGAAATGGTTTTTAAATATAATCAAACAAATTAGAGGAAATTCCTCGTGCCTGTATTTGCATTAATTTTATCTCTGTAATAAGATTCATAAGGATACTATTGAACTGAGAAACAAACATTTCCTTGTATAATCACCTATTACTCATTTTAGGGAATTGAGGGGATTTTAAAATTTACTTTTTTCCAAAATTGAACCATTAACTAAGTATGTGAAAAGATGTAAATAAATTACGATAATTCAGTTGTAGACACAGAAAATTTGAACCCGACAAATGGACTGATGAAATTGTTATTGGGTCGATGTTGAGATTGTTATTGGGCCAATTTAATTAATTGGATCATAGAAATTAAATTGATTTAATTAGTCCAATTAAATTTGATTTTGGGCTATTGAATTAATTGATTAGTTGGCCCAAGCCCACTTCATATTTGAATTTAAATTATAATTATAATTTAAATATAATATTAATTTTATTATATTTGAATTAGATAATTATAATTTAATTTGAATATGAATTAGATTATACAATAATGAACCTGGACTTGATCTTAGACAAGGTTCATTTTCCTAATTAATTAATTAGTTAACTAAAAAGGGGAGTTGGTTGAGGAATTTTGGTTAAGCTTTTAGTATAAATAGGGTCTTCGTTTTCATTCCAAAACACACTTGAAAGCTTGAAGAACTTGAAAGCTTGAGGAACTTGAAGGCTTAGAGCTTGAAGGCATTGAACAACTTGAAGGCTTAAGGAGTTGAGAGCATTTGAAGAGCCTGAAGGCATTGAAGAACGCTTGAAGATTTGAAGGCATTTTTGTTGATTTTGCAGGCAATTTGAATCCATTGCAGGTACTTTGGAGCTTTGCAGAATTGATTGTCTCGAAGATCTTGACGTCTTTTGAAGGCATTTGAGGATCTTAAAGCAGCTTGAATCCATTGCATGTGTTTTGAAACTTTGCAGGGTTGATTATTTCTAAATTCTTGACGCTCGTTGTTGGAAGTTACGCCACTTAAATCCCGGAAGCTACGCCACTTGAATCCCGGAGGCACGCGCCAATTGAATCCCGGAGGCTACGCTAATTGAATCCCGGAGGCACTTCCATAGATAACGTTAGTGAAGAATCAGAGGATTAGACAGAGATTTTGTACCTGCATTGAATTATACACACACTGTACAAGGAATTTTGTGAATATATACAAAGTTTACTTTTTGTGTTTACATCAGTAACATTTTATTTTGAATATAACTTTCACACGGTCACTGTTGAGTTTTGAATTGTGATTTTTTTTTTCAAATATTATTTACTAAATCAATAAATTAAGCCGAACGTGAGTGACTTTTAAGATTTCTAGATGGTGACTTGCATGCTTACATAGTTACATTCTTATACATTTAACTTCTTCTTTTTTTTTTTTTTTTCGTGACCTAAAACCTACCATGAAACATAGGCAAAAAAAAAGAAGTTATACATTGATTAATTAGCAAGCATTGTATGCTCCATAGTATAGCAAAACCAATTGTTATACTATGGACCATTGCGGATTATAATCTAAAGATAATATGTTGTAATTAACATATTATGTGTTTTTAATTAATAAATTAATATGCTAATTGTATGTATATAATAGGTTAATGATGCAAGTAATACTTGTAATTAGTATATTATGTGCTTATAATTTATTTACATACATATTTTGTAATTGTATATATATATATATATATATATATATATATATATATAATATAGTAATTGTAGACACATAATCTGAATGTTATTTTGAACCATGATCCTACCGTGCAAGGATTGCAAAGTGGAACCCGCACGGGCTTAGCTCAATGGTTTAGTAGACAGTATTTGGGAGAAGAGACCAAAGTTCGAACCTCGGCGACGACAGTGTGTGAATTATGTCTTATTCCTTGTGCAAACTGGCATTTGATTCTGTTTGCTAAACCATTGAGTCACCGTGACTTACATTTTTCACATACTGTGTCGAGTCGGAGTGTGAATGGTCCTTAGAGTTGGGGATTCAACCTTTTGGGAGAAGGATTGCAAAGTGGATCCTAGTACATTGTATAATTTGCCTAGCAAAGCAGTAATGCTATATGGGCCTGAAGGTGAAGTATTAGGTTAATTATTAAGGGGCTAAGCTTGACAAATAATGGCCCAATACAGAAATCGACTATGGCCGGATAAAGATTTGATCATAACGGTCATGTCTTTAAACGGTCATCAGATTGAAATTTGAACTACTTTTTTCCAAACGAAGACACACACACCACTTTTATACAGGTCCGCTCGATTGTTGAGTACGACAACTAGCTCTCTCCTCTTCTATCTTCTCTCTCTGAGCGTCAAGAAATTCTCATTTTCCCAGAATCTCGTATCTCCGAATTCCATGGAAACCATGCTTCCGGACCCGTTTGAGAAAAACCCGGACATCCATTTCCCAGACCCGCTTGTTTCAGACTGGTCAAAACCCTTGGTCCAAGAACCGATCGGCGCACCCGCAACGGAGCAAGGCGAGAACCTGCAGTTCTTGCCGGAGCCGGTGGGCTGTGATTGGGGTGCAAGAGGAGTTGTCCCAAGCGGAACACTGGGTCAAGAAGCGGTTGGTGTGTCTGCAACTGAGCAAGGCGAAAATCAGATGTTCTTGGCCGAATCTATGATATGTGATTCGGGTTCAAGACTTTTCCCGAGAGGGTTTTGCAATCCCTGCTGTACAGGTTGGTTGAAATTCATAATTTCCTTATTTTTTGATTTTTGGTTTCCTGTTCTGAAGATTATTTGAGAACGTGTTCATTTAGAGGCAAATTGGGCAAAAACATCGAATAGTTTCTGATAAAATTGTTAGGAAACTTAATGAGACTACACAATCTTTGTAATCTGTATGCTGTATGCGATTCCCTCGCACTTTAATGAGCTATCTGGAAAAATATTAGAGAAGTTTAATAGAAGTCATATATACTGATTTCACTCTACTTTGCTGCCTTGGAATAGAGGACATTGTGTATTTTATTAATGCTGGTGCGGAGGCTTCAATCGAGTCCAATTCAAGTATTAGCTTTATGCCTGACAAATTTTTCCAAGGAGGAAATACATTTCAAACCGAAGAGTTCATTGCTGAGGGTGGAGATTGTCCCTTCATATATCAGTCAGCACGGTTAGGGAACTTTACTTACCATGTTCCCAATCTTCCTCATGGGGAATACTTTGTGGATCTTCACTTTGTAGAGATTATAAACATTAATGGGCCAAAAGGAATGAGAGTGTTCAACGTGTTCCTTCAGGATGAAAAGGTAAGTTGATAGGGAACCAAGTGTTGTATTAAGTCATAGAGCTTTATGCTAAAATTTGAGTTTTTTTATACTGGAGTTTATATTTTGAAATGCAGGTTCTTTCTGATTTTGACATCTTCTCTGTTGTTGGAGCCAATAAACCACTGCAATTAGTTGACTCTAGGGTTTCTATCAAAGATGACGGGGTGCTTGCTATAAAGTTTGAAGGGATTATTGGGAGTCCCGTAGTTAGTGGCATTTGCATAAGGAAAGCACCAGAATTGTCAGGTTACTCATCTTTTCATTAAGCAATTTTTAAAGATACATGTTAACTGCATTTGAAAAAAAAAAAAAAAAAGTTTTAGAAAAATAGTTTCTTGAGGTATCTTTACCTGATTACAGCTAGTCAGACAAAAGGCGAACATCTTATTTGTACAAACTGTGCTGCTGAGGTAGAATTTCCATTGGCTCAGGTAACTAAAGTAACTTTTGTTTTGTAAAATTTGGCATCTCTCATTACATTATCCTGAGTATCTGGAACTGATGCAGAAAAAAGCAATGCGAATGCAATCAACAGCCAAATATGAGAAGAAGATACAAGAGCTGAGTGAACTATTGCAGCGCAAGACAGATGAATGCTACCAGTCCTGGATGTCTGTCTCTGCAGCTAATCAGCATCTTGAGAAGGTTAGGATGGAGCTTGACAATAAGACATTTCAGACATATTCCTTGGGTAAGCAAAAAGAGTTCAATGAGCTTCATTAATTTGAAGAAGAGAATATATTTCATATTGCTATTTGCTATTAGGCATATGATGTAGATATAGATAAAAGGTTTTTGAGTTTTCCATTTGTTCTTAGCTTCTTTAAATGTGAACATTTTTTTGACTTCCAATAATTCTGTTTTTCATTTGTAATTACAATTTTTTTTTTTTTTTTTTTTTTTTTTTTGTGATTCTCCTTATTCTTTTTCCTGTTTCATATTTAAAATTGTTATTCCTGTCCTACTTATGATTGGAAAGCTTCAACTGAACTCTCAAAAAAAAAAACAAAACAAATGGTGTTGCTGCAGAACCTTTTGACTTAGCTGTAGTTTAGTGATGTAAAGTGAAAAAATATCCTGATTTCTTTTAAAACTAAAAAGTAGAAGATCACTTATTGCTGGAGTTGCTGGTTTAGTTTAGCTGGTTTTTAAAGGTTTGTATAGGTGCATTAAGTTTCTTTAGGGTCCAACAGTGACTTTGCCCCTCCCTGTAGAAGTAAGCAGGTTTAATATAGTGAATGTTGAATTATGCCCAGGCATTATTTCTGTTGCTTTGAGTAATTATTCCATTTCATTCATAATGTTTCTGAAAAATGTAAATCAGGCTTCTAATTTATGTTGATGTTTCTGAAAAAAGCTAAATCCTATTCCTAATTGCTGTACTTTTGACTTGCATGATTAACTATTACAATGTCTTTATTCACTTTGAAGAATAATTCCCGGATGAATCAAAATTCATTTAGGTCACTGGTCAGCTCAAGTAGAATAGTGTTGTGTTGTCTACTTTAAAAAAAAAATTCTTGCATGAAAACGAACAAGTTTTCACTGTTCATTTACTTTTCAGTCAAAGTGAGACCTTGACCTTCTGAACTTTAATTATATGCTATTCTTTTATTTGAAAATTTCAAGACTTTTCCATATTGTAGATCAAAATTTGGAGAAGCAAGCTTTGAAGCTGACAGAGATCTCAAGTAGGTATAAGCATGATAAACAAGTCTGGCGCGGGGCAATAAGTAATCTAGAGCAGAAAGTAAAGGTATTCCATGATTTCCATTACAACACGTTAGAAATCCGTTGAAAAGTTAAAACTTGAATGATCTCTTAAGAAATCTGTGTATGATACTTTGCAGATTATGAAACAAGAGCATTCTCAGCTTTCACGTGAAGCGCATGAGTGTGTTGATTCAATCCCTGACTTGAGTAAAATGGTCTTTGCAGTTCAATCACTTGGTTAGTTTTGACTATACTTAGTGTCATATAACCTTGCATATTTATTTTGCATTGAGTAACCTAAGTGGACCATATGCAGTTGAGCAATGCGAGGATCTTAAATTTAAGTACAATGAAGAGCAAGCAAAGAGAAGAAAGCTCTTTAATGAAGTTCAGGAGGCAAAAGGTGCATTAAATGTTATTTTGTTTATATGTGTCAGATATTGCATAAAGTGTGTGAATTAAGTTCATTTTCTTTTATTCAGTTACTTATAAACTGTCACTACAAATGTCAGGAAATATTAGGGTATTTTGTCGGTGCCGTCCATTGAACAAAGCAGAGGTCTCTGCAGGGTGTTCGATGGTTGTGGACTTTGATGCAGCTAAGGATGGAGAACTTGGAGTCATAAATGGTACCAAAAAGACCTTCAAGTTTGACCGTGTCTACACACCGAAAGATGATCAAGGTATGACATACTCACATATATTCTGCATCATCTTTGTGTATGCAGACATTTAAAAACAATAGGTGTTTTTGTGGTTACTAGAAGTGGAAAAGAGATTGTGTTTTATAATAGTTTGCACTGAATCTCATTCCTTTTTTTGTTGTTGTTAACAGTTGATGTCTATGCCGATGCCTCGCCTATGGTAATTTCAGTTTTAGATGGGTACAATGTTTGCATCTTTGCGTATGGGCAAACAGGAACTGGGAAAACATTCACAATGGAGGGTAATGAGGAGAACAGGGGAGTCAATTACCGCACCCTTGAAGAATTGTTTAAAATTTCCAAGGAGAGGGGTGATACTTTCACCTATGATCTATCTGTCAGTGTGCTTGAAGTCTATAATGAACAGATTAGGGACCTATTGTCTACATCATCGTCATCTTCATCAAAAAAGTAAATTCATTATCCTCTTTTTTCACATTACATTCTTGTAGACAACTAGCACTCTCTACTTACGAAAGAGCTGCTTTCTTCATTGTAAAATGTTGCCTTGCTCAAGTTTAGCAATTTTCATTATCATCAAGTGCCCTCTAACTGCCAAGCACCTTGTGCTCAGTTGGCACCTCTGTGGCTCTCCTTGAGGGAAGGTCACAGGGTCGAACAGATATTACCTTGTAATAGAGTTGATAGTACTCAAAAAAAAAAAAAAGTGCCCTCTAACTTTTTATCTTTCTGTGCTGTTATCAGATTGGAGATTAAACAAGCTTCTGAAGGGTTTCATCATATACCGGGAATAGTGGAAGCTAGAGTTGAGAATATTAATGAAGTATGGAGTGTGTTGCAGGCTGGAAGTAGTGCACGGGCTGTTGGATCCAACAATGTGAATGAACATAGTAGCCGTTCTCACTGGTAACACATATTTGAGATCCTTTATGCATCTTGGCGAATCACAGATTCTTACAAGTTCAATAAATCACTAAAGCATTTCTTATATTGCCCTTGTTTTCTTCTGTTTTAGCATGCTTTGCATAATGGTAAGAGCAAAGAACTTGATCACTGGCGAATGCACAAAGAGCAAGCTTTGGCTTGTTGATTTGGCAGGCAGTGAGAGACTTGCAAAGACGGATGTGCAAGGTGATCGCCTCAAGGAAGCTCAAAACATCAACAGATCACTTTCAGCTTTAGGAGATGTGATATCAGCTTTAGCAAATAAAAGCAGCCACATTCCTTACAGGTTTAGGAGATATATCATTTTTTAGTTTCTTGATTTTAAAGGTTCGTCTATGTATATTAACTTTATGTGGTCACTAGGAACTCCAAGCTGACACATCTACTCCAAGATTCATTAGGTAAGCATAGTAGCGGTTTGAGTTTATTGCTTTCTTAGATCGATTAAAATACAATTTGGCCCATTCATTTCACATCCTATCATTGGAATCAGTAACCTTCCTATGTTTTTCCTTTAACAAACTCAATTTTTTGCAGGTGGTGACTCCAAAACATTAATGTTTGTACAAATTAGTCCTTCCGACAAGGATGCAAGTGAAACTCTGAGCTCACTGAACTTTGCCACCAGGGTTCGAGGGATTGAGTTGGGCCCTGCAAGAAAACAAGTTGATACAAGTGAGCTCCAAAAATTGAAAATGATGGTATGTTCAGTGTTAAAGAAATGAGTTTGCTCATAAACACTTCCCTATCATTCTTCCCTTTTCTCTTTAACTTGTGTCAATCATTCTTCTTTCTGTTTCTGGCAGCTTGATAAGGCAAAGCATGAATCCAGATCTAAAGATGAGTCCCTAAAGAAACTTGAAGAGAGTCTGCGGAGTATAGAAAGTAAGGGCAGAGAGAAGGAGCAGGTTTCCAAAAGCCAACAAGATGAAATCAAGGAATTGAAAGCTCAGCTTGAATTGAAGGCATCATTGCATTGCCAGTCTGAAAAACAAATTTTGCATATTTCTGATAGATTGAAGGGGAGTGAAGAAACTTGTGCCACTCTTCAACAAAAGGTTGGCTTTCTAGTTTTGTGTGAGATTTAATAATTTTGTGATTCTGATCATTTCATCTTCTTGTCACTGCTTGAAGGTTGCTGATCTAGAGAAAAAGCTGAGAGAACAAGGGCAGTTTGAATATGAAAAATATAAAAATAAGGTTCTGTATTTAGGGAACATTTCTTCCTGAAAAATATGATGGAATTTTACTGTGTGTGCATTCTTTCTTTTGGAGATCTGATTTCATGGTGCTTGTAAAAGCAGGTCAAGGATGTCGAAAACAAGCTGAAGGAGCAATTACAAGAATCCGAGTCTCGTTCTATCATCCTTCAACTCAAGGTTTCTCTATAGCACCCCAACTTGACAATTTATTTTTTCCCAGAAAAATCATCTAACACCCGGAATTGCTTCCCAGGTTGAGGAGCTCGAGAAGAAACTGAAAGAACACGAGAAGAACGCAGAGTCTGCTTTACTGCATGAAAGGGTATTATTCTTTTCCATCCGCAACTTCAAATCTCACATGGTGGTATCATTATCTAATTGTATTCATTGATTGATTTACCCGTTTGTGTTAGATTAAGGAACTGGAAGAGAAGGTGAGGGAGAAAGAACAGCAGTTGGCAGTAGCAAACACATTGGTTCCAGGTTCTACCAAGCCCATCACCCCTCCTCATGAAGGCAAGTATCCTCCCTCCTGCAGGGATGAACCTATGAATGTAACCGAGGACCACCACATTCTAAGAAATTCAAATTCTCTCAACTTCCAATCCAGTCACCATGGGCTCCCAAAGCAGAAGGAACTGCAGGTGGTTCAAGAAGTTAGAAGGAAGCGCTTGTCCACAAACAGTGAACCAGAGAACAATAACCCCACTGTCATCCCGCCAACTTCATTAAGCAAAAGAAAGGAACACGAAACCACCCTCGTGCATGAAGTAAGGAGGAAGCGATTATCAAGAAATGAAGTTGAGAACAACGGTTTTGTGCCAATGGCGAGGGGCAGGAAATCCGATCCCCCTCCAAAGCCGTTTGTTGGGACTGTAAAACCCACCAAGCCAAGCTTAACTGCTGCAGCTCAGAGGCCTGTGGCGCGTAGAGATCCAGTTCAGGCAGTTAAAGACAGGGATTCCAAGAAAAGGATCTGGTCAAGATAAACAACAAATTTGAAGCCAACTTATATTTGTCTTCATCAGTGTGTTGTGTACTTGTGTGTATTGTCTTTGTCTTCATAACCCATTAACAACTATTACTGACTTGATGTATTTTTTTAAATGTGTAAACTAGACAGATAACTCGACTTTTAGGTTTACTATCTCGTAAAGAGTTATCCTGTAGTTTGTTATCACAGTCGAATGAAAGGCTGCTGCTTTATATATTAGGATTAGGATACAGTTTGGTGGTTTGATCGGTTGACGTGATTTGAAATATAACGACTAAACTTTTATTCATATTCCTGTATTTGTATGTGTCTTCTGAGGCCTAAGCCCATACTAGCATTTTAAAGTTTAATCCAGGCCCATAGTCACACTTATGAGGTGTACTACACATTTGTGTGGACCATGCATAGCCGCATATGGTATATTATTTAGAGAAAATAGTTAAATAGACCCTCAAACATTTATTAAAAAGTTAATTAGTCCTCCAACTTTTTAAAGGTACAATTACACCCATGAACAATGCATTTTGATGCAATGAAACTCAAATACAGGTAAATGACCTGATATCATATGCCATTGAAGATTCGGCGACTTTTCGACATGTTTTCAGGCAAAAAGTGACCGGTGAACGGTCGTTGGTCACGGAGAAGGCAACCAAGTGGTTGCCTTCTCCGTGATCGGCGATCGTTCGTCGGTCGCCGGTCACTTTTTTGCCTGAAAACACGTCGGAAAAGTCGTCGGGCGCTGCTCGTGTAAAATATGATACCTCACACTACCCACGGATTCCATAATAATATCAATCCACTTTTGATCAAATCCCATTTTCAACATTACCGCACGGAGAAAACGCCACTCAACCCTATCGTAAGCCTTGCTCATATCCACTTTTAGCGCAGACACCCCTTCCCTACCTTGAGTTTTACGTTTCAGGAAGTGATGAGCTTCATAGGCTTACATAATATTGTCGGTAATTAACCGACCCGGCACGAAAGCACTCTGGGCATTTGATATGAGGTCAGTAAATCAATTCAAGGTTTTACATAAGGTTCATTATTTTTATGCATAAAGACATAAATTACATTATTTATGTGAATGTGTTATGATGCATGGTCCACACAGATTGATGGATCATGGTCCACAGTTAAATTTGTTGACACTAAATTGATTTCTCGATTTAAAAAATAAAACTTAAATTGTCTAATGTCAAGAGTGATTTTATTATTATTAGGAAAAATGGTCAAATACAACTATGAATTTTATACAAAAAGTTAATTAAACCCCTAAACTTTTAAAAGTTGTAATTAAGCATATCAATATGTTATTTTAATGCATCAAAATTCAAAAATCAGTTGTGGCCTGCAATAGTAGGTCATTAAGGTTCAGGGAATGATCCGGCTAACTTTGGGGACAAAAATTGACAGTTGACGATTGATCCCTTGTTGCCTTCCTTATTAAAGAAGGTGACATGCTAATCGCCTTTTTCTCTAAAGACGACAACTCACGGAGTCACGGGTGCCTGCAATGGGAAAAAAGGCAATCAACAACCATTCGCTAGTTGTCGATTTTTGTCCTCAGACTTAGCCAAAACATGCATCGCCAGAACCTTAGGTAATGACTACTATTACATGTCAATATCCGATATTTAGGCTTCTATCTACTAAAATGACTTGTTGATGTACTTTATTATAACTTTTAAAAATTTAAGAGTCTAATTGACTTTTTATATAATGTTTTGCGGCTTATTTAATCATTTTCCATACTATTTTTATTTTTATTACATATTTTTAGTGTCCACTTGCATTGCATTTGTTTTTAGTAAACTAATGACGTTGTTTGGAGTGGCTTCAGGATACTTTTTCTTACTCACCGACCTACTTTATACTTTATAGTAATTAAGTGATTTATATATTTAGAATATCAAAATGTATGAGTCATTCTAATTTGTATTATCATTTATTGACGAGTGTCCTGCAGTTCTTAAAACCCCATAAATAAATAAATAAATAAATAAATAAATAAATAAATAAATAAAATGAGACAGTCATCTCCACCCTTCATTATGTATGGCTTTCTCCAATCCATTATGCCTCATGATAAACCGGACAACTACACTTAGCTTGAATTTGTAAAATTTTAATTTACAATTCTGAAGATTGAAGTAAAGAAACTTAGAATTTTAAAAATAATAAAAATAATTTTTTTTTTTTAACAAGCAGTTTGATTTTAAATATATTCTCAAATTGTAAATTGTTGGTTCAGAATTGAAACCAAATATTGGATTACTGATTCGAAACAACTAGAAACACTCAAACACCAATACAACAAATTAAAACTATTGATATAATTATTAAAACAAAAAAAAAACAAAAAACAATTCTCAATTTTCTAAATTTGGAAAAACTTAAGTGGTTAAAGTTGCAATTGAAAACGGAAAGGGAGTTTTGGTTTCGTTGCAATCGCAACCTGGTGATTGGTGACACTCTTAGCTAATTGTTATATCATGAAGTAGGGTTCATATTATATTGTGATTCTTAATTCAAAAGTTATATGTCAATAGTTAATATGTTATGTATCTTTAATTAATAAATTATGATGTTGTAAATAAATTAAAGACACATAATATGTTAACTATACCCATATACAAATGTTAACGACATATTATATGTCTTCAGTTAATATATTATGCATGTGCATTCAATTTATTTACATGCATTCAGATACATAATTTGAAGAGTTAATTCTATTTTTTGTCATGAATTTATAGGTATCATTCCACATTTAGTCATTTTTCTTTCATAAGATCCCATGTTGGTACTAGTATTATTGTGACATCCATTTTTGGTCAATCCATCAACAAACCTATTTAAATGATGTTAAATACGAGGGCATTTTGATCTTTTATACAAAGTGGATTGACCTACTATATATATATATATATATATATATATATATATATATATATATATATATATATATATATATATATATAGAGAGAGAGAGAGAGAGAGAGAGAGAGAGAGAGAGAGGAAGGTTCAAGTGCGGCAGTGCGCTTAGGTGCGGCGGTGCGGTTAAATGTAGGCCATTAGATTAGATAAATTCAACGAATCACATTCATCTAGGCTTTTTCGATATTTTCGCGCACGTTCTCACACTACGCGAACTGCAAGGTTAAAGTCGTCATTGGGCACCTGAATAGATCAAATCATAGTGTTGTGTGTTTTATGTTCGTTATTGGTGCATTATTAACCTTACTGTGGTGTATTTGAGGATTCGTGTTGGTGCCAAGTTTAGGTGCGCCCGCGCCTTCCCATGCGGTCAGTGCGGGTGCACTAATAGTTATACAAATATACACCATCCATGTTAGAAAATGCACACCAAAAAAATATGTCACAAATTAGATATGCATCACCAGAACACACCATTAGGTATGAATAAAAGCACCACACAGTGTTCAGAAATACATCATTGGGGTGGTGAGTTATATGGTGTATTTTTTGAGTGTGTTGTGTGTTTTTTGGTGTATTTGTGCATTTCATTGTGGTGCTTTTTCCTAACACTATTGGTGTCTTTTGTTAACACTGTTGGTGTATTCTGAGAAGCGGCCGATATAAATGACCACTACAATTACCATAACACCCCCCACTTATCAGGACGCGCTTAAATCTTTAAATCTTCAGAAATTAGCCGCTGCCGTTAGATTAAGCAAAATGGACGATGCTGATATAACCGCACCGCCGCACCTAAAGCCACTGCCGCATTTGAGCGCTAATATATATATATATATATATATATATATATATATATATATATATATATATTAAATCCTTAATTTACAGCTAGAGTCTCATGTCTTCTTCAATTGCAATTCGCATCTCCGCAGCAAATGGAATGGACACAAATCTAGAATTTAAAAAAAAAAAAAAAAGAAAAAGAAATTAACACTTAGAATTGAATAGACTGAAATGACCTCATATTTAACGTCATTTAAATAAGTTTGTGGGAAAATGGCACTTTTTCCCCCCAAGTTATATACTTATAGCACTTTTTCCCCCTCAATTATTTATGTAAGCACATTAGCCCCCTCAATTATTTTAAAAGTGGTGGTTTTTCCCCCTTGATATATTAAATTGACATTTCTACCCTTAAAGTAAACATTTTATTTATTTTATTTCTCCAACAAATTATTATGTATATGTAGCAATGACCACGGTTCGGTTCGAACTGAACCGGACACTATAGCAATCGAATTAAAAGTTTTCGGATATGATTCAGATCTAGAATCCAATATTTAGATTTCAATTTATTAAATTTATGAACCAAAAAAACTGGATCATGAACCGTGAACCGGCGGTTCCGGATCCGGTTCGCGATTTTGAACCGTCTTTATTTTAAATTTTATTTTAAAATAGTCTAAATTCAACAATAAATGTATTTTATTTTTTCAGTTCGGAACATGAACCGGCCATTTCGATTTGCGATTTTAATAAACTCTAAATATCGCGTTTTGATTCTAAATTGTAATTGGAATATTTTGGTTTGGTTGCTATAGTATCTGTTTGGTTTGAACCAAATTATAGTAATAATTTGTTGGAGAAGAAAAATAAATGAAATATTTATTTTAAATATTTATTTTAAGGGTAAATATGTCCATTTAACATTTTAGGGGGGAAAAGATCCACTTAAATAATTGAGGGGGAAAAAGTACTATAAGTATATAACTCAGGGGGAAAAAGTGCCATTTTCCCTAAGTTTGTTGATGGATGACCAAAAATGACTATGCCACAATAATACTAGGACCAACAATGAGTGTTTTGAAAGAAAAAAAAAAAAAAAATGAAATGTCACCTATAAATCTAGGAGCAAAAATGTAACTAACTCTAATCTAAATGTCATTTTGGACCAGAGTCCACAATGCCAATCATTTTACCATAGATTATTGACATAAGGTACATTTTTATTAAACTAAATATACATTTTTTTTAAAATACATTATTTAGAACGATATACTATCAAGTACCAATTACTAAACTTTCAGTACCTAAATAATATACATGCATTCAGTATATTAAAAAGTTACATTTATTAATGGACCATGAATCCATGATCCACAATTTAATTGCCTCACAATGGAAGATGAATTTTGATCCATCATATAATTTCCCCACTCCTAGGCATGTATGGCTTTGGCGATTATAAGAGCATCCGCACTAGTAGTTATTTAGGAGTTATTTCTACATGAATTCTCTCCACCCAAAGTTAATAGTTGATGTGGGGAGGAGTTATTTCAAAAATATTTCTCGTGCAAAGTATGGTATATTTGTGGGTCCAGTAGATAAGAGAAATAATTAAAATATAGTGGGTTAAATGGTGGGTCCATAAAAAACTGAGAAATAACTCAAAACTGATGCATGTGGAGAAGGGTTTTTTTTTTTTTTTTTTTTTTTTTTTTTTTTTTTGTGATTGAATGAAATGATGGAGGATGAGGTGGATGCTGGGACCCACAAATAACCGAGAAATAACCTCAACTGATAAGGATGCTCTAAAAATTGGTGGAAGTGTGAAAGCGGAACAAGGTAAATTATTGTGTGGACCATGATTCACATAGTGCTGTGTGAATTATAACAAATAGTATAATTTTTAATATACTAAAATTAGTACATTATTCGTGTATTGGTTGTACATTATATTATTCGTATATTAAATGTACATTCTACAAAATAATATATTTTCAGTACTCAAATAGTGTACTTTCTCTGAATATAACGTACATTTTTAATATACTAAAAATATATTATTTGTGTACTGAATGTACATTATTTGATAGTATAATCTATACAACTGTGTGGATCTAATGATTGGCGGAACAAACACCCCACTTGTAATAATGCATAAAAGGACCAATTCAAGTCTCTAATGATAGGGGGCGATGGATAATGTGACCAACATTATATATATTGGTTGCATATATGCATTTTTCTCGTTTCATCCAAAACCGCAAACTCTCATCACAACCAAACAAAACGCAACTCCACTACTCCGGCGGCCCCGCCCCGCCCCACCCCACCCAGGCCCACTACACTGCTCCACCGCAACGTACGTAACTCCCATAATCTCCCGCGTCAGGCCGCTATCATTGTTTTCTTCTGTCGTCTCTTATCACACTATGTATAAGATACGTTATGATTATACTAAAAATAATTATAATTCTGTATTTATTTATTTCTGTATGTAAAATGAGCCGTGATGGTATACGATGTCGTAGAAAATCTTCAATTGAGAAATAAGAGATGGGGAGAGGCCCGTGAGACGAAAACGAGGGGATGCGTAAATAACGTGAATTCAAGCTTCCAATGTATCTATGTATATACCCACCATAATTTAATTTGCCTCTTAATGTATGTAACCTTTGATTTTTTTTAATATATATATAAATTCAGACTGAGATTATAGGTAATATCTGTTTTTTTTTTTTTTTTTTTTTGAATGTTACTGACTCTGATCTGATCTATTACAATGTACTATCTGAACCCGGGTGACATTAGACCACAAAGTCTTACTATAAGTAATATCTATTATATACTTTTTTTAATCTTTTTTAGATTTCAAAGAATCACTGCACTTATTACCACTAAGGTTAATTCGATTATATGATCATCTATTTAGAATGCTAAGAGAGGTGTCATCACATATACTATATATAATAGTTGGCAAATATATATATATATATATATATATATATATATATATATATATATATATGATGTCATAAAATTAGAAGATGCAGTGAAGCACATGAGAATGCATGTTCTCATGGTTAACAGGTCGGCTACAGGCTAGAACTTATCCTTTCCAAGCCTACACATTGACTGCAACATATATCTACAAACTCCTATATATAATCGATCTCTTCCGATCCACAATTAATTGAAAAAACTAATATAATTATTATGGTGGGATTTTTTTAGGGGTTATGTATTTAACTAGCTAGTTTTAATTTCATCCTTAATTATATTTATAAAATTTTTAATGGGCATAAAGAATAAGGAACATTATACAAGTAGAAGTAGCAATCAAACAATAATGTGTTCACGTTAAAGTGGCAAACGTAACATCAAGGCCGGGGTGAGATGAGACAAAATAAAACTAACATCACAGCTTCCAATTCGTGACTAGGCCATCCTCTTCATTAATCTACTGTCCTTTGCTAATCAAACTCCCTCAATCATTGCTCTTTCATGCATTACATACATATCATGATAATGGACCCTCCAAATTACAATTGGTATACCCTGGATCACGTCCACCTTATGTTGTCGACCCTTATCAAAAAATTATTTGTCTTCAATTAATATATTTAGTTGTCAAAGACAATCTTATGATCAAGCGGCATGAAGTGACTTTCTCAAATGATAGGACGTCATTTTGAACGAAATCCTACCATGCAAGATGGACTCAGGTCCACGATCTCTCCATATTTTTTAAGGCATGACAATGCTGCTGGAATAGGAAACACCGAAATCCATATCTACTCTTTATTTCTTTCTCTTATAACTCATGTGTGTATATATATACACACACATATACAGACATATAATATAATGCTGCAACTAATTATTTATGGAAATTTATAAAACCCTAGACAGTGTGTGTTTGAGAGATGGAGACACAAAAGCATAAAGGCAAGCACAGCTAGCTAGCAAGGAATTGAAGAAGGCTAGGCTAGGCTTGGTTCAACAGTGTAGTAAATGGCAGTAATAACTAAAAAGGCAGATCAGACTTCAGAGCACAGGGACTTAGTCATCGATCAGTGCTATAGATACAGTACAGTACGTACTACACATATATATAAAGAGGAAATTTCAATTTTGATCCTATGACTATTGTGGTCTTGTTAATTTCAGTCCCTAATTTTTAAAAGTGTCAATTTAATACCTTAATTATGCAATTTTTGTCAATTTTGGTCACTCCGACCAAATTGCTGGCCAAATTTCGCCGAAAAATTTTAATAGTTAAAATAATGAGGGTATTTTTGTCATTTCACGTCTCTGTTCTTTTTCTTCGGCGAGTCCATCCCTTTCTCTCCCGTTTCTAGTGAATGCAATGAACTCCAAAAAGTATAAACTCCCGCTTGATGATATGAAAGATAGGGTTTGCACGGAGAAAGAACGCTGGAAACAGGAGAGAAAGGGATGGACTCGCCTAGGAAGAAGAAAAGAAACATGAAATGACCAAAATACCCTCATTATTTTAACTATTAAAAATTGCTGGCGAAATTTGGACGGCAATTTGGCCGGAGTGAACAAAATTGACAAAAATTGCATAGTTAAGGTACTAAATTGACACTTTTGAAAGTCAAGGACTGAAATTAACAAGATTCATATAGTCATAGGACCAAAATTAAAATTTCCTCAATATATACATATATAAGTCCATAATTAGGTTAAAACCAACATTAACCTGGGAAAGCGGATTAGTGAAGGATTGCACCGCAACTACTACATGATTGCACTGCTACGGCTCTTAGACATACCTGGAGGACCTTGAGGTGCAATTGTATCCGGGTACCATACAATTGTATCTGAGTACGATGCAATTATGTAATAAGTGCGGTGCAACCTGTTTATGGACCCCTCTCTCTCTCTCTCTATATATATATAGTGTCAGTAGCTGAGGAGACTGAAATAACAAACTCAGACAGTGAAACTACAGAACTGATGAAGAAGGGTACTGACTCAACATTTTATTTATACAAATTAAATAAATTACGTACTATTCCATTAATTATAATATATAACAGTACAGTAGATATTCCAAGTACAAGAAATTTTAATTTTTTTGTTTGTTTGTTTGTTTGTTTTTTTTTTTTTCATCTAGTTTGAGATAAATTTTTTCCTAATAATCATTACTAATAATGATTACACGAGATTATAATACATTTTTTTTTTCTTTTTTTTTTTTTTGCTATGATCACAATGTAATGCAGCTTTTTCACTTAGCACCTTTAATCTAACCGGGTGAAATTACTTAAACAACTGCACCATATCAAAACAAAGAACAAGGGGGAAGGGGGGGGGGGGGGAGGGGGGATGACAATATGGAATTAATTACAAGCAATTTTTTGAATTCAATGAAAGACATAATACATGCAGAAACAAACGATGGGGAACCATAATAATTGATGACTATTGAAAAGATTCAGTATTTTGCTTATCTTAATTACTGAATTGATGCAACTCAACGAGAAAAAAGGATTGAAAAATAACCTAATTACATTGTTCCTAGCGAGCTAATAGACTGATCTCACGAAACAAAGA
Source organism: Ipomoea nil (assembly GCF_001879475.1). NCBI lineage: Eukaryota > Viridiplantae > Streptophyta > Magnoliopsida > Solanales > Convolvulaceae > Ipomoea > Ipomoea nil. Next base: position 3,082,415 of record NW_017617454.1, read on the forward strand.
ACACAGCTATTGAAATGGAAGAAAGGAGGGATAAAAATTGAATTTTTTTTTCCAGGCCTGATTGAGATGCGGCCGGGCTTATGGCAAGGAACTATAGTGATTGATGTTGGATGAGGACCAAGCTTGAAACCCATTCCAATTGGTAGAGTTTTGGTTCCCATTTCCAGGTGCGGTGTTGTTTGTTGCACTGGGATTTACCTGTGCATAAGTGTTGTCAAACAGCCATTCAGTAGCTAAGCTTCCATTCCCACCATCATCACAGTCTTTGGCATCAAAAGCTTCGGGTTTAGAAATCTCCAGATTCTGGAACAAGATGGGCTGTGGTTTCTGAATCATGTGGCTCTCGTTAACTGGAATGGATGATGAGTTATTAGCGGTGCTGATTATCTCTTTCTGGTTTTCTCCACCGAAGAACATGGCCAGCCTTTGTTGCTGTAGTTTCCAGTGGAGTTCTTGGTTTATGGAACTCAATGACTCGATTGAAGAAGCCAGGTTGTTGTTGTTGTTGTTGTTATCTTGAGGATGATGAACAACGTTTGAGCTACCCATTTCTTGAAACCCCGGCGAGGTGTTTTCTCCTTGGCGTTTTAGGATCGAAGGGAAAGAAAAATTGAAACCCAGAAAGGAGGTTGCGGCGGCGGCGGCGGAGGTTCCCGGCGGGTCAAGATTGAAACAAGGGTTTGATGGGATAACCGGGGAAGAGGTGGAGTAGTGGTCGAAAAGGGCGGTGGTGGGAGGGTTGTTTAGGGTAGGGTAGTTAACCCCTCCAAGTTGAAAATCCATAGCGGGGGAGAGATTGTTAAAGAACTTAAACCCCCCGCCGCCGATACCTGAGGAGCCAGTGGAGTCACCGGAAAGCCTGGACGCCGATGAGGACGAGGAGGAAGACTTCATTTTCTTGTTTTTCCGGCAGCCGCCGCCGATGGGGACGCTGCGTAAAGCCCCCCCTCTTGTCCAGTACCTCCTACAAGTCTTGCAGAAATGCCTGGGTTGGGAAAGGCTATAATTGTTGTAATAGCAAAACTTCGTGTTGGGAGAATCACATCTGGGGCACTTCAACGCTTGTTCTTGCGGCCTAGCCGCCGCCGCCGCCGCCGCGGTGGCGGCGGCGGCGGGCTTGCGGCCACCGCTGCCAGAGCTTTGTTGGCTGTCATCTTTGGTAGGTGTCGGCTTTGAGTCCATTCTGTGCAGGCGGGGCAGAATTGATGAGAAAATAAAAAAAAAAAAAAAAAACAAAGCAATAACCCTAATAATGGGCAGACACAAAAAAAGATAGGAATAAATGAATATATAATAAGAAAAGAAGAGAGATGAGAGGTGGAGGGTTGTAAAGTTTCCTTTAGGAGAGGCAAAGGTTGTTTTGAATGTATAATTGAATGATTTCATGCATGGGATTGTAATATAAGAGGAGGATGTTGATGGGTTGTGATCTTGTGAACTTCATCAAGAAGCTCTTTCTCTGATCTCAACTTTTTGGGAAGAAACTAAAGATGGTTTTGAGGGGGTTAGATCTGATAGATAGATAGAATAAATAAAGCTGCATATGATGAGAGAGAGAGAGCAAGAAGAGAGAGAGAGGGGAAGCGAAAAGAACAGAACAGATCTCACTAGAAGGACTAGGTAGTGAATGTATGTATATACTCATGAGGAGGAGGTGGGGGTGGGTGGGTGAGGGTGGGGGGTGGGTGGGTAGGGAATTGAAGGAGTAGTAAACACTAAACAGATAAAAATGACAAAATTAAAGGAATTATGCAAGGTTAAATTTTGTTTTTTTTTTTTTTTCCAAGATCACAATTATTACATTGCATTATGTAAATTCTTTATTAACTCCGATTGATTTTGTGGAACTATAATATTATGAAAATAAAGGATTAGATTTTAAAAATATTAGGTAGATAATTCTTATACATCATATACTTATAAAATATTGAGTAATGCTCTTTCTCTTCAATCTTAAGTGCGGAGTATAATTTATCTTTTTATGTGATACTATTTAATTAATTCTTTTTATATTTAATTATTAAGTAAAATTTTTTAAATTCATAGTAGGAGTGAGTAAGACATGCCAATTCGATCATAAGCATCAATAGATATAAAGAGTTTTATTATTACATTATGAGGTGAATTTATTAATAGGACAAAATAATAACATTAAAAAAATATTTGATTGAACATAATCCATTAATTTGAAGGTAATATGTCAATGAACATGGAATGCCCCGACAGAACATTTGTGAGGATGTAAATCATGATAACTTCGTTGAACATAGAGGCTAGACCTTATAACTTAAGTTAATGCCGTTAAATATAGTGGTCGTGTTTGGTAAAATAGTTAGCCTATCAGCCAATTTTGATTTATTTGGTCACTATTAGTTGTTTGACTTTGTTAAATAATCAATATGCGTGTTTGATTAATTAGCTTTTTGTAACAACTTATTGTTCTAAAATGCTAAATTAAAAAAGATGCTCAAAGTAGCTTTCTCGACCAGCTTTTTGAGAAAGTCATTTTGTATGTAATCAGCTAATAGCTAACAATTAATTTATCAAATATTTTTCTACAATCAGCTAATGCTATCAACTAGTCAAACTCACTAACACAATAAGCTAATAGTCATTTACCAAACACCCAAATTCTCACTGGTTTTTTTTGAGAAAGTAAACTTAATTCATTATATCAGAAAGAAGAATGTGTTTACAAGAAAAGATGGAGGGGAGTCCAGCCACTCCCCGCAACCTGACTTAGAAAAGGCCTCCCTAGAAACACAGTGAGCGGCACGATTCGCAGATCGCTTAACAAAGTAGAATTTAACATCCTCAATTTCAGATGCCAAATCCTTTACATCATCTACCAAATTGCCAAAAGCTGAACCATAAGACACATAAAGAATAGCATTACATACCAGTTGTGAGTCCATCTCCACATCCACATCTCCTAGTCCCGTAGCCTTCAGCCAGCTGAGAGCCTCTCTTACACACAAGGCCTCGTCATTCTCACTGGTTTTACTCCTTTTTTTTTTTTTTCTTTTTTTTTTTCTTTTTTGGGTATAGATTTTCTATTATTTTTTAACTTCTTATAGTTTTACTATTTTTCATTGAATATTTATGTATCATGCAATATTTGACGGTAAATATGGAGGTAATCCAAAACCAATTTGATCAGACAGTTTGTTTGGTAATTATAAGATTTCAAGTTTGATTTCTTGTTAATGTTGTCTATTGGCCTTGTGCAACCTAACCTTGTTTGTCACAAGACGAATTTCACCCTTAATTATTTAAGAACATTGGGTTTTATAATAGAGAGAAGAATAAACTTTTCATTTAATGTCAAAGGTATGCATACCAAAACTCTTGTAAGTAAAAGCAGAAATTAAAGAATAATACTATTCATTCATCCAAGATTGAATGAATGAAATTGAAAGTCATTCTCATATACACTCTGGATGTGATGTGATCACAGAATGTATGCATGCTGCAAGTTGAAGTGAAATTAAATGTTATGCATATATACTCCCAATTTTTACTATCAAACTAAAAATTTTGATGTAAACACTTTTACTGAAACTTACATGAAAAACATAGTTTATCAGTATCTGTCATTGTTGGCCGCCGGCCAGATTGGCTGAGTTCAGCCCCTGTTTGATTCGAGACGTGGCGTTGTAGCTTGAGATATATGGTTAAACGGTTAATGCTCATCTATACAGAACTTTAGTTAATGTTTAAGTAGGATATGACAATCAGATACACACATAACTTTGATTAAGCGTGCTTGACTTAGAACTATGGGATAAGCAACTCGCTGGAAAGTAAGTAACCATAATGCAGCGCTGAGATCCATTAGTCATATCATGGAATAAGACAGAGAGTGGTATGGTGTGAAGAAAGTACATAAATAGAAGAGGAGGACGCAGTAGGTATAGGGTACGGTGAGAGAGAGAGAGAGATGAGATGAGATCAGAGGTGCAGTTGGAGAACAGAAGGTGTAAGACATACTGCCACTACAAAACTAACAGCCTTGTCCCTTCTTTCCTATGTAATGTCCCTTTTACCTCAATTAACCCCACCCCTCTCTTCCATAAACAACCTCACACGTGTACAAACCCCATCCCTCCACCATCTCCCTCCCTTTCAATGTTCAATTTCTTGGATTGGGCGTCTAATGTACGTACTACCTTCTCAATTTCATTTTAATTTGATCGATGGATTTGATATTTGGACTTGGAGGGAATATATTTTTAAATGAGTTTAGGATAATGTATGGTAGGATAAAAGTATATTAATTATAATGTCAAAGCCAAAGATCTCGTGGTCCAATAACACCAAGTTACTCAGTGAGAAGTTGTGGGATTGAATTTTAGTAAATGTGATATTGGCTCTTTATGCTTTAATTAGGTGAGAAACTAGTTAACACTTCTTTATATTAGATGCAAATAATATGAAATTAGCGTTTTATCAATTGTCTCAAACTATAGACTCCATTTAAACCAATTTTTAGAGATATATGAAGCATTGTACGGAAATGGATTTTGGAAGCTTGAAGGTGAAGTTACTATGATTTTCGTAATGAAGTTTGAAAAGTGGTGATGACAAGAGACTGAAGCAAATGTGAAAACTGATCTAAAGTTGTTGTCATATTCACCTGAGCTGTTAAGACACGAGATTTTTAATCCTAGTAGGGTTATGAATGTAAAGCCAGAGTTTTACCAGGACCACAATTTTATAAAAACAGTGAATGTAGAGTTAGTGCAAAATTAAGTGAAAAATAATTTACCAAGACTATATGGTCTAATGGTACTTGGGTTGGACATCCATTTAAAAGGTTGTGAGTTCAAGCCTCAGTGGCGGCGTTATAAAGTATATGAACAGTCAGTAACATTCAAAAAAAGTGACAAATAATTTAATTGGCCAATTTGTTAAATTATGATGATTTTTAAAAATTTTAGTTCTCAGTGTTGAACATATAACCATTAATGTGCAATCCAACTATCAGCTTACGCTTTTAGTTGAGATGGAGCACATGCTTCAAAAAAAATGCGTTAGCATTTTCGTAAATAATTGAACATCGAAGTGCAAGTAAATGTATTACAAGTGCAAGTAACACTTTCATATAGTGCACCTAAGTGCAAGTAAAGTGTATTACAAGTGCAAGTAAAATGTACACCTAACGTTATAACTAGTTGCACCTAACATTATAATTAGTTGCACCTAGGTGCACGAAAGTTAACAAGGTAAATTACTTGCACTTGTAAGTGAAAATAGGTGCACTTGTAAGTGATTTTACTTGCACTTTTTACTTGCAAAAGTGCACAAGCTACTTGCACTTATAACACATTTACTTGCACCAAAGTTTGAATTATTTACGAAAATACCACTGCGTCGATTTTTAAAATTACATTTGATTCGTTGATCTGAACATGCGAACAGTTGTAAATGATTCTTATTTCTCTCCTGGACACTTGTTCTCATCAGAGCGTGCCCTTATATATATGCGCGCGAACACACACGCATACATACATACATATCTATCTATGTATGTATATATGTATATGTATAAATCATAAATTACATTATTATACTAGTTTTTAAGTTGTTATAATGTATATATTGATGTAATAATTATTTTGTGATGTGAAAGTATTGATTGAAAATTATTATTTATACATTTTTAAGTATTTTTAAATTTTACTAAAATATTTCAATCTTAATCTTGTTTGGATTTTCATGTCTTAATTCGTTAATAATTTGATTAATTTAAGTCCTTAGGTCAGTCAATTGAAATGTTTCACGTTAACCAAGATTTATTTTCTTTTTACGAACTTTATGTGTAATAATTTAACTCTAGTTTGCAAGTTTTGACACCCCTTCTTTTTTGACAAGATTTTATTAAAAGATAAGTTAGGAATTTTGTGACTGGAAATAATTCTTGCTTGTGGAAGCCATGACTTTCTTTTCCACATTTTTCTTGTCCATTTGATGTGTGTATATGATTGTGTCTAACATTCTCAATTTTTACATGATTCGAACTTGCAAGTTTTGACACCCCTTCTTTCCTTGACAAGATTTTATTAAAAGATGATGAGAGATTTCGTGACAGTAAAAATTTATTGTTTGTGGTAGCTAGACACTTTTTTCTCTAGATTTTCCTTATTCTTTTGATGTGTGTATATGTCTATGTGTAACACTCTTAACTTTTACATGATTCAAATTTGCAAGTTTTGACACTTGTTCTTCCCGGCCTTAACAAGATTTTATTAAAAGATTAGTTAGGTATTTCGTGACAGCAAATAATTTCTGCTTGTGGTGGCCAGTGCTTTCTTTTTTCAGATTTTTCTCGTTCTTTTGATGTGTATGTATATGTGTCTGTCTTGTACATTCTCAACTTTTTAATATACCAAACATTGTCAGCTTTTACATGATTATAGTTTGCGAGTGCTGGGACCCTTATTTCCTTGATAAAATTTTAGTGCAAGATGAGTTGGAGATTCCGTGACAGCGAATAATTCCTATTTGTGGTAGTTAGTGCTTTCTTTACCGGATTTTCCTCGTCCCTCTTGTGTGTACAACGCAACATTCTCAAATTTTAAATATACACTCTCAACATTCACGTGATTTGAACTTGCGAGTGTTAGCACCTATTCTTTCCTTGATAAGATTTATTGAAAAATGAGTTAGGAATATAATTTCGTGACAACAACAAATTTTTGCCTGTGGTAATTAGTATTTTTTTTCAAAAATTTTCTCGCCCTTCTAATAGCTATGCTATGTTACACGAAAACTCCGTGAGAATAGAGCTGAGCTTCCTAATTCATCTCCAAAACACGCAGAAACTCGTCTTGAAAATGTTTTTGTGTCATTTCTTAATTAACCAAAAATTTTCAGAATGTTTTTGGTCCGTTTCTAATTAATAAAAAAATTTGAAAATGTGTTTCTGAGCCTTTTTTTTTAATAACTCAAATTAAAAACTGGAAATGTGGCTTATAGGCAAAAAGCAATGTGGATATGGTAAATATGAATTTGCAAACATATAATAACATTCCTCAGTTTGCCAACTTATCTTTAGATAAACTTGACCAAGCTAGAGTGTGTGATGTTAGCTTGGTTTATGAAATGAAATTTAAAGAAACTTGTATCCTATTATATGGATAATGGAATAAATAAAGAATAGAAGATTGTTTGGTTGGATTAAAGAATAAAAATGTAATAAACATTTAAAACAAAAAAAAATTACAATCCATACTAAGATATGTATGTATGTAAACACATAATTAAAGTTCAAAATTAATAGTCAAATTTCAAGTAAACGGAGATTATTATTGTCAATAAAACTACAATTCATTTGAAATAATTTAAATTTTATCAACACGACAGTATAATATAGTAGTGTATATTTGGTAAATAACTGTTAGCTGATTGAATTAGTATATTTGACTAGTTGATAGAATTAGCTGATTGTAGAAAGATGTTTGGTAAATTGGTTGTTAGTTGATAGCTGATTACATGCAAAATGATTTTTTTAAAAAGTTGTTCAAAATAACTGTTTTGAGTAGCTTTTTAATTAGAATTTTGAACATTTTAAAGCAATAAGCTATTACAAAAAGGTGAAAGAAATAATTAATCAAACACTCCGTTGTTTAACCAAGTCAAACAACTAACAGCGTTTTTGGTTCATGTAAAGGTCGGGAATGGAATACCATTTTCGAGAATAGACCTATTCCATTGTTTGGTTTGTCTTTTCATGACTGGGAATAGCATTCCCGGGAATGAGCTATTCCCTTTGCAGGAGGAATAGCCATTCCTAGGGGACCCCCCTGGTATTAGCTATTCCCAAGTATTTGGGAATAACTTTTGTACTCTAATACCGAAAATACCCCTTTTGTATATATATATATATATATATATATATATATATATATATATATATATATATATATATATATATATATATATATATAACCACCACCAACACCATCACCACCACCACTAGCACCACCAGCACTGTCGCTGCCACCGTCGTCGCCACCACTACCACTGCCACCACCACCGCCACCACCACCGCCACCGCTACCGCCGCCACATCCACCATCGCCGCCGCTACCACCACCACATATTTTTATAAGGGTATTTATGTCTTTTAAAACATATATCATTTCTATTCCTTAAATCAACCAAACACTGTAATATAATTCCTAAAGTCTATTCCTTCCGCGAACCAAACAATAAAATACAATTCCTATTCTATTCCATTCCTTATGGAATAGCATTTCTATTACCTCAAAATTCATTCTATGAACCAAACGTGCTGTAATAGTGATCAAATAAGTTAAAATTGACCTATAAGTTAACTATGTTACTAAACATAGCCATAAGCGAGTTAGCGTAGGCAACGCTGACAACTAAGAGAGCAGATGGGAAGGTTATAGAATGTGTTTTTTTTTTTCTTTTTTTTGAATACTATTGACTCTATTATTACAATGCAATATCTGTTCATAACTACTTTCTCAACTAATTGAAGCACAAAGGTTATAGCCTGTGTTGGGAAGTAGAGATGCGGGAGGGAGCCGTCAAAATGGAGGAAATTAAACGAGGGGAGAGAGGATCTTGTGAAGCACAGATGAGATAAGCTAAGGGATTCCCGTGAGACCAAAACCAGAAAACATAACTTAGATAACCACAAACATACGTACACCACCACTGCACTACATACTAATAATAATTAATGTCTTAGCTTGTTATATACTCCACTACTATACGTTACTGTATTGTATATCCTCACCACAGCGTAACGTTACATCCATCTCCTTCACTTCTCACGGGCCCTACCCCCCTAGCTTCCAAGTGCCTAATTTAGTCATTTCCACCTCTTGGGAGTGCTTAGAGGATTCTACAAGCTAAGTCATCAAGAAATATGATGCAATTAATTCAAAATAGATGATGACTCTCAAAACATCTTGAAACATATATACATCTGGAGGATCCACACACACACATATATATATGATGATCTCCTGTGAAACGTAATAGACATGGTAGGAATTAGGAAAATATACCTCAGACTCCTTATTGCATACATTCAATACCTGGTTGGATACGAGCACGGCCCTATTTTAAGTTTTTGTGGCACTATTCTAATAAATAAATGTAGCCCTACAAAATCACAATTTTAAAAATTAATACATGCAAGTTTTGAATCTTTGACCTCCAAGTTAAAATACAATAAATACACATTCTCACAATCTCTTCATAAAACCTTTTAAATTCAATTGAAAACTTTTAATTTTTATTTCTAAACTATGTAAAAATTAAATATTGGACCTCTAAAATTTGGACCCCCTCTATAATTAGGGACCCTGTGCGGTAGCCCAGCTTGCACAGCCTAAAATCCTACCCTGGATACGAGCATATATACTTTAGACCCGAGTTATTTCTTGACCTGAATTGACCCTAAACATTGTTAGACCGATCCTGACTTGGAGGCACTATCAATTTTGTAGCTCAGTTGGCTAACCGTCCGCACCTTGCGAGGTCGGGTTTGACCTACATGGTCAGATCCCGACCTTAGAAGCCCGACCATGAGTACCTTGCGTTCGAGCTAAGCCCGATTAGCAACTGACACCACCTACATCATTACACGTGTCTTCTCCTCCTCGGTCCCGGGTGCATGGGAGACACGTAGCGAGCATGTCGATCCCTCAGCATGTATCCCTCGAATTCTCTATAAATACATCGACATAATATTTATTTTTTTCAAAAAATAATATATTTGGTATATTGTATATAGAGTTAATTCCACCAAAGGTCCCTTGTCTTTGGTGGCAAATACAAATTTAATCCTAGACTATCGTTCATGATCACAATTCGTTCGTGAACAAGAAATAATCTACGTTCATATTCGCGAACATTATTAAACGAACACTAAACGAGCTTGTTCACGAACATTATTAAACGAACACAAACGAGCTTGTTCACGAACATTATTAAATGAACACAAACGAGCTTGTTCACGAACATTATTAAACGAACACAAACGAGCTTGTACACGATCTCTTAGCAAACGAGCATACAACTGTTCAAACTCTGTTCGTTTATTAACCGAGCTCTAATTTTTGTTTGTTAATGGTTCGTTTACCTTAACAAACGAACATAAACGAACGCTTACCGAACACGAACACGAGTAGTTTACCGAAAGCTCTGTTTGCTAACACTCTTACCTAAAACCTAACCCTAGCAATCTTCGGGTAATCGGACGGGTCGGATGGGAAAAAACCAAACCCCATCCGAACTCCTTTATCCGACGTTGTATGAGCTGCGGATCGGATATGGAATTTCGGATGGCGGTCGGGTCATATGCGTTGGTTTCGGATTTCGAATCGGCCGGATTCGTCGGGTTGGGTCGGTCCTAAAAAGAAGCGTTAATCCAAACCGTTACCATCATAACAAATAGTCAAATACTACTGCTTTTCTCAAGCTCCGTTTTAAGTCTCCAATTGAACGAACAAATAGTCTCCGTTTGTTTTTGACTTGTTTTCCTTTTTCACTTGTGTTTTGGTTGCTCCAAGCGCCCGCTGCTATCTGTCAAATTGTGGCAGAAACTAAGGCGACTGCTAAGTAGAATAGAACTATAGAAGTCGTGGTCTCTCTGGTAAACAGAAGGTTATTGTTTGAAAAATTCTTTTCCGCTGCACGCCAACTGTTCGATAAATTGTCTCTTAAAAAATTTGAAGCATATATGTGTGTGTGGGTGAATTGCGTAGCTGTTTTACAATCTTAACTATCTATGGAAGTATGGATACTGGAAACAACTTTCGTATTTGCTCTGTTTGATAAAATTGAAACTTGGAAACTGGAGCCTGAACACCGTGCATTGAATTTGTTTTGCCCTTTTTTACTGACTATGGAAGGGGATTTAATTTGTTTTAGTTTTCAGGGTGTTGAGTTAATGCTGCAAGTTACATTCTTTTTTACTTTTTATTTTTTTAAGGAAGAGCAGATATATCAACAATATTATGGCTGCAAACAGGCCTCGGACTAGCAGTTTCTCTCGTAACATTGCTGCTGCTCCCGTGTCCCAGATTCCTGGACTTAAGCATGGCCCAAATGGCACAATGTTTCTTTCATCTGGCATATCTGATCTTGACAGTAATTTCATGCCACTATTCTCCCTTTCTTTTCAAATTCAAAGTAACTATACACAGAAGAGAATGCTGCAGATGAATGTTGTTGGATCTATGAGTTTGATAATTTTACATTATTTGCCTTACAATATTACTCTAGTTGGTAGGAGAGTTGATAATTTGTGGCAATTTGCCTATTTTATGGTTACTTTTAGAGATTTTGGGTGGCGGATTCTCTTTGGGGAGTCTAGTCTTGGTGATGGAAGACCCTGAGGCACCTCATCATATGCTTTTGTTGAGAAATTTTATGTCTCAGGGGATTGTTCACAAACAGCCGCTGCTTTATGCCAGTCCTGAAAGGGATCACCGTAGTTTTCTTGGTATTTTGCCAAGTCTAATGTCTTCCAAGGATGACAAGTCTCGTGAGAGGGACACAGAACAGGTACCTGCCTTATTTTCTTTACACTACATGTACACACAAAAATGTTCATTCATGTCAGTTAAAGGAGTAGTAATTTCCTGAAATATTAATATATACTTGCAAATTACAGGACAAGGGTTTAAGAATTGCTTGGCAATATAAGAAGTATTTCGGGGAACAAAATTCAGAGGTTCAACGAGGTAAAATTACTTGAACAAAACTTTCTTGAGTTTCTTCCCTCTCCTTTTCAGCCTGTATGGTTTATCATGAGAAATCCTTTCCCCTTGAAGTTATTTCTGTTGAAAACTAAAGAGTTAGGTTTATCTATAGGGTTGTGTCTATTTATGAATAGGTGTCAGTTATGGGTAGTTACGGGTAGTTACTTACAGTTATGTATTTGTGTATATATATGTACTGTGTTTCTGTATTAGAAACAAGAGAGAATATACTAATATAATTTCAGTTTTATATTCATTTCCTAGTCTTGATTCTTTATATTGCTTCCGCCTAACTTGCGGGTGGTATTATTCTCCACCCGCCAGGCCATTCCATCTTCCAAATTCAACATGGTATCAGAGCCTACTTTCCTAGGGTATTTCAAACATCAAAATTGTATTTTTCCTTGTGGTGATGTATTCTCCGGTGAAAATTCCAGATTGTTGTTTTGCCCTTGGACCTTTTGGTGAAGTTTGAAGGCTTTTTGGGTTGGTTGCCAAACCTCTTTCCGGGGTGTTTTTGGTATAACCGTATTTGTTTCTTTATATTCGGTATACCATACTTAGTCCCTAGGGTTTTCATGTTTGGCACCTTGTTTATTTCCGGAAGCTTCTTTTGTTATTCACTTATCCTATAAGAGGTATAAACAACAATCATGTGGTTTTCTCGGTATTCATACAACAATCTATGGGCTCTACTACATCCCCTTTGCTGCTCATGATTTGGTTGCTCTTCCGTTCTTGATGGAGATTGTTGATTGGCAAATCCTAGAATGCTTATGTTACTGTGAGGGTGTTCGTGTTAATCTTCGCCCTTGGTGACTTCATTCCCAAGGTTGTTTGTGACAAGCTTCGCCCTGGTGCCTTCATTCCCAAGGGTTGTTTATAGCATTGTTCCTCCGAAGCCATCCAACACTGTTATTCTCTAGCTGCTTTTAATCTTCATTTGTAATGTAGAGTGTATGTTTTAATCCAAGCTTGGAACTTCTAGATGTTCCAGCTTGAGGGGGAGTGTTGAAAACTAAAGAGTTAGGTTTATCTATAGGGTTGTGTCTGTTTATGAATAGGTGTCAGTTATGGGTAGTTACGGGTAGTTACTTACAGTTATGTATTTGTGTATATATATGTATTGTGTTTCTGTATTAGAAACAAGAGAGAATATACTAATATAATTTCAGTTTTATATTCATTTCCTAGTCTTGATTCTTTATATTGCTTCCGCCTAACTGGCGGGTGGTATTATTCTCCACCCGCCAGGCCATTCCATCTTCCAAATTCAACAATTTCCATGTGGCAGTTGTCAGAAACTGAAATAACATTAAACAGTGGTTCTTCAGTGAAGCAACATTATGTAAGTTTTTGTATGTTAAAGTAATATACTAAAATTCAAATGATGCTACAATCTAATTACATAACTTAAATTTGGATTTTTATATGTATATTCGTTACTAACTTTGAGTGCTGAGGATAGAACTCTAAGTTTGAGTTTTCTTGCTTTCCAGGAGTTGTAATTTACCCATGTTATATTATCTTCACCGAACCATAAGCACATTCTTCCTGAGCTTTATCTTTTTCTTTATTGGTACCCATGCACCAAACATACTGTAGTTGTGTGTGAAGAGGAGCTCATCTATTGTGTCATGCAGGTGGAAAAGCTGAATATTGCAATGACTTTGACTTGCGGAAGCCATTAGAGCGGCATTTCCTTAGTGGACAACGCATTGATTGCATTAGTCTTCAGGATTTTCCCAATCTAGACCCTCTACGTCGGTGTTGCTCAACTTTCTTAGCCCAAATCCCAAGGTATTAACATACTCCATATATTTCTGGAGATAGGTGTTAATGATACTGCCGATGAATAATATGATGATGCCTAGGCTTAAATATTATTGAGCTTGTGAATGACTTATTTAATAAATGGACTGATAGGTCTGTGTTTGTTTACCTTCTAGTTGCTCAAATTTCTTAAGATCTGTTGAAAGTTTCAGAAACAATACACTATCAAGGATCTTTATGCTATCAAATGGAATGCTATACAAGGAATAAGATGAAAACTGAACTTGATTGAGGATTTAAACCATGGGCAGTCTAGGACAATACACACTCACATTAAGAGGACACAATTTTAGAAATGTTAGAAAATTGCATTTTGATTCCTAGAAGGTAACCAATATATATATTTCTAAGATTTATTTTGCCTGCTCAGGGTGGTAAATAGTTCTATATGATATATTATCAATTGTAATGTAAATCTTCTTTGTTGTCAGATGTGATGGTAACATGACTTGCACAGGCAGGATTGCCATTGAGTCACTATGTGCTCCTCAGTGCGACTTTTCCAACAACGTCAGTGGCAATGATCACTCTCAAATTTGATTTGTTACAGTTCTTGTTTGCATTTTTTTTAAGTATGCTTTTTGTTCAAACTTCAAAGTGTAAATTCGTTTTCAAATATTCATCTATGCTATAAAGATAGTGTGGCCAGAGTGCAATGGGGTTTGATGTTTATTCACAAAAGCTTTTTTAAAGTTCGGACACTGTAGAGATGAAACTGGTTGGCTCTGACTTCTGGTCTGCTGCTTATATCTCAATACAGGAGTGGGACATCCTTTCTTTCATCAGATCTTTGAAATGCATGATACGGTCCTCAAATGCAGTAGCAGTCATATCTTTTCCTTCATCTCTTATTTCCCCATCCTCCTTGAAGAGATGGCAGCATCTAGCAGACACATTAATCTCTGTTCAACCAATTCCAGGTTTGTAGTTCTTGCATTTTGCATATATAATAAAATTGTATATTGTTTTGTTAAAATATGATCCATAACTTGAAGCTTGGATCAGATGAGGACAAGGACTTGGCAAAGCTTCTCACAGGTTACCAGGACATGGTTGGTCTTCTCAATGTGCACAAAGTGGCACGTATTAATACACAGGTATATACTGTCTTTTTAACTAGCTCTTCATCCTTAATGCCTCTCACAGTTGTTGTTCAAATGCTTTAATTATCTCTGCCTCTGATATATATGTTGTTCCAAACATGAAAGTTTGGGGTCCGAAATTGAGCAAATGAGTAGTTGAGGTCCTAAAATGGCTTGACCATATAGTTGGGGGGACAAAAAATGTGTAGGTTAGGTTGAAGAGTTCATTGAGGTGTCTCAGTGTATTGCTTCTATCCGATTCTTAATTAACACAGCTTGTCAACAGGTTCCTGTAATTCTTGAAGCGACCACGTTTTCAATTAAACTCCACAAGCGACGATCATTAGTTCTAGAGTGTCTAAATCAAGCCCCTGTTGATGGTTCAAGTGGGGCTTCATATGGTTCCTCTGGTAATTGCTCCGGGAGTTCCAATACAGGGAACCTCGACTTTTAGTTGGCACCAGATTGCGGTTAACTGCAATCTTTCAGGATTGTACTCATATTTACTTGATCACATCCAGTCATGGTGAAGGTTTGGTTGACTTTTGACAGATGCATTATCATTCTCATCTGAGCTTGAAGCAAAAATGAGTTTGTGGGAAAAAAATGTGCATTGTACTTTGTAATGCTGTAATCTGTTAGCTGTATTGAGTCTGACATACCCAAAAGATGAAATCAGATTGAATATAACTTTGAAGATCAATATATAATAGGTATAGAGCTGGTTAGAGTAGATTATATAGACTAAACATAATGATCTTTGTTTTCACATAATCTATTTTTCTGAAGAGCTTATTGTGCACTTTGCTATTTTATAATGTCCAAGTAAAATGTTTCATTAAACCTTGTACCATATAATTTGTGACACATGGCCTTTCATATTCATGACATGTGATTTGCATTGCTTAAATGTTTTATATTTTTGAATCAAATGTTGCCGTTTTGTATGACATGTGATTTGCATTGTTTAAACGTTTTATATTTTAAAATCAAATGTTACCATTTTGTTTGTTTCACGAATTTGTTGTGTTGGGAGAGGGAAGTTTGTACTTTGTAGGATGGTGTTTGTAAGTCATTCTCGAATTGCTCCACAGAAAGTGTACAATAATGAGACAGACTTTGGTTTTCATCTTTTAGAAAGTATACATGAGCTGTGTCCACTCACGCTGGAGGTAAATAGAATCTCCACATTGATGTTGGAGAAAGACTTTAAAGTGATCGATCAAATCAATTGAGTTAGTCCACGGGACAGGAAGCAAATTTCAAAATTTTATAAATATTGTGAGTAAATGTGCGGTTTAAATACATGCTCTAATGAGATATGGACTTGGGCCTGAAAGACTGAGATTGGTAGGCATCGCAACGAAGAGGATGGATGAGGGAATTAGGCGGAGCATAGTAAAGGGCAAACAACCAAGTCAGTTGAAGGGACTCTGATGGGATATGGACTTAGGCCCAAAAGACTAGGTTGACAGGCAGCGCAACGAAGAGGACGAGTGAGGGAATTGGGCGGAACATAGTAAAGAATAAACAACTAAGAGGGAGTCGTAATGAGGGAAGCCGATCGACTTAGGGAGACAGTCAGCAATAGGTGAGCTGGGTGATGGAAGGAGCCGGCATGTTCGCCCCGGGTTGGATGATTGAATGGACCGGTCGGCATAGAGCCAAGTAGGACCAATTGCATAAAGGAGTGGAGCCGCCCGGAGAGGACAATGAGAAGAGTAATCTGAGCACTTGGTAGGAGCGGAGTATGAGAGCAATAAGTACAGAGTTAATATTAATGGCAATAATGAGGCCAATGGTTGTGGAATGCGGTTCGGAGGAGACGGAAAACCAGCATAAACTCTCATGATTAAGGCATTTAAAGCATTTATAGCATTGATGATAGGGTGAGCGGGTTAAGCAATTTTAGTATACACGAGAGTTGAGAGAAAATGAATTTTTTTAAAAGCAATTACTTTTCTGGTAGTATTGACCTGTTGATTAACTGCTTTGGTAGTCACGAAATCAACATACTCATAAGTCACAACAAGTGATTCATAACTTTATTCTTGTCAAACTTCAAGGGGTTACAATGATACATCATATTTAATAGGGCGATTAACCTCCCTACAACAAAAGGATGTGAACACACACAGCCACAACTCTGAGAATACAATACGCTAAACCTCTCTCTCACACTTAGTTTCTAGGAAAGCTTATAAGCTTCTATTATGACTTATGAGCTAACATGAAAACCAAATGGTGCACCTTAAGCGGCGTTTAATGTTTGTCCAATATCAATTACAAACCTATACTTAACATCGTTCTTCTTAAGGCGGTCTATGGCAGTGTTCACATAATCCATGGGAACAACCTCAACATCCGGCGTTATATTGTGCTTTGCAGAAAAATCAAGCATTTCCTGTGTCTCCTTCAATCCTCCAACGCTACTCCCACCCACCATCTTTCTACCTGTCATTTCACATCACAAATATTTCAGTTTTAAATTTACATCATATAATATAATGTTTAGTATGCAAAGAGATTTATTCACCTGTAATCAAGGGAGCAACTGGGAGTTCAAGTGGCTTGTCTGGTACACCCACCATCACATGCTTCCCGTTTGTCTTCAATAAACTTAGCAATGGCAGAACAGGATGGGAAGCAGAAACCGTGTCGAGTATACCATCCAACGTGCCCATTGCAGCCTAATATATATCACAAATCAAATCATCATCACTACAACATATAATCACAAATGAATTGATTTAGCCCGCATGGGCAGCTCAACAGGTCGCAGAGGTAAAATTTGTCACAAGAGACCAAAAATCGAGCAATTAACCTCTCAGATTGAGGGGGCTCAAAAGTCTAGTTTCTGTTGGTCAATTGAGTTACCATGATTTATTCCTCCACAAACTGTGGGATGTCTGGGGCTAGCGATTCCAGCTAGTTCTTGAGTGGGATTCGATTCCAGCTAGTTCTTGAGTGGTAAATTGTAGATAATGACAAGAAATTAATTGATTTATCTGACGAGACAGTTCAGTTAGTTCTTGAGTGGTAAATTATGGAGAACAGAATTGATTTATATTACCTCCATTTGTTGGGGGTCACGGCTAATCAAGAACGAGTCTGCACCCAGATGGTCAATAGCCTCTTGCTTCTTACTAGCAGAGGTGCTGATGACTGTGACCTTCATTCCAAAGGCCTTCCCGAACTTAACCGCCAAGTGACCCAGCCCTCCAAGACCCACAACGCCAATGCTCATCCCTGGCTTGTCAAGTCCGTAGTATTTCAAGGGACTGTAAGTGGTGACTCCGGCGCAAAGCAGCGGAGCAGCCTCCATGGGCAGGTTTTCCGGCCAACGGACGACGAAGCGCTCATCGGCAACCATGATGTCGGAGTAACCACCATATGTCACGGTGCCGTTAGTCTTGCCGTTGGCAGTTGTTACGTTTTTGGGGCAATAATTTTCTAGATCGTTTTCGCAGTTTTGGCATTTGCAGCAGGAGCCTACGATATAGCCAACTCCTACTTTGTCCCCAACCTTAAATTTCTCGACCTTACTCCCAACCTCAGTCACCACCCCATTAATTTCGTGTCTGCAATCACCACACAACATAAATACCAAAAACTAGGGTGTCAGGATCAAGCGCTTAATACTATGCAAAAGTTATAATCCTTCACACATTTTCAAAAGTCAATAAGTTGTTGGGCTTGACACTTTATCAGCATCTGCCCAACAATCCCTTAACCACATGGTACTGGCCGGACTTAGCCCTTACCAACCTCCACCTAATAACAAAAAATCAAGATATTATTGACAAAACGTTATAGTCCACTACATATTTGAGAGTCAGGTGTTGAATTTAGCTCTTTTAACCGCCTCCCCCTAATAATCTTTTAGTCACATGATACTAGACTTACTCTTACGAACTCTGTCAAAAAAATAAATACCAAAAACCAGAAATGCATGTATATTATACCCAGGTACAATTGGATAAGTGGTGTTTCCCCAGTCATTCTTGATCTGGTGAAGATCGGAGTGGCAGATGCCACAATACAGAACTTTGAACTGCACATCTTTTTCGCCCGTTTCTCTGTACCCATCAATTAATTCAACAAACATTATGAGATAGTAAAGTAAAAACAACAAAAGCATTTCTGAAACTTATGTACAGTTTGAATTGGTTTGGATATACATAATATATACATACCGTCTGGAAAACTTGAAAGGAGAGAGAAGGCCAGAGGTGTCAGTAGCTGCCCATCCAAAGGCCTTCACTGGGAACTCTTCCTCGTACGATTTAGGTGCTGCCATTTTAGTTGCTTCAGACAAGGATGATTTGATGAGAGTGGTCGGAGAAGAAGAGATGAGAATATGAGATCTTAATGGTAAAGCAGGAACGCATATATTGGTATGAAAGAGTAAAGGGCCTTGAAGAAAATGTGCAAGTGGCATTATTATTGGCATATCAGATATTATCACCTTGTGGTTATCCTGATATTTGTCATCCGCACATACAAAAATAATTGAGCTTTGGTTTATCTTATATACTATCTCACTTGTTATGAAACGTGAATAACGCTATGATATACTATAAGATATAATGTTTCAAGATAAAGAAAGTAGCTTCATATAAACTGCTTTACAGCTACACTTGGCCTTTTTCTTTTTGTTTTATCTACTATTCCAAAATAATTAAAAGTAAACTCAAAGTATCATTGTTAGAGTCTTCATTGTTATACTATAAGTATTTAATTGTTTGTGATACGATATTAGCAGTACTGTAACACTATTTTAGTTAGCATCAAATCTTTTTAAATCTCTCTTTTAACGGGTGTGTTTGCATAATATATCTATGTTTGAAGATTATGCTGTAATCAGTGAGTTTGATACCCATTTAAGTGCATGAAGGATATATATATATATATATATATATATATATATATATATATATATATATATATCTCGACTGCCTGCATGGACAACTCAGTTGGTCACAGGAGTAAAGCTTGAGAACAATGATTTGATAGTATGGAAACAACATCTTAAAGTGAGGAGGGCTCCTCGTGCAGTTTTGCACAGTAATCAAAAATCTAGACTCTGTATTAAGTTGAATTATCATGATTTACATCCTCACATATACCTTGTCCGGCTGGGGCGTGGGCGACCGTTAAAGGAAATATCTCAGCTCACAGAATTCCTTGGTTAGCATTGCATCTCTTAAAAATATCTCTTTTTGACTTTGTTGTCAAAGTCTTTCAATTATTGGGTTTTGAACCGGTCCTTTCACATAAAGATATCAAATGAAGTGGTCATGAAGATGAAGAATAAAGCAATTTTTTTTTTCATCCATTCATGATCCATAAATTAAAGGCAATTATTTCTAATTTCAAGAGAAGATCATTGCTAACAATTATTTCATTTATTTTTAAAAATGTGTTTTTTTTTTCTTTTTATATATTACCTTCGTCCCATTTTATGTGTCTGATTCGATTTACGTGACTTGACTGAAGTTATTTTTAATTCAATTTAATAATGTTAAGTCGTATTAATATATAAAATTTATATATTTAGAAATTACATTAAAAGTACCATTAAACACAAAAAATTTAATTTAAAAATAATTAAAAAAATACTAAACAAAATAAGTAAACAATAAGGAGTTGGTTTGACCAATAAATAGTAAGTAAAACAGGTAAAATGGGACAAAGGGAGTAGCATATAGCTTATTGTTTCAAAAAAAAAAAAAAAGAAAAAAAAAAGCATAGCTTATGTATGTAGTTCTTAAAAAAAATATAAAAAATTAATTATACTTTCTTACACATTATCTTTATTTATAGTTTATTTTTGTCATAGGTACTTTTTCTCACTTTCACATTCTATATCAACACGACTACACTAAATTGGAAAATGACTTTGAGATGTATGAATTGAAGTAAGTAGTAGTAATCTCTATTGCAATGATCCACTTATATTTTTGTATGGAACATAAATACAGAGTGTGTCCTACAAATAAAAAAAAATAATAATAATGGTTATAACCATCACGAAAAATAAAAATAAAAGAGAGGTAAAAGTAAAATATGAAGTGAATTGAAATTTCCTTGTGCAAGAGTCGACAAGGTCTGACGTACAGAGTACAACATGGACCAAGAAAATAGCAACGAAACAAAATTAAAGTAGCAGCTAGCGGCATGCATGCCACTGTACTACGTACTCTACTATTATTTCTTATTTTAAATCAAACCCTATTATTTCGTATGTTTAATCAAAATCACACCACAACATCTTGAGTACGTATTACAACAACACTAAAACCTCAAACCTCAAACCTCAAACCTCTCACGCATAGCATAGCTTAGCTTAGCAGCGTTAGTTTAATGTTTTCCCAACATCTATCACAAATCTGTACTTAACATCGTTTTTCATAAGGCGGTCCAGGGCGGTGTTCACATAATCCATTGGAACAATCTCAACGTCTGGCGTTATGTTGTGCTTTGCAGAAAAATTAACCATTTCTTGTGTCTCCTTCATTCCTCCGGTAGCACTCCCACCCACTACTTTCCTTCCTCCTGTTATTCAATATAATTTAATTTGCTGGTCAAAGCGATTAACATACACAATCTGTACGGTTATCAACTAACAGCTAATTGTAAAACAAGATTGAGCCAAGGGGAAAACTGGGAGTTCCAATGACTTAATAATTGCACCCACCAAGATAAGCTTCCCATTAGTCTTCAATAAACTCAGCAATGGCAAAATAGGATGGGCCACGGAAACAGTGTCAATTATACCATCCAATGTTCCCACTGCACCCTACTCATACATATTACAATACAAACCAATTCATCAAAGCATTAGTACAGCCTTGCTTGGACAATGTACTAGTGTGATAAAAGGTCAAGTCTAACAATTGGTATGTAATCTGTCTTTTAAAAATGTGGCGGTATATAAGAAAATAAAGTTAACATTTACTATAGTGAGCTATAAGTTACGAGTCAGGGATTCAAGAGTAAAAAGTGTATAAGATCGATGAAGGGTCAAGTTCAGTACCTCCATTTGCTTAGGGTCGTGACTGATCAAGAACGAGTCTGCACCATGACGCTCAATTGCCTCTTGTTTCTTGCCAACCGAGGTGCTGATCACGGTCACCTTGGTCCCAAAAGCCTTGGCGAACTTAACGGCCATATGGCCGAGGCCGCCGAGCCCCACCACGCCGATGTGCATTCCGGGCTTGTCCAGTCCGAAGTATCTCAAGGGGCTGTAAGTGGTGATTCCGGCGCAGAGCAGAGGAGCAGCCTCCATGGGCAAGTTTTCCGGCCAATGGACCACAAAGTGCTCGTCGGCGACCATGATGTTGGAGTAACCTCCATACGTCACTGTTCCAGGGTCGTTGTAAGTCACGAGTACTTTGTCGCAGTAAACTTCGAGATCGTTGGCGCAGTTTTCGCAACTCCGGCAGGAACCAATTATAGTTCCCACACCTACTTTGTCTCCGACCTTAAATTTCTCGACCTTGCTTCCGACCTCAGTCACCACACCAACAATCTCGTGTCTGTATCAAATCTCACAGTCCTCTCAATATCACAAATTAAAGAATTGAATACAAATTAAAATGGATTGAATTAAGCTTAATTACCCGGGTACAATTGGATAGGTAGTGTTGCCCCATTCATTCTTGATTTGGTGAATATCTGAGTGGCAAACGCCGCAATACAAAACCTTCAACTGCACGTCTTTTTCACCCGTTGCTCTGAACCCATCAATTAACAAACATATATATAATATTATGAGCCCACACAAACAACAAACAATATTATATATTATATATATGTGTCATGTGTGTGTGTTCCGATGATTACCGTCTGGAAAACTTGAAAGGCGAAAGGAGCCCAGAGGAATCCGTGGCTGCCCATCCAAAGGCCTTCACTGGGTGCTCTTCTTCGTATGATTTAGCTGCCATTTCTTTTGAGATTTTTCAGAAAAAAAGCTTAGAGCAGAGCAGAGTGATGATCAGAAACCTTAACTCTATCGAAGTGTGAAGAAGTTTGCTTAGTGATAACGCAGGCCAGGCATGGTTGTATATATAGATCAGAGCTATAGCCGTCAGTAGGTGGCCGCCATGAGCCCTGACGTAGCGGCTGACGCCGGAGGCATTCGGCAACATCGTCCCTGTTTAGCTTTCACTGTTTGTTGATTCAAAGTTTTCAATGATTCTTAACAGAAGTTGATGGGTTGATAGATGCAGAATGATGTTTGGGAAGAATGCATTTTTAATCCTTCAATTAGTTTTAAATTTTAACTAGTTGATTGTAGAAAAAGTATTTTGGTAAAATAAGTTAGTGTGATTACATGTAAAATGACTTTCTCAAAAAGCTAATCAAAAAAAGTAACTTTTTGAATTTTAACATTTTAAAGTGTTACAAAAAACTAATTAATCAAATATTCATATGAATTTTTTAAACAAGTCAAATAACTAATAGTGGTCAAATAAATTAAAATTGACTGATAGACTAACTATTTTACCAAAAGAAACCATATTTTTAACTTTTTAAAAACAAGTTACTGTTTTAATAGAGATGAACAAAATTATTAAATTTTATTAAAATTTTACTTAGTAATGAGCATTTTAAAATTTTATTATCTTTAATTCTTTATTCTTTATAACTTTTTTAGTTTTTGATATTTCATTCATATAAAAAGTAAAAAAAGAACAAAAAAAAAAAATCTTTTCCCACAAATTTTCCTTTTCAATTGTAGTACATAGTTCCTATTTTCCCTACCTATTCAAATCAAGTTTTTTTTTATTTATTTATTTTTTTTTATTTTTTTATTTTTTTAAGTTTCATAGCACGAGATACAAAAGCCTAAAACAACACATGTACATGCACCAGAGTTCCCAATGCATTGTGAATCCTAGTCCACAGTATAAGAATTGTCCAACAAGCTTTTCCTTCAATATGAATGGATAAAATTAAATCAGCTCTGTGCCCCGTAACTATAAATAAGATGGAATTGCACGCTCCAGACGCCCCTACATCTTGGCTCAATAGTTTGTGGAGGTGTCAACCATGATTGCTCATTGCGGACAAAGAGCTCCTTCATTTCCCTTGTTTGTGGAGGTGTTAATCATGCATGCTCATTGTGAGCCCCCATTGAAATCAACTTTGATTGGGATGGTGTTCGAACCTAAGACTTTTCTTATTGAAATCGATGAATAAGTTAACAAAGAATATAATTTTTATCAGAAAAGTTAACAGTGTGTGTGTATTTAAAAAAATAAAATCATATAATTAATGATAAATTTGAAAATCTCAATGAAAACTTAAAATTTGAACAATTTGAACCATTCATTTTATTTAATAATTTGACGGGCATTTTACCTCTCGGGCCCGATAGTTTATGGAGGTGTCAACCATGGTTGCTCACTGCGTACAAAGAGCCCCTTCATTTCCCTAGTTTGCGAAGGTGTTAATCATGATTGCTCACTACGCACGAGGAGCCCCCTCATTTCCCTTGTGGAGGGGTTAATCATGGTTGCTCACTGCGCACAAAGAGCCCTTAGTTTGTGAAGGTGTTAATCATGGTTTCTACCACTGCGCACAAGAAACCCCTCATTTCCGATGAGGGATTAATCATAGTTACTCACTACGCACAAGCTAAGGAGCCCCCTCGTTTCTCTCATTTTGAAATGTTGCTTCCACACTGTCGCTAGTGAGACTCAATCTTTAATTTCTTGTGACAAATTTTACCCACGTGACTAATTAAGCTATCCATACGAATCCATAAATATCTTTTTTCTTTCAAAAGGTTAAATCCGTAACTATCTTTCATGATAGGCTTAGAGGGGGAAAGAGAATCCGGTGGTGATGGCAGACATAATCAAGAATATAATGTAACTTTTATTCTACTTACAAAACAAATATCTTATTTCATAAGATACAAAAATTGCTCACAACAAAATATTGTTTTATTTTTTGACTGATTTTGCGAATTGGATCAATCATAAATCATTAATAATTTTTGTTTTGTTTTCTTTTAGGGTGAGAAGGAAAATCCGTGATCACTATCCAAATATGTGTATTAGGCAAATCTCGTCTTCAAACTCTAGCCAGTAAAGACCACAATGAGATAATAAACCAGCCTAAGTTGCTCATAGCTAATCGATTCAAATAAAGAAGATTGGAATTCGAACTCAATAATAGTACCAACAGATGAAGTTTATTTTCTATTTGTGTCATAATAGCTCATTATTTTAATTTATCTTAAAATCATATAAAAATCAATATACTCAAAAAAAATATATATATATATAAAAATCAATAATGTAATTAAGATTCTAATAATTTAGTGCAGTATTGGTGTAATAAAATATAGTTCCAACTTGCATATTTCATACTTTTTAATGTTGTTAAATAACATATTTAAATATAATAGTTTGTGGGACGTTAAAAGGGTGCATATCTTTAGGCCGGGAGCACCGGAGCATATTAGAATCATTGATCGACCTCTTGACTTGTGAGTCCCTTCATCAGGGTTTGAGATCTTTAGTGGCTTATCATTCTTTTTTCCATTGAAATTCAAACATGAGACATCTTATTTGAAGGGTCACAGTTATGCCTCTCAACTACAAGACCTTTGACAACTCATTATTCTTTTTTTCTATTTCAACGGTTTATTAAAAATCGCTTGGGAGTTTCAAGGGAGATGCTTTCTGGTGACGGATAATCAATTCTAACATTTATGGATGTGATTCCTCCCTTGATAAAATAATAATAATAATTTGTACATTATGTTCGTTTTTATTGTATACGGTGTTAAGCCAATATGTGGCTACATTGCTTTTAGTTGTTACTTGTTCTATTTGTGCTCCTATAGACTAGTTATATTTGGTTGCAACTTCCTACTATCTACACTCCTCCATGTACTATATATAGGTTGTAATTTACATCAGTTAATTCCTTCACATGGTATCAAGAGCCATATTCCCCTAAGATTTTTTTTTTCTCTTCTCTTTCACCATTCTTATATCCATGGCTACAACCACCACTGACATTGTCCACCCCAATGCTCCGTCTAATTTTCCTATCAAACTCACCCCCCTCAACTTTCCTGTCTGGAGACGCCAAGTTCAGTCCACCCTGATTGGCTTTAATCTCCGCGGATACATCGATGGTTCTATCAAAGAACCCGCAAAATTCAATGATACTGCACAAACAACTCCGAATCCAGCATATTTGACTTGGTATCGCTAAGATCAGATAATTACCAGTGCTTTACTTGGGAGCTGTTCAGACACCATACAACCTCTTATAACTTCCGCATCCACTACTTGTGATGCCTGGCAACGGCACGTTGCTAGCTAGGCTAGTGCCTCCCGAGGACGGATCCTTTCCCTCAAGGCCAAGCTTACTAGAAATCCGAAGGGTAATCGGTCAGTCACCGCATTTACTATCTACATTCCTCCATGTACTATATATAGGTTGTAATTTACATCAATAAACTTACAGTTAATTCCTTCACATACGGAGTATTTATAAATTCTTTCTAATTTTATGGGACCCTTCCGATCCATTATCTAATAATAATAATAATAATAATAATAATAATAATAATAATAATAATAATAATAAAGTGAAATGTCATTTTTATCCTCATATTTAACAGTCCTAACACTTATTTAACGGAGAGGAGGAAAATAGCCACTTCAAAAACAATTGAGGGGGATAAAGTGGTTACATAAACAACACAGGGGGAAAAAGTGTCATTTTCCCTTCTTCTTATTATATAGTACTTCACCCACATCAACATTCTCAACATTATTATTTTTATTCATAGTATGCTGAAACTTATATGCTAATTACTTATATATATTATTACTCCGTAATAAACATCAACAAAAAAAAAAAAAACTATTTCATTAGAAATTCATAACAATATTAAACAATAAAATTTATAATAAAAGACTTGATCAAATAAAATATTTAAAAATATAATTACAAGTTGCATAAAATAAAAAAAATAAAAATATATAAGTATTTATATGAATATTATGAAACATATATTAAAATTTAATGATGAAAAATTTGCTTTGTTCATGTATTTAGGGAGAATTAGAGAAAGTTAGGGATTAAAAAAATCATAGAAAAAAAAAATAAAAATCAATATAAACAAGCAATAATGAAGTAAAAATAATATTATTTCGAATTTTTAGATGAAGATTCTAAAGTTTAGGAGAGAGAGAAAATTGGTAGAGTTGGTATGAGGAAAATATAGGATAATGAAGAAAAAAATAATTTTATTGAATTTAGATAGGTTTATAGAGTTTAAATAGGGAGAAAAAAATAGAGTTTGAATAGAGAGAGAAAACATTCAAAGTCGTTAGAAGAAAATTTGAAATCTTGGGGTTGATGGTTGGATTTCAACTATTTATATTTGAGAAGGAAAAGTCTACAAAAGTCTTAAAATTAAAAATTTTACAAAAGTTCATAACTTTTTGAATACCACATGACTTTTAAAGACTCTTTAAACGTTTTAATCGAATACCACACGACTTTTAAAGACTCTTTAAAAATCTTGATTGAATACCGTCTGACTTTTAAAGACTCTCTAAAAGTTTGAATTGAATACCTCCAAACTTTTAAAGTTCATAAAAGTCTTTAAAACTCCATGAAAGTCATGATTGAATACACCCCCTAAAATAATTTCTGTGAAATATAGCCAAAATGATTCAATTCCGAAGGTCAAAAACGAAAATATTCGAAAGTCATTAAATTCCGCACTGTATAAATATTTGAAAGTCAACCAATATAAATACCGCTGCGCCGTCGCTGGCCCATTCGACGTCAGATCAGTCGTCGTCACCACCACAAATGTGTCACAATAATTTCAATATTTATCTGAGGAAAATTTGAATTTAGGTACTTATACAGTTAGGGCAACCCCAATAAGGGGTTCATTCCCACATTTTAGCACAGTAAAATCTCCATGAGTTGCTTTTCGACAAATGGGATAACAAAGTTTGGCCTACATTTTTCTCCTGCAACTCACAAAATTTTGTCAGAAATTTTATAAAAAAAAAAAAAACAATAAATGAAGGGTGAGACGCGCAGGTGCGTCTCACCCTTCTTCCTAGCGGTACACGCGCCCGCCAGGGCGTTTCAGAGTGGCCGCCAACTGGCGGCCACTCTGAAATTAAATTTTTTATTTTCGGCCGTTGCCATTGGCAACGGCCATGTTTCCGGCACACCTTATTTTTTGTTGTGCCTTGTTCTTATTTTTTTTTTTATATATTTTTTATTTTATTTTAATAAGTGTGATTTTATTTGCTATAAATAGTACATCTTTGCGCAAATTTGATTGAGCATATATAGAATAAATAATGGCAATTAATTTAACCGTTTTGTATTTTAATTTTTTATACGTTTGAATTTATTTTTAACCACTTTGTAGTTGTTTAATTTTCATTTTATAACTATCGTATTAATTAATTAGGCTTACTATGTTTATTTTAATTAAAATGGTGGGTCCACAAAAAGTTGTGAAAAAACGTAAACTAATGGGAAGAAGAGATTTTGTGATTGAGTGAGATATTGGATGATGAGGTGGATGTTGGGGCCCACAAAAATGTGGGGGGAAATCCTCAACTATTGAGGATGCCCTTATACCGCTTAATGGCCCATGGTAATTTTATTCTTTAACTTATCTTATATATGATACAAAGATATGAGAGTTTCTGTTTTTGTTTTCTTGTGGCTGCGGATGAAGCTGCTTTTCTTAGGCCTATCTAATCAAAAATCAATTGCTTTTCTTAGGCCTATCTAATCAAAAATCAATTGTTATGTGACTATGTCATGCACGACTGGAAATCAGTAATTTTTCGACCACCGAAAAGTGGTCGAAAATCGCCAAAATTCGATCAAAAACTCATGTTCCGACCAATTTTCCGATCAAAAAAGGGATTCGAAAAAAAACCCTCATCGGTACTTCCGACCACCCGATGTAGTGGTCGGAAATACCGTCCACATATATAGTGGCGTAGGAAAAGTTCGTCGCATGGAAAAGTTGGGCTGCCCGGGGTTGTCCGACCACCATCGGTGGTTGGAAAACTAAATGCAAAGAACATTTAACATTTCAAAGGTAGTCGGAAATGTACCCAAATATATATATATATATATATATATATATATATATATATATATATATATATATATAGTTTCAAGTTGGTAAGATATATGCTGAATATGCTAACATAAAATACACATTTCATATGCTTGAAGAGAATTCATTCATCAATATACAATCAAAATCTAACATTCCTATATAGTCTCTTAATAATTTCTAAATGTATAAACAACAAAGTGTACATTATTTGAAAGTATATCTGAACTCCCTTACTCACTTAGTTGCTGATAGTACCTACTAACTTATTTCTCACAGTGACCAACTTTCCCGCCTTTAGCTGCCACACAGCTGAAGTATACAAATGGAAAAACAAGCCAGACCTAGCACTGCAGCATAAAGACTATACTCATGTTTACATCACAAGGTCCTGTTTGAAAAAATCTTATCACCTAAACAGGTCTAATTGTTGAAATGTTCATAGTTCAAATGAAACTAACAAAGGTGTATTAATATGGGAGGGAAAAATCTTAGGAGCATATGCAAGCAGTACAAAATAACAAGCAGCACAAAATAAAAAGCTGTACACCAAAATAAAGCCATGGAGATTTTCTTGTGAAACTCAACATACAACAAAACGTGTGAAACAATGTCTAGTCTGGTTTGTTATAGGGAATCGAAAATCAGCTAGAGTTGTCTTCAGTTCAATCTGGGAGAAAGATTAACCAAAAGACATTATTTTTTTAGCGAAAGAAGTCAAACTACAAAAGGTCAATAGTTGAAAAATATTACTAACTGGAATAAATGAAATGTCATGTTAAAAATCATCGAACTTGTTTGGATAAACTTATGTAAGTCATTGATGAGCATACCTGACTCTATTATTGTGGTCTGGATATTGGTTTGTCACTGAATTGCCTTCCACATATCCTAAATCATGTTTAAATACATCCCAAAAATCATAAGCACATTAATCATATCCACATGTGTCGGTCGGTTGGAATGCGACTATCGGTAAAGACGATGGAATGCGTCGTCGTCTTGTCCTGCGTTGATGTGGTGTTGGAGGAGTAAAGAGGAAGGCCGAATGGGATGAAGGCACAAATTTGGGGCAAAATATGAGTGGAGGAGTGGAGGAGTGGATGAAGGCAAAACTTTGGGGCAAAATGTAAGTGAAGGTGCGAGGTTTTCCTTCTTAAGGTGTGTGGTTTTCCTTCTTACGGTGCATGATTTGTACTAAGTCAAAAGTTCCTTATACGAGACTTATGTTACTAACAAGTCATACGAAGATTATTGAATTGCTTTTCGAATTGAAGAACCTTGAAATAAAATGTTAGAAAGTTGAAAATAATGTTGCAAAAGCGGTTTCAATATAAGAAAGTGAATAAAATGTGAATTTCTTACTTTACCCCTAAAATTTTAAATTTTTTTTAATTTTTCTGTCAGTTTTAACGGTCGGGGACTAAATGAGCCACTTCGCTCATAACTGAGGGACTAAAAATTGATACGATCATAACTCAGGGACTGAGTCGTCACTACTATTATAACTCAGGGACCAAACTCGTAATTTTCCCTTAAAATAATGTTAAAGAATATGCTCTAACGAGTCACGATCCAAATGAAAATTGGAACTTTGAAATTGAATAGAATCTCTAAAAATGTATAACGGAACTGTCACACTGGACAAAATCTCTTAAAACGACATTGAAGAATATTCCTTTATTGAAGATGTTGAAGACTATATGTCTATAGATCATATGTGCTTATCGCCTTAACATTTTTTCAAAGGGCAATCATGACCACTGTCATAGGAGACACCGTAGCAGCGTTAGAGATGGTTCGCTCAGATGAAACAACGATAAAGCAATCTGGAATGGACGCCATGAGAAAATCTAGACTGCTGATACAATATGAATGTTTGTATTATGTAATAAAAATAAAACACAGTACAATACACGATGATATATAATACATTATGTAGGATTATGAAATTCAATAGAACTATAATTGTACAGTCCTAACAAGAATAAAAGTTTTAAAGAGTTGAAGTTAGAAAATTATTTCATGTATCTACATGGAAAAGGCAGCACAGTCTTATATTTCATAGCAAGAATAGTGAGAATGTATCTACTAGTAAACTCTCTGCATCATGGTCGGTTAAAATCGAAAAACAAATATGAGTGAAATAATCAATGATAAAAAGATAAAAATCATGTGGTCATCAAACCATTGAACCACAACAAAAAAAACAAAAAAAAAAAAAAAGACACAAATTTCCGACGGGAATAGTTGTAAAAATTTAAACTACCGAAAATATTTCCGACCACTATTTAAAAGTGGTCGGAATTTCCTACCACTCTTGGAAAGTGGTCGGAAACTTCCGACGACCCTAGCATTTGATGGAAAAAGGAAAAAAATTCACTTTTTGTGACCATATTTTGAGGTGGTCAGAAAAATGGTCGGAAAATCGCTGATTTCCCGCAGTGATGGAATTAGGTCCACCTTGCAGGTCCAAAACAACGGAATTCTGTGTGTTTGGAATAATGGTGTCGTTTCGTCAGCTAATGATTTTTTTTTTCCTGAATATAGAGTTAAAAAATTGTGAATATAAGATTCTGCAATTGTAAATATTGAGTTATGTAATTTTGTATATTGAGATCTAAAATTGTGAATATTCAGTTCTAAAATTGTGAATATAGAGTTCAACAATTGTGAATATTGAGTTTTGTAATTTTGTATATTGAGATCTAAAATTGTGAATATAGAGCTCAAAAATTGTGAATATAGATGAATGAATTCTGAAGACAAACGACAAGTTAATGACAAGGAAGTAAACAATTAAAAAAAAAATCAGATGAAGTTGTTTTGAAACGATGCCGTTTTAGACCCAAATTCAAGGTGGATCCTGGTCCACAGCATAATTTGCCATTAAAGAATAGAGACATAGAGTGGACATACTGTGACCACCTTATCCAAATACCACGCATATTTAACTTCCATCATTATATATTGGCATTAATATGAAGGGGATTTCTTTTTCTGTTTAAAATAAAATATAAAATATCACATTCAACTAGTTAAATTATTTATTTGTAATTAATTCGGAATAAATATTAGTCTTCCCTCAAAAATATTGAATCCTCAACCCTAAGAGCTCCACACTCCTGTCCGATAAAATATTTGAGATGATTAAATTAATGTGACTCAATGGCTCAGCAGACATGGCCAAATATCAGTGCACACAAGAAATATTTATCCACATTAAGCATAATCCCTACACTGTCGTTGCGGAATAAATATTAGTCACTCTTATCCATAGTTGTCTCTTAAATTTATAACATCATAGCTTAAAAGAGTTAATGTCCAATATAGTCATCAACTATAATGGTTTTACTCAATTTTGTCCTAAATGAATTTTTGTACTCAATTTAGTCATCGACTTTGATGGTTTTACACAATTTAATCTTTTGTTAAAAATTTTGTTTGTCGACAGTTAGAAATAGGTCCTAATGGTAATTTTTCATTCTTCATCCCATTTAGGATGATTCATTTTTCTTCCCCTTATTAAGCTCCACGTTGAAATAGAGATATTCATACCCAAATCAACTTCAATCCTAAATAAATAAATATTTGCCTACAGTTTTTTTAAATAGCTTTTTTAGTTAGAATTGGGTGCCCAGCCCTTAGAGAAGCAGTAGAGAAGTGGCAGAGAAACAGTAGTACACCGTCAATGTCTGCTCGGGTGCATTGCAGAACTCCAGTACACCTCCTACCGTCGTCGTCTACTGTCGTGGCATGTCGCTGAAGAACGCCGTCGTCGACTCCTCGTTCATTGCACCGTCACTCCATCGTCGTTTGCTCGTTGCGTCACTTCCGGCCGGCAAGTTAATTCAAACTTCCAATGGCTTCCATAATTCAATAATTTTATAATCTATGAAATTATCTGTGTGAGCCTTAATTAAGGAAGGAAACAGGTTAGCCAAATAGTTATTTATTCCTTATTTATTTATTTAGGGTTGAAGTTGATTTGGGTATGAAGATTTACATTTCTGCGTGGATCTTAATAAGGGAAAAAAAAGGAATCATCTCAAATTGGATGAAGGATGAGAAATTACCATTAAGACCCTATTTTTAACAGTCAAGTAACAGAACTTTTAACAAAAGACTAAATTGTGTAAAACCATCCATCAAAGTTAGGACTAAATTGACTACAAAAAAGTCATTTAGAACTAAATTGAGTAAAACAACTAGACCTGGCAATTACGGACACGACCCGTTAACACGACACGAAACCGGACACGAAAATAAAGTGTTAATGTTTAGCCTTAACGTGTTCCGCGTCGTTAACGGGTTGACCCGTTATGTTTCGTGTCTTAATGGGTCAACCCGTTAAACCTATTAAGAACCTGTTTAACCCGTTAATATTATCGTATAACCCGTTTACACAAACCTGTTTATAACCCGCTAAAACCATTGTCATGAATGAGATTACAAAAGATATCATGAACATGACTAATGATGAAATTACTACATTAGGTCAAGATCCTATACCAATTATTGATGATCAACAATATGAAATTTGAATTTTTATTGTGTTCAATTTTCTTCTAAAATCTAACATGGACTTCTTTAATTATGATTTTTGTATGTTATTTTATTATTTTATGAATGTTATAAATTGAATATTTTTTTTAGTTTATTTGATGGATTGAATTGTAGGTTTTATTTGTTTTTTATATAACTTAACTTTAAATTTTAATTTTTTTTAATAAATTAATAGGTTTAGCGGGTTTAAACGGATTTCGTGTCATATTGTGTCGACATGACCCGAAACCTGTTAATAAAACGTGTCTATCGTGTCAACCCGTTTAACCCATTGACAAATCGTGTTTGTGTTAAAAATTTGAATTCGTTAACCTTAACGTGTCGTGTTCGTGTTTAACCTTATCGTGTACGTGTCGACCCGTTAACGAACCTGTATACACGAATTGCAGGTCTAAAAACAACTATAGTCGAGAACTATATTAGGTACTAACTCTAGCTAAAAATTATAAGTTAATGTTATTCAATCACAAAGTCTTAAACATTATATTTACTTTTATAAAATATATACTCCTTAATATTCTAAAACATACATGCACATATAGAAATCTTCTTTTGGACATAGAAACTAGAAATGAAGGGAATAACCCATGACAATGGTTATGTGACTAGTATTTGATGATAAAAAATTAATTCGATACGATATATTATGATTAATTAATAATTTAATCATTAATTAACATAATGTACTATATTTAAATTAAAAAAAAAAACTTACTACAAAAATATATCTATCATTTTAAATACTATTGTCTAGGGATGTGCATAATTAAATAAAATTTTAGTTAATCGATCAAACTTATAAATTTTAATGTAAATTAACCGAATTAACCAATCTGCTTATCGAACTATATATAAATAAAAATGTTTTATTTTTTTTATAATTCATATATATATATATATATATATATATATATATATATGATACAATTAGACTAATTTTTCTATTTTTATTCATATATTGATATAATAACTATTATATAGTGTGACATTATGAATTGAAAATTTTTATTTATAAATTTAAATTTTTTAAAAATTAAATAGAATATTTTGATTAATAGGTCAATAGAAAAAATATCAGTTTATTTAATTCAAAATTAAAAAAATTTGTATTAAATTAATGATTAAAGTATTTTATAAATTTGGTTAATTCGATTCCGTTATTAATCAAATCCAACACCCTATGGCAAGGCATCCCACCAATCCACCATTGCTTCCGTGAATAAAGTTAATTTGCATTTAATTTGTTTGTATGCTGAAATGTAATTAAGAATTCAATTCCGCACTTCTTCTTCTTCTTTTATTTTTTTCCTTTTTTTTTTTTTTTGGAGAAAAACCAGATAATATATATATATATATATATATATATATATATATATATATATATATATATTAAGAAATCGTTGATACAAATCAAAGTAGAAAGATAACAAGGAATAGATTCAAAACACTCAACCATCCCGACCCTCGGATTACATAAAGACTTCTTAGCCAAAATCTGGGCCGACATATTTCCATTATCTCGCTGCACGAAACAGATCTTAACTGAATCAAGCTGTTGCAGGAGCGTATGAATCTCACTAATAATGGCACTATAAGGAGTAATATTGACTCCATGTTCAATTGCTTCCGTCACCACCTTAGCATAAATATGAATAAAGAATCTAAGCCCCGAATTCAAACCTATGACCACCCATTTTAGAATGGTAATCGAGATGCCATCACCCTACATGGTAGTTTGGCAATTATTTTACTCTTTAGTAATATATACACTCATGTCATTTTTTTGGAGAAAAAAAGATAAAATATATCATGCACAAATTGAATAACAAATAGATGGGACATACCGTGACAAAATCCAAACAAATTGTTTGTTTGAGACTTAGGCGATTATCATGAGACATAGTCGTTGAAGAGTAGGTGATGATAAAGGCATTAATATTTGGAAAGACAAATGATTACTCGACCATGAAGATCCTACGGTTTCAACTTTCACTTACTCTTACTTGGCATAGGCCAAAGTTGCCGCTACATTATGAAGATCTAGGGAAAAATTGGAATGAAGAGATTATCTGAGATATCTTGAACCGTAGGAATGTAGATCTTAGTAGATCTTAAATTTAATGAACCAATTACACAAAAACTATAAATTTAGTTTTGACACTACCCATAATAATAATTAGGTTATGATGCTAAGAACAAGAGAAAAGAGAAAGGAAGAGGGATTGAAGAAATAAGCTGGAGGCCAGAGGTACGGTCCTCAATATTATTATATTCTCAAATCTCAATCATTCAAATTTCTGTGACACCAAATTCTTCCTTCAATTCATTCTATCACAAATATGAAATATCTCAATCCTTAAGCGGCTTTCAATGTGTTCCCAATATCCAAAACAAATCTGTATTTCACATCCGCGTTGGCAAGGCGCTCAATTGCAGTGTTCACATAGTCCACTGGAACAACCTCAACCTCAGGTACTACGTTGTGCTTTGCCGAGAAATCAAGCATCTCTTGCGTCTCTTTTATCCCTCCTATCAGACTCCCTGCCACTACCTTCCTACCTGTTTTTCCAGTTTATGATAAATGGTACATTAGATTTCTCAGTTTACGCTAGACTAATTATATACTTGAGAGGAAGTTGCCCCATCAATCTCAGGTTTCCACCCCTGCCTTTAAAGTAAGACTTGGTGATTGGTTAAACCAACTGAGCTAATCTTGCCGGGCGAAAAATGTAAAGAATGAGTGAAGGACTTACCCATTAGCAAGGGGAAAACTGGGAGTTCAAGTGGCTTTTCTGGTGCACCAACCATGACAAGTTTTCCATTAGTCTTCAATAAGCTTAGCAGCGGCAGAAGAGGATGCACTGCAGCAACTGTGTCAATTATTCCATCCAATGTGCCTGCTGCACCCTAATTAAATTAATCCACCCAAAAAACATCATTAGAACAACATCTAAACATGATCAAGAATACAAAAAAAAAGTTGCCCACACCAGCATCTCATTATTTCTTGAATAGTAGATTGCCAGCAAGAACACATGATCGAGCCCTAAACAGTATGGATTGGGTGGGCTCCTTGTGAGAGCCAGGTACTCGTCATCCCACCTAATGGGTCACTAAAATGTCCCAAAAGAAGTGATTTTGTTACCTGCATCTGATCAGCATCACGGCTAATCAAGAAAGAGTCAGCACCAAATTTCTCAATGGCTTCTTGCTTCTTACTAGCTGAGGTGCTTATCACTGTCACATGACACCCAAAACTCTTAGCGTACTTCAAAGCCATATGGCCAAGCCCACCAAGACCCACAACGCCAATGTGCAATCCAGGCTTGTCAAGTCCGTAGTATTTCAACGGGCTATACGTCGTGATCCCGGCGCAGAGGAGAGGTGCCGCCTCCAATGGCAAATTTTCCGGCCAACGGACCACGAAGTGCTCATCGGCAACCATGATGTCGGAGTAGCCTCCGTATGTTATGGTCCCGGCAGCATTGTACGTCAATACGAGTTGTGGGCAATAATTTTCCAGATCGTTCTCACAGCTTTCGCATTTGCGACAAGATCCTACTAAACACCCAACCCCAACCTTGTCACCAACCTTAAATTTCTCAACCTTGCTGCCAATCTCAGTCACCACACCAACAATCTCGTGCCTGTATGTATATCGTATAATTGGAGTTCTGGGGGCTTAAGATTAATCTGGCAAAAAAAAAAGTGAAATAAAGATTGAAGATTACCCGGGCACAAGTGGATAGACAGTGTTACCCCATTCATTCTTCATTTGGTGAAGATCAGAGTGGCAAATGCCACAGTACAAAACCTTGAACTGCACATCTTTTTCACCTGTTTCTCTGCATCCATATACAAACCCAATCTAAGTACGACAAGTATAAACTCACAAGAGACCGATCGATACCAAAATGCGTCTCAGTTATAGCGATCCAATCAAAAAGTTATGGACTTTGCATACCTTCTGGAAAATTTGAAGGGAGAAAGAAGCCCAGATGTGTCCCTAGCTGCAAATCCAAGGGCCTTCACAGGGTGCTCTTCTTCATATGATGTTGCCATCCCGCCGTATAAGAGACAGATAAATCTCTGGAAAGAAATCAGAAATGCTGAGAAAATGGAATGGTGGTATGGAGAGCTAGCCAAGTGGGGTGTATATATATATAGGGTTAAGAACTGGAGTATAGGGTAAAATAAGTCATCAAACTTTATCCGACCCCTGAATTTTTTAAAATAAATTATTAAATCCATTACACTTTATCTATTTTATGTAATTAAAATAAATAGTCAATTATTTAAAGGTAACGAGTAAAAATGTTAACATGCTAATATATTAAAAAAAAAAAAGAAAATTAAAAATAGAGAAATCGACAACTTCTCTCTCCAAACTCTCGATGAAGAAGACAGAGGTCGGCGAAAAGGATGCCGGAAAAAGTTTATTACAAGCGATCATTATATATATAATTTTTAAAAATAAGTTATTTCTAATTTTTGTTATAAAAAACTTGCATGTCACCTTATATAACATTAGATTTATCGAATAATTAACTTAATTGTAACAATTTGATAAGTTATCAGTTTATTTGTATCAAATTGACGAGTTTGGCGGTCATTATATATATCTAAAATACATAATCGGCATCAAATTAATATCATCCGTCATTTTCTTATTTAGGCTTTGTTAATTATGATAATATTTTAAAATGCACAAGGAAATCAAATCAATTTTCATTTATTACGATTTTGGTTTAGGATGGAAAGCCGATCATAATACATTGAACTGATTGAAGTTGGATAATCATACAAATCTGATTGTCTCAATTAAGTTGTTTCAAAATTTCTCAAATGAAAAGGACTAAAATAAATATCCCAATAACGAATAACCTAATTTTGGAGGTGTAAAATGGATGAGTTAATTATCTACAAAGTGTTTTTTTCCGTTCCTTAGTTTTATTATAGTTGAGTTAAAAATAATGTCAATACTTATCAATATGAAAATGTAATACGTATATTGAAAGATGTAATACTAATTAGAAATAAAATATTTCTTACTTATAAGGGAATATGTAATACTTTTGAGGACAAAAGTAATATTTTTACATTTTTTCTTTAAAAAGTATTATATTTTACCATATAAGTAATAAATATTTTATTTCTTAGTAGTGTTACATTTTCTAGTATAAGTATTACATTATATTTTAACTGACCAATCTATGGACAATGATCCGTGAGACGTTCACACCAACTTTAACCATAAATTAAATGTCACCTAAATTACCATATTTTTTACTTTTCTGATCTTATTTTATTAATTAAAATATTTTGATTGTTATGGCATCCCAACTCTATCTTGGTCCTTATGACGATATATGAAGACGAGTTTGGTTGTTGTCATCCAAACCCAAATGAAGGCGAAGTGTCTTTCTTCCAAAATTGGGCAATGATGCTTTGTCTTCATCTAGACTAGATCAGAACCTGGAGGGTGTGGTTGAGTAGAAGAGATTCATCCATCCTTAACCAAAGGTTAATGGTTCGATCATTGACTTTGGGAATGAAGCAACCTTAAATCTCCAGATCAGCTGTCTGTGCCTACAATTTAGCTAAGGGATTAGGTCTCACCCAAAAGAGGTGCCTAGTCACTGTGTCCGACAATGGAAATCTGTGTATACCCAGAAAATTAAAAAAAAAAAAAAAAAGGAATAAGGGTCAAATAGGCCATCGAACTGCACAAGATAATGCAATTAGGCCACTGAACTTAAAAAATCAACAATCGGGTCCCTAAATTAACCAATTTCAAACAAATCTTCCAATTTGTAGGTTTCTAACGGATTAACAGGTCATCCTCCCAAATTAATTATTTTTTAAAAAATAAAATTTAAAAATTAATTATTTAATTTAAAAAAAAAAAAAAAAAAAAAAAAAAAAAAAAAACAGAAACGGCCGGAGACGAAGAAACTTCTTCGTCTCCGGCCAGTTTCTTCGTCTCCGGCCATGGAGACGAAGAGTTTCTTCTTCTCCATGGCTGGAGACGAAGAAACTCTTCGTCTCCATTGTCGGAGACGAAGAAACCGTCTCCACGGCCGGAGACGAAGAAACTCTTCGTCTCCGGCCGTGGAGACGAAGAGTTTCTTCGTCTCCAGCCATGGAGAAGAAGAAACTCTTCGTCTCCATGGTCGGAGACGAAGAAATCTTCGTCTCCGGCCGGGGAGACGAAGAAACTGGCCGGAGACGAAGAAGTTTCTTCGTCTTTGGCCGTTTCTGTTGTTTTTTTTTTTAAAAAAATTATTATTTTAATTTTAATAATTAATTTTAAAATTTTATTTTTTAAAAAATAATTAATTTGGTTGTTGACCTGTTAGAAACCTTCAAGTTAGATGAATTGTTAGGAATTTGTTAGTTTAGGGACTCAATTGTTGGTTTTTTGGGTTCAGTGGCCTAATTGTATTATCATGTGCAGTTCGATGGCCTATTTGACCATTTTTCAAAAAAAAAAAAAAAAATCTAGACTAGATCAGATGAAGATTGTCAAAGTTTAGATGAAAGGTCTTCATCAATCATCTAGATTTAAATGAAGCTAGCTTTGGTAGCCATTAACTAAGAAAAGATGTGGAGGGTTGTGGGCAAAGAGCATATATAGGGCCAGGCCACAAGCAATGGCAATGGCAATTAGAGTAATGGTCAACTTCATTCGTTTTATTAGTTTTTATAGCAACCAAGGTGAATGTTGTCATGGTAGTCGTTTTTTATTCTTGTTATTCGGTAGAACGAAAGAACTTTATCTTAATCAAAGATATAACTAGATTGTTATGGTAATTATTATTATTATTTTTTAAAGATGATGTTGCATCTAATATGACTTTTAAGTTCTTGTTCACATGTAATGATAGGCCATAATGGTTCGATTACTTCTTCTTCTTCTCTCTTTTTTTTTTTTTTTTTTTTTTTTTTTTTCTTAAAGGTTGAGCAATTTTTGGTAGTTTAATAGTCTAGCTGTATTTTTTAAAAATAATTTAAGGACTTATTTTACCTACCCAAAATTTTATTTGATAGAAAATAATTTTATTCTGTATATTCTATCAAAGAGCTATTAGATGAGATAAATTGCAAATCGACTAAAATAAAACTTTAAGGTGATTGGTCGAATCAACTAAGCTAGTCCCTTGTGGTCACTTTTTTCATTTGAATAATGGCTTAAATTGATTTAACTTAGTAAATACTTTAATATTTTTTTAAAAAAATATTTATTTTGATTAAATTTTTTAAGAAATATTTTATTATAAAATGTGAATATATTATATATGACATAATTAGGAATTTGTTAAATTGATATATAACGAGTTATTTATGTAAAAATTTATTAAATGATCAAAAATTAAAGAAATAATTTATATTGGCGGAACAAAAAAAAAAAAAAAAAAAAATAGAGCTATCTGTTGCATTGTGTTTTTGCATTAATTTATTTATTTTGGCAGATGCCCGCAAATTATGCTGTGCAACCGTGTGCACCATATATGGTGCACACGGTTGCAAAAACGACGTCGTTTTGACTAAAAACGCGTGTTCCACTTTAAAAAAAAAAATAAAAAATTCAAGTTCGATTCCTGACAATAGCATTTTTTGTGCATAATTTGAATTATATATCTACAAATTCATAACTATATATCCACAAATTCATAACTATATATACACAGTGAATGAATAACACAAAATCCAGAATGAATGAACTAAATATCCATAAATTCATAACTATATATCCACAAATTCATAACTATATATCCACAATAATTCTGTTGAGGGGAATCGAAACTGATTTTTTTTTTTAAATGAAACGCATGTTTTTAGTCAAAACGACGTCGTTTTGCAACCGCATGTACCATGCATGGTGCACACGGTTGCACAGCATAACTATTGGCAAATGACGGAACTAGTTTTGCGCTGGCCCAAACAAGTAAACATGGTTTTATTTATTTATTTATTTTTTGGGTATACACATGGTTTCCGCAAATTATGCCCTGGAAACGTGTTCACCATGAATGGTGAACACAGGTCCAAACGGTGTCGTTTTTACGAAAGATTTTTTTTTTTTTTTTTTTTTTTTAGTTAATGTGTTGTTAACGACGCGCGTTTGTTCAGATTATGAATTTTCTGTTATGAGATTATGAATGTACTGTAAATTCATAATCGCATAAAAGAAAAACATTTATTAAATTATGAATTTTCTGTTATGAGATTATGAATTTACAGTTATGTAATTATTAATTTTCTGTAAATTCATAATCTCATAACAGAAAATTCATAATTTCATAACAGAAAATTCATAATCGCATACCAGAAAATTCATAATCGCATACCAGAAAATTCATAATCTCATAACAGAAAATTCATAATT
Organism: Ipomoea nil; assembly: GCF_001879475.1. NCBI lineage: Eukaryota > Viridiplantae > Streptophyta > Magnoliopsida > Solanales > Convolvulaceae > Ipomoea > Ipomoea nil. Next base: position 3,124,178 of record NW_017617454.1, read on the forward strand.
TCATTACAAAAAATTCATAATCTCATAAAAGAAAATTCATAATTTCATAACTGCACATTCATAAATCTATGTCTGCGCATTCATAATTTATGAATGTTGAAGAAACTTGCGCGAAGAGGAAGTGAAACCGCGAAATGTGAAAATGAAGAAGAAAAGTCGCGCGGTTAATTAAGAAAAAAAAAAGAAGAAGATAACGGTGCACCGTACCGTTGGAACCGTGTTCACCATGGATGGTGAACACAGTTCCATGGCATAACAATTGCATGGTTTCCACCATCGCTGAATTGTAGGCACCTCTTTTGGGTGGGACAGCTGACTTGAAGATTTAAGACTGTTCCATTCCCAAAGCCAATGATCGAACCATTGACCTTTGGTTAATGATGGATGAGTCTCTTCCACTCAACCACACCCTCCGAGTTATGGTTTTAATTTATGAAATCTATATTAAGATTATAAGATATCATTAGTGAAATTCTTGAGTGATACTTAAACATATTTATAATTAATTTATTATAAATATTATATTATAATTAAATAAATAATATTTTAAATTTTCAAACATTTTTAATATTTAATTGTTTTCTTATCAAATAAATTAAAATAGATCTTCAATTTTTTTTAAAGAGAATATTTGATAGATGGTAAATCACAATTCAACACATATATTATAAATATCACACTCATAAGTACAATACATATATTAGATGTGTTTAATTTTCACATATTTTACTTTATTGAAAAATCATAAGGCAATGTTTTTAAAGAGGTAAATGCTCAAGAAATATGATAACTTTACCAGTTAAAAAGTTTACAAGAAGTCAAAATAAGTTTACAAAGCCATCTTTTATTATAAATTCAAGGGAAAAGGGTCAAATAGGCCCTCGAACTTTAGCTTAAAAGTCAATTAAGTCCCTAAACTTTTTAAAGGTGCAATTACACCCATCAACAATTCATTTAAGTGCAATGAAGCCCAAAAACAAATTAATGACCTGCTATCACAAGTCATTAGGGTTCAGGCCACCTTCCGGCGAATTTTTCGACAAAAAAAAAAAAAAAAAGTGACCGGCGAAATTTTCGGCAAATCTGGGTCGGTTTCTGGTCACTTTTTTTTTTTTTTTTTGTCGGAAAATTCGCCGGAAGGTAGCCTGAACCCTAATGACCTGTGATAGCAGGTCATTGTTTTTGGGCTTCATTGCACCTAAATGAATGTTAATGGGTGTAATTGCACCTTTAAAAAGTTTAGGGGTCTAATTGACTTTTAAGCTATAGTTCGATAGCCTATTTGACAATTTTTCTTAAATTCAATAATAAAATTTTAGGACTTTACATTAGACACTCATTCATCCCAAAAGGTCGAATCCCCCAACCTAGAAGTTTGTTCAAATTTATGTTTTTGGTGATGCACGGGAAGGCGCGACCACACTTAAACTCAACTTGACCCCCATGCCATGTCACACTAGCTAGTAAGATTTGATCCCGAGTCATTGTGTCTAAACTTTATCCATGTGAACAACTAATCTAAGCTACACATGCAAGCATTACATTACACACTCATTACTATTGAAATAATACAAAACTTGCTCCGAATGACTTCTATGACCACAAATATTCGTTTGTAAAACCAAATGTGGTTTAATATGTGTTTATTGAGAATTGAGAGTTTTGGCAATGTCAAGGACAAATCTATATTTCACATCAGCTTTCACGAGACGTTCCAAAGCAGTGTTGACATAGTCCATTGGGATAATCTCAACATCTGGTGTTATATTGTGCTCTGATGAAAAATCTAGCATTTCTTGTGTCTCCTTCATCCCACCAATGCAACTCCCAGCCACCAATTTCCTACCTGTTAATTAGTTCACACAAATATGCATCAACATTAAGGTATGATAATAAAAACCCAAATCCCAATTTAATTATATATACAAGGATGGATATATATGATGTGCTTACCCAAGAGCAATGGATACACTGGCAAATCAAGTGGCTTTTCTGGGGCACCAAGCATTACCAGCTTTCCATTAATTTTCAATAAACCCAGTAATGGCAGAAGAGGGTGAACTGCAGAAACTGTGTCTATTATACCATCGAATGTGTTCATTGCAGCCTACTCAAAATACCAACCAACAATGATAGTATATAATAAGTACCATATCCCTTCAAGGCTAGCTTCAACCCACAGTAATTTATATATGTAATTAATGGATTATTATATTGTTACCTGCATTTGTTGTGGGTCAGGGCTAATCAAGAACGAGTCTGCTCCAAGACGTTGAATAGCCTCTTCCTTTTTACTAGCGGAGGTGCTGATCACCGTCACCTTAGTTCCAAAAGCCTTGGCGAACTTCACAGCCATATGGCCAAGGCCGCCTAGACCCACAACGCCGATGTGCATTCCGGGCTTGTCCAGTCCATAGTATCTCAAGGGGCTATAAGTTGTGATTCCGGCACAGAGCAATGGAGCTGCCTCCATGGGTAAATTTTCCGGCCATTGGACAACGAAGTGCTCGTCGGCGACCATGATGTCGGAGTAACCACCGTACGTGATGGTTCCGGAAGCATTGTAGGTTTCTACATTTTGGGGGCAGTAGTTTTCTAGATCATTGGCACAATATTCGCAGTTGCGACAGGATCCAACCAGACATCCCACGCCTACTTTGTCGCCAACCTTAAAATTCTCGACCTTGCTCCCAACCTCAGTCACCACACCAACAATTTCGTGGCCGGGTACAATGGGATAGGTAGTGAAACCCCATTCATTCTTGATCTGGTGAAGATCGGAGTGGCATACCCCACAGTACAAAACCTTGAGCTGCACATCCTTTTCGCCCGTTTCCCTGCACCCAGAAATTAATTTTCACAACTATATATGCATTCAATTCGCTACGGATCAAAATTGACCCAAACAGAAATTATTTGGCATACCTTCTGGAAAACTTGAAAGGAGATAGAACCCCAGAGGTGTCCCTGGCTGCCCATCCAAAGGCCTTCACGTGCTCGTTTTCATAACAAGTTGCTGTCATTTCCCTTATTGAGAAAATGAAGAAAAGAGCGATCAGAAATCTTGGAAACACAAGCAATTAGAGAATTGAGTGAGACTGTGAGAGTAATGGTCAGGGCAATGCGTTAATTATAAAAGAGAGAAGTTTTGTGAATAGTGGGTAGCGTGACGTAGGCGGTGAAGTACTCTTGCACTTAAATAAAAAATTCATTTAAGTGCAACGGGCCAAGTGCAGACATTTTTAAATAAAAAATTCATTTTTTTTAAAAGCAAATAAAAAATTCATACTCGGTGGCATATACACCATTGCATGTGGTGGCACCTTTCCCGAATACAACGAAGGGAATAACTTCTTTTACTTTAGCATACTGAATAATATATATATATATAGTTAGGATCATATGAGAACATGTGCTTAGGTGAGAATGTGAGAACACATCATGTGCATCCATTGAATATTTTTTAATGGTCTAGATTATATTAAGTGTGTGTGAACATGCATTAAATGTGTGCAAACACACTAAATCGCGTTTGCACACATTTAATGTGCGTTCGCACACACTTAATATAATCTAGATCATTAAAAAATATTAGATGAATGCACATGACGTAGCGTGGGTAGCGTGACGTAGGCGGTGAAGTACTCTTGCACTTAAATAAAAAATTCATTTAAGTGCAACGGACCAAGTGCAGACATTTTTAAATAAAAAATTCATTTTTTTTAAAAGCAAATAAAAAATTCATACTCGGTGGCATATACACCATTGCATGTGGTGGCACCTTTCCCGAGTACAACGAAGGGAATAACTTCTTTTACTTTAGCATACTGAATAATATATATATATATATATATATATATATATATATATATATATATATAGAGAGAGAGAGTTAGGATCATATGAGAACATGTGCTTAGGTGAGAATGTGAGAACACATCATGTGCATCCATCGAATATTTTTTAATGGTCTAGATTATATTAAGTGTGTGTGAACATGCATTAAATGTGTGCAAACACACTAAATCGCGTTTGCACACATTTAATGTGCGTTTGCACACACTTAATCTAATCTAGACCATTAAAAAATATTAGATGAATGCACATGATGTGTTCTCACGTTCTCACCTAAGCACATGTTCTCATTGGAACCCTACCCTCTATATATATATATATATATATATATATATATATATATATTAAGGGAAGTGGATGTCACCATAATCAACCGAAGCTCGAATCAACCATTTAGAGAGCAACTTGGTATCAGTATACCACAAAATTTTTGATATATTTATTCTTGTTTAAATATCTGATTTAATTTTTCATATTACATTTTTGTAAACATTAAATATTTTAATTAAAAACTCAATACTTTTATATATTATTATATATTAATTATTACTCTACTTTATCAATAACTCAATAATTTTAAATATTCTACAATAATATTCATTTTTCAACTGAATAAGTGTTATCTATTAATAATAATAAAGAAAATGTCAACACTATAGTATGTATATATAGTCCAATTTAAACAACGAGTCTAACAAACATGAATCTGGTGTGGGTAAACCAAACTATAAACATAAACAATAATAGTACATGTCTCGCAATAAAAACATGTGCATGCTGTTGAAAGGGAGTCACATATTCATTAAATTGGAGTGTAAAATTTGAATTATTCGTTTTATTCTTCATTTTAACACATACTTCACGTCAAAGTTAACAGAGACTATTTTGACTTAAAATTCAATAGTCGGAGGACCATTTTGGTTGCAATTAAAAGTCGATGAACCAATTTAAGAAAATGTCATAGAAGAAGGACCATTTTGAGAATTAGTTCTGATTTTAATTTCTGAACTCCTAAGGACAAAATAGAATTGGCATGGCAACATTGAACCAAGTTGGTTTGCTTGGTTTGATAACCAGTTCAATTCCGTGGGAACAACCTAAACCAAGTCAATCAGCTATGAATAATTCAATTTGTTTTTAGTCTTTTGTCAATTAAAATCACAAAGACTATAACAATATCGGAGCGTTATGCCATGGAATGGTGAACACGGTTCCAACGGTGTTAGTACACCGTTATCTTCTTCTTTTTTTTTTTTTTTTCCTTAATTAATTGCGTGACTTTTCTTCTTCATTTTCACATTTTGCGGTTTCACTTTAATTTGATGTGAACAATGATTTCGGACATTCATAAATTATGAATTCATGCCTGCACATTCACTTTGGAACCATGCCTACACATTCCCGTCCGAAATCACGGACATTCATAAATTATGAATCCATGCCTGCACATTCACTTTGGAACCATGCCTACACATTCACTTTGGAACCATGAGATTATGAATTTTCTGTTATAAGATTATGAATTTTCTGTTATGAGATTATGAATTTTCTGTTATGAGATTATGAATTTTCTGTTATGCGATTATGAATTTTCTGTTATGAGATTATGAATTTTATGAAAATTCATAATCTCATAACAGAAAATTCATAATTTGATCAACGCGCGTCGTTAACTCCACATCCACGAACTTTTTTTTTTTTTACCTAAAAACAACGTCGTTTGGCCTTGTGTTCACCATTCACGGTGAACACGTTTCCAGGGCATAATTTGCCAACAATATCTTTGGTTCATTGAATATGTTAGAAATAAAATATTATTATCAAAAATAGACCTATTCCGTCATTTGACAAATTATTTTATTTTTGAAAATAGTATTCCAGTGAATGATTTTATTCCCCCTCCCATCGGGGATGAGAGTTCTCATAATTAGCATAATTTGGTAATATATCATTTATCCTTATTTACTTTTATTATTTATAAATATCATAATTAGCACAATTTGGCAATATATATATATATATATATATATATATATATATATATATATTATAATCAAAATAACAATAATTATTATTTACTATGTATTCTATATATTATAATAACAATAGCAATAATTATTTATTATTAGGCTAATCTCTATTTGCTAAATCTAGAGGATAATTTTGTGTTTCAAATGTTTATTACGGTATATTTCTATTCTTCAACCTAACCAAACACTACAATATATTTTTACAATTAATTCAATAAAATTTTAAACATGATTTGGATAGGGGCTGCGCGAACGCAAGCCCCTGCTACCACAAATTATGACGTAGGCTCCACCTATTAGGTAGACCTTAGCCTAATGCCCCTCCAAAGTGCAATAGAGGTCACTAGCCTAAGCCATGAGTCTTGATGATCACTCATTGACTCCGTCCAGGTAAGTATGTTATTCGTTGTTCGTTGGTCCCTTTTTATTAAGCTCTACAGAGCTCCTGCTTTCGTTTTGTTTCGATGTGGGATGTAGGGGACAAAAATAGTTTCTTCTTAATTTGCTCCTTTCTTCTCATTTCTAGTCCCTTTTACTATAGTTCGTTTTCGTTTTCTTGCTTATGTTTACAATGGATCGGAAAAATGAATTAGCACATAGCTATACATATGAAAATTCCATAAACTTATAAGTTTTATCCTCCTTAAGTACTTGTTGAGCCGTGGCGGTGTTGTACCACCTTTGGAAGGTGAGAAATGTAGCGGTTTGGGAGGCTAAATTTTCCATACCGAAGGGTGTTTGTAAGGCGGTAGAGTCATCAACAACCAATTCATGGCGACTGGTCCATTACAGCCCGACGTCAGGAAGAGCCACTTTTGGTGCTGCTCTTTTCCTGCCAACTAGAAGTTTTAGTGTTGCGATGAACGGAGTCTTGTCGAATTGCTCATGCCCTCTGATGGCGGAAATGTTGGCTTGTAAAGAAGTATGCTTTCTTGGCTAAAAGAACGTGGGGTTTCCTCTATTATTTTACACACCAACTGTTCCCGGTTACACCATAATCTAACAGCATCCACGGTTGTGCTCCGGTCGTACGTTATTGCTACGGATGGTTGTAGGGAAATTATGTCTTCTTTTCTTCCCCTCTCATAATTAACATAATTTGATAATATATCATTTATCTTTATTTACTTTTATTATTTAAAAATCTCATAATTAGCATAAGTTTGCAATATATATTTATTATAATAACAATAACAATAATTATTATTTACTATGTATTTATTATTAGGCTAATCTCTATTTGCTAAATCTAAAGGATAATTTTGTGTTTCAAATGTTTATTACGGTATATTTCTATTCTTCAACCTAACCAACACTACAATATATTTTTCCAATTAACCAAATAACAATTCAATAAAATTGATAAATAAAATTTTAAACATGAGTTGGACAGGGGTTGTGCGAACGCAAGTCCCTGCTACCACAAATTATGACGTAGGCTCCACCTATTAGGTAGACCTTAGCCTAATGCCCCTCCAAAGTGCAATAGAGGTCACTAGCCTAAGTCATGAGCTTTGATGATTACTCATTAACTCCGTCCAGGTAAGTATGTTATTCGTTGATCGTTGGTTCTTTTTTATTAAGCGCTGCAGATCTCCTGCTTCCGTTTTGTTTCGATGTGGGATATAGGGGACAAGAATATAGCTTCTTCTTTGCTCCTTTCTTCTTATTTCTGGTCCCTTAGCTTTTTCAGTAGTTCTTTTTCTTTTTCTTACTTAGGTTTACAATGGAAAAATGAATTAGCACATAGCTATACATATGAAAATCCCATAAACTTAGTTTAATCCTCCGATCCTTAAGTGCTTGTTGGTTACATCCCGACGTCAGAAAGAACCGCTTTTGGTGCTGTTCTTTTCCTGCCAACGAAAAGTTTTAGCGCTACGATGAACAGAATCTTGCCGAATTGCTCATGTCCTCTTATGGCAGAAACGTTGGCTTGTAAAGAAGTCCTTTCTTGAATAAAACAACATGGAGTTTCCTATATTATTTTACACACCGATTGCTTCGGGCTACACCATAATCTAACAGCATCCACGGTTGCGCTTCAATCGTACGTTGGCATTGCTACGGATGGTTGTAGCGAAATTACATCTTCTTTTCTTAATTGTTCTATTCGTTTAATTCCTAGATCTTCTAATAAGATAGTTCACCTTTTAGTTTCTAAGGACTATTCTTCAGGCTAACTCACGTATGGAACTCTGTCCCACATGACTTTATTTCCACTCTTATGCATTAATCTACCTCTTTTGATTGCTTTCAAAAAAGTTATTGTTCACGTGTAATGATAGGCCATAATGGATAGATTACTTTTTTTTTTTTTTTTGTCTTAAAGGTTGAGCAATTTTTGAAGTTTAATAGTCTAGTTGTATTTTTTGAAAATGATTTAAGGACTTATTTTACCTATCCAAAATTTTATTTGATAGAAAATAATTTTATTCTGTAATTCTACCCAAGAGCAACTAGATGAGATAAATTGCAAGTTGGCTAAAATAAAATTTAAGGTGATTGGATGAACCAACTAATCTAGTCTCATGTGGCCATTTTCTTCATTTTAATAATGGCTTAAATTGATTTAACTTATTAGTAAATTCTGAATTTTATAAAAAAAAAGTATCTATTTTAAGAAATATTTTATCATAAAATGTGAATATATTATATATGACATAATTAGGAAGTTGTTAAATTGATAACGAGTTAATTATGTAAAATTTTATTAAATGAAAAAAAAATTAAAGAAATAATTTATATTGGCGGAACGAAAAAAAATAGAGGTAGCTGTTGCATTTTATTTTTGCATTAATTTATTTATTTTGGCAGAGGCCGGAACTAGTTTTGCGTTGGCCCATATTATTGTGTGGACTAGGTCCACATAATGTTGTGTAAATCATAATAAAAAGTACATTTTTAAAATATTAAAAGTACATTATTTGTATACTGAATATACATTATTTAATAATATGGCTCACACAATAATGATTGAGTAGACATCATTTTAATTTTTGAACTCTATATTAAGTTACCATTAGTGTAATTCTTGAGTGATACTTAAACATATATATTATTAATTTGTTATAAATATTATATTATAATTAAATAAACAATATTTTAATTTTTCCAACATTTTTAATATTTAATTGTCTTCTTATCAAATTAATTAAAATAGATCTTCAATTAATTTTGTTTAGAGAAAATATTTGATAGATGGTAAATCACAATTCAGCACATCTAATATTGTAAAGAGTTAATTACCAAAATGGTCCCTTGACTATAGCGAAATTATCAATTTGGTTCTTGACTATTTTTTTTTTAACCAATTAAGTCCTTCAACTTTAAAATTTTTAACCAATTTGGTCCTCCGTTAGTTTGATCGTTAGTCAACCGTTAACTTGGGACCAAATTAGTAATTCCGCTATAGTCAAGGGACCATTTTGGTAATTAACTTTAGGGGTGGACAATTCAATTTAGTTTTCTCGAACCGAACCGAACCGAACTAGTTTGGTTCGGTAATATACTGAACAACCGAACGGTATTGGATTCTTGTATATCGAACGGTTTGATAAAAAACTGATCCGAATTGTTCAGTAAAAAATTGAACTGAACCGAATACCGTTTGATTTTTTTTAAACAATATAATAATAATAATAGTTCTATATTATGTGTTATGGTGTTTACATAGTCAATATCCAAAGTCTAATATATAAAAAAATAACAATCCAAAGTTCAAACGGTATTCGGTTCGGTTCGAATTTTTACCGTACAATTCGGTATACAAGAATCTATTACCGTTCGGTTGTTCGGTATATTACCGAATCTAACTAGTTTGGTACGGTACGGTTCGAGAGAACTGAACCGAATTGCCGACCCTTAAAGTTATTTACCAAAATGGTCCCTTGACTATAGCGAATTACCAATTTGGTCCTAAGTTAACGGTTGACTAACAATCAAACAAACGGAGGACCAAATTGGTTAAGATTTTTAAAGTTAAGGGACTTAATTGGTCAAAAAAAATAGTCAAGGACCAAATTATAATTTTACTATAGTTAAGGGACCATTTCGATAAATAACTCTATTATAAATATCACACTCATAAGTCATAAGGCAATGTTGTTAAAGAGGTAAACGCTCAAGAAATACAATAACTTTACCAGTTAAAAATTCAACAACAAGTCAAAATAAGTTTACAAAACCATCTATTATTATAAATTCAATAAATACGATAATAAAATTTTAGGATATTATTACATTACACACTCGTTTACTATTGAAATAATACAAAACTTAGAATCTCTCAAAATTATAATATTGTTCTCCGAATGACTTCCATGACCACAAATATTCTTTTGTAAAAGCAAATGTGGTTTAATGCTTAATCAGATTTGAGGGTTTTGGCAATGTCGAGGACAAATCTATATTTCACATCGGCTTTGACGAGACGTTCCAAAGCAGTGTTGATATAGTCCATTGGGATAATCTCAACATCTGGTGTTATGTTGTGCTTTGATGAAAAATCTAGCATTTCTTGTGTCTCCTTCATCCCACCAATGCCACTCCCAGCCACTAATTTCCTACCTGTTAATTAGTTCACACAAATAAGCATCAAATATTAATTATATATACAAGGATGGATGGATATGATGTGCTTACCCATGAGCAATGGAAACACTGGCAAATCAAGTGGCTTTTCTGGGGCTCCAACCATTACCAGCTTTCCGTTAGTTTTCAGTAAACATAGCAATGGCAAAACAGGGTGAACTGCAGAAACTGTGTCTATTATACCGTCCAATGTGTTCATTGCACCCTACTCAAAATACAAACCAATTAATAATGATAGTATATAATAAGTACCGTACCCCTACAAGACAGTAATTTATATATGGAGAATTGAATTGTTACCTGCATTTGTTGTGGGTCACGGCTGATCAAGAACGAATCTGCGCCAAGGCGTTGAATAGCCTCTTCCTTTTTACTAGCGGAGGTGCTGATCACCGTCACCTTAGTTCCAAAAGCCTTGGCGAACTTCACAGCCATATGGCCAAGGCCGCCTAGACCCACAACGCCGATGTGCATTCCGGGTTTGTCCAGTCCAAAGTATCTCAAGGGGCTATAAGTTGTGATTCCGGCACAGAGCAATGGAGCTGCCTCCATGGGTAAATTTTCCGGCCATTGGACCACAAAGTGCTCGTCGGCGACCATGATGTCGGAGTAACCACCGTACGTGATGGTCCCGTAAGCATTGTACGTTTGTACATTTCCGGGGCAGTAGTTTTCTAGATCATTGGCACAGTTTTCGCAGTTGCGACAGGATCCAACCAGACATCCCACACCTACTTTGTCTCCAACCTTAAATTTCTCGACCTTGCTCCCAACCTCAGTCACCACACCAACAATTTCGTGGCCGGGAACAATGGGATAGGTAGTGTTACCCCATTCATTTTTGAGCTGGTGAAGATCGGAGTGGCATACCCCACAGTACAAAACCTTGAATTGCACATCCTTTTCGCCCGTTTCCCTGCACCCATTAAAACCCAGAAATTAATTTTCACAACTATATATGCATTCAATTCGCTACAGATCAAAATTGAGCCAAACAGAAATTATACCTTCTGGAAAACTTGAAAGGAGAAAGAACCCCAGAGGTGTCCCTGGCTGCCCATCCAAAGGCCTTCACTGGGTGCTCGTTTTCATAACAAGTTGCTGTCATTTTTCTTATTTAGAAAATGAAGATAAGAGCGATCAGAAATGTTGGAAACACAACCAATTAGAGAATTGAGTGAGAGTAATGGTCAGGGCAATGCGTGCTTTATATAGAGAGTAAAGATTTGTGAATAGTGGGTAGCGTGACGTAGGCGGTGAGGTGGGTGGAAGTGGGGCCGTAAAACGTTCCGCTTGGTTTCCCAATGGATGAACAGAAAAGTCAACACGACAAGCCGTCAAGCACCCGAATTTGACGGAAGAATCTTCGATTCCTTAGAGTCTTGCACTTACGACCAAGTGCACACATTTTTAAATCAAAAATTCATACTCGGTGGCTCGGTAGCTCGGTGCTATACACACCATGCGGTGCCACCTTTCCCCACCTCCTCATCGGTTGTACATTGAAACAAATTTCTAACTTGTTCCACCGACTAACTCAAATTGTTCGATCAATCACTTTAAAATTCATTTTAGTCAGCAAAGAACTAACTAGATAACTTGTGATTTATCTTTAGGGTTCGGAGAATTTAAGATTAATATGATTTTAAGTTAAAAAATCTAAAATCCTCCTATTTCATTTTCTCATTCAAACTTTTGTAGTAAAACTTATTTGGTAATCAAATGTAAAATGGAAATTAAATAAAATCTATTAATTGATAATATTGTTTCCATATTTACGTATTAACCTAATTGGTAAATCTATTAATTGGTAATATTTTTTCCTTATATTCATTTATTTATGAAAAAATTACATCTTTAGTTCCTGAGGTATAACTAAGTTCCAACTCAGTCCCTAAGTTATGACCGTATCCGAGTTTAGTTCCTCAATTATGAGCAAAGTGGTGAGTTTGGTCCCTAGCATTAATATTTTGTGCTAACGAAAAACTTAAAAACAATGTAATAATAGATGGGTAAAATATGAATTTCAAATTATAATCCCCTTCTTATATTGAAACACATTGCGCAACAGTCATTCTTTTCTTCTTATACCTACAATCGAAGGTCTTTTTCTTCCCCAAAACTCTGAAATCTCAAATTCGTCCACTTCCAAGCTGTGAAATTCACAAGTAAGTTGTTTCTCTATTTTATATGTTTAAATAAATAATCAATATTTTTCGTATTTATGAGAATAAAAAGTAACTTCGAGGAGGTGTTTGCTAACTTCATGAAGAATATTGATTACTTTTTTTTTCTTGATAATCAATATCCTCCAAGTTACATATGAATTTAGTAAAATAGAAATCCCTAATTTATATTGATTTTTTAAAAAATATAAAAGAATAATTTGCTGAAAATGAATTTGATATTACTAATTGACTTAAAATATAAAAGGATCACTAATTGACTAATACTCTACCATTATATAATTTTACCCAAGTCATCTATCCAGATGGACTGAAGGTGTTAGCTCTATATGATGATGGACAGGATTGCGTTGCTACTACCAATGTCATCTACAAAGAGGTTTCAATAATGTGTAAATACAATAGTTGATATTATGTTTTTTTTTTTAAATGACAAAATTGCTATATATCTAGACAATATATCAATATATATATATATATATATATATATATATATATATATATATATATATATATATATATATATATATATATATATATATAGGCTATTTTTCTGGTGTGAACCATTAGTAATGTGTGAACTAGTGGATCAATCGGGAGCATTGGTGTTTTAGATCGGACGGCATCAAAGTAGACTACGCACATTGCTACCCTACAATACGCATCATGGGATACCCCCCCCCCCCATTACGTAACTCCCTCCCAAACGTATTTGAACAGAATTTCACCGTCCATACACCGCTAATAGTTCGCGTGGTTTACGGCATTGAGTGACGATGAGCATATCCGACGACGACGAACTCACAGGTACCCCCGCGTTCTTGCCGCATGGGTGACCGCCGGTGTCGTTTTTTTTCCCACCCCCCTACCCCGCCTAATATTCGACATGTGGTTTTGCAGAAGGCCGAATGGTGTCCCCGGACGCACATCGTTCTGTAGTGGGGTCATCACCGACTGAAGACCACCAATGGACACCACCCATGGATGCTTCATTAATGCCAGCAGTGGGACAAACAGGTATGCGGTTGCAATTTGAATCCCAATTTCGCTGTTATTATTCGTGTTTAGACCGATCCTGTAGTAAGCATGTGAACTGGTAGCTTTATGTGCATGCTGATGTAGTTCGAGGTTCAATTAATGCTTTAAACTTGTTTGCACTGCATTTAACGAGTGTGCTGCCATGCCTTGACTTAGGGGGGTGTTTTTGAATAGTTTTTAACATGTTTGTATGATTAATAGATTCGTACCACTCATATCAGAACGAATGAGCCCCCACCGAACGCTATATATTGTAGTCGGGTTTTTTTTTTTTTTTTTTTTTTTTTTTTTTTTTTTGGGTTGAATTTCACTACTATGTGGGCGTACAGCCAGTTTTAATATTGCCTAGTTGTTAGGATTGCATGGTTATAGTTTTTATTTATACCCTACCATGTGGCCTCTACTCTAGCTTCTGCCCTCATTAATACCAAAATAAAAGAATAAAACACCATTAGCACTTGAACGCCATATTGCACAAGTGTTCACAATCACTATTTTTTACGAGTTGCGGAAAAAAATAGAAGCAGCTTGTTTTGATTCTTTTGTGGTTGGTTTACGCCACGACGGGGATAACACCTATTATGACATTGCAGGTGAGGGCAACATTACTTCGACCGTACACTACAAGGCGGGTGGTAAAGGAACGTCATGCAATTGCAACTTGTTCCAAAGAATGGGCCTGGTATGTCGGCATATGTTCGTTGTTTTTCGGGGTGCACAGATGGAACAGTTACCCCCTACTACATTGTGAGCCGTTGGTGCAAACACCTCGACTGTGGTGCATACACGGGCCTACCCCTTGATGGCGACAGGCCAACGCCCGAAGTAACCCAACTATGGGCCGAGATAAACATGTGCGTGGGGATGGTAGGCAACAGCCTAGAGCGGCAAACGCGGATGGTCTTGGTTCTGAAGGATCTTACCACATTGCGATCTAAGCATTATGCGGCGTGGAGCCACTGGAAAGAATAAAAATCTTAGCCCCCGCCCAAGCGAAGAATAAAGGTACTGGGAAGCGTATCAAAAGCAACAGGGAGATGGCCATTGAGAAAAGTGCCAAACCCGAAAGAAAGTGTGGGATTTACGGGAAATACGTTCGGCATAACGCCCGTAGTTGCCCTTCAAAGTAACATGCCAGGAAATTTTAGTCTGCACTGTTATACCCTAACTGGGTAATTAATTCCCCTTCACTTTTGACTGTACTGCATTCGAGCCTGCACTGTTTACCCTTGACTGGGTATTTTATTCCCTTTTACTTCCGACTCAAGTTAGTGCGTTTTTTTTTTAAATTCTGTTACTGCATTCTTGTTATGATTGATTAGGTATTATATTCCCATTGACCAACTTAGGTACGTCGTTTGCATATAATCGGATTGGAATAAGCTTTTGTTAACATAAGAGAATAGACATCCAAGTTTCACCCGCAAAACGAGGAGCAACTGCAAAGCACTGCATATTTTATGTCTTTGTCCCATCAGTTTGCGAAAAATAATACTCCGCAACAGCTAGGCTCTTATCTTTTTAAACAAAAGTATCTTTTATGTGCGAGCCACCGAAAGCTAGAAGATGGTAATTCAGTGGACTAACTACTAGTAATAAATAAACTAACGAAAACTAAGCTCATCTACCCAACTAATGCTACCAAATGCGCTAAAGGCTGCTCCTCCGCTGTTTTGCTACCCGCCGTGCTTAGTGGAGCAGCTGCGCTACTCTCTGCCGTTCAAACTCACCCACGCGCGCTGCAATGTTGTGCGCATGCAGGTTGGCCTCACTGAGTATGATATTATGCATGTAGCGTTTGCGGAGGTTTACTATTTGGATTGCATTCCCACGTTGTAGGCCACTGTCCGAACTCGCACAATCCTGTCCAGCGAATGCCTCCATGTGCCGCAACGTGAAGATCCCGGAATCCATTGTAGAAGTCGTATCCCTCCACGCCATTTGCATCCTCTTTGGTTTCATGTTTCGTAGACGCGCAGCCCATGAGCCCTGAAGGTTGGAGTCTAGGTAGGTAGCAAGACACATGATCTGCAAACACACACATTTAGTATACATTACTTAGGCTCTTTTAGGGGGGTTGAATTGGATATAAATATGCTTGAAATGTGTTTGTTTTATGTTACCCGCATTCTTGCCTGGGGAAGGATCAATAAGGTTTGGATGTAACACGCATTACCTCACGCGCAACGCCCCCATCCAACACTAGCGGTGGGGTATGGAACTCATCATCCGTCCCGCTTTCATTGCCACTTACCATGACTACCTAGTGGTCATTATAGCCTGTACACAACAACAAACGAATAAAAACACTTTGAAGGATAACGAACTCAGTCACAAATGCATGTGGCCAGTAGGGGACATTACTTTCTGTTTTTTTTTTTTTTAATAACAAAACAACGATTTAAAACTGCACCAACAACACTGATGGGGTGTGAACCCCATGGGCTCGGGGCCCAAGAAGAAAAGAGATCAAACCCAGAAGAAGAAGAGAAGCCCAAGAAGAAAATGGAGTAAGCCCAAAAATAGATATGGGTCAAACCGAGGGGTCGGCTCGACCCAGGAGTCGGCTCGACCCAGGAGTCGGCTCGACCCGGAGGTCGGCACGGGTAGGGGGTCAGTCTAACTAGCCGTTATTCCTACATTATCACCCATGAAACCTATTTACTACCCTATTATTACCTAATCATTACCCTACTTACTAACTAGCCGTTAGACACTTTATCAACCAACTTAATACCTATAACCCCCTAATTATCACCCATCAATACCCTACTAATGGTCCAACGGACACTTTTGGGGATGTGCTAGCTATAAAAAGGAGAAGAAGAACACAAGGAAGGGGACCACTCATTCATACACACATGGGAGGACTCTCCCAAATACTACCACTCACTATTCTTTCATCCCCAAGAAGGCTCCATCACTCTCCCAAAGAGGAGGCACTCTTCCACAACCACTCTCCACTCGTCCAAGCAAGAAGACCACATGAAGAAGACTCTATATGGGAAGACTCCACCACTCTTCCACATACTCCATCTCAATGTACAAAGTATAGCTCTCTCCTTACACAAGATTTCCATATTACATATACAAAATAGCCATACAACATGTACAAAAGCACCTACAAAACACATAGTGGAGTTAGGCTTGTCACCGCCCAAAAAGGCCCGTGGTTTTCCTTTTGGTTTCCACGTACAAAAGCATTGAGTTATATGTTTCTACTTATTTTTCTATAAGCCGCATGTGAAAGGTGAATCCACCGACCAAGGTTGTGTTGGACCTCCTTGGGCCCGAAAACCCAAAAACCAACACTGGCGCCGTCTGTGGGGATCGTGACAAAAGGTCGCGTTTACCTCTTTGCCTGAGTAATTTCGAAGAGCGTCCGGTCACTACGGACGGAAGATGGAGAAGGTTCACGGAGAGCCGTAGACCAAGAAGAGGATTAGATCAGAGGAGAATCAAGCAAAGGAGACCGCGTGTTGAGGTCTACAAGAGGTAACCCCGAAATTAGACGTAATATTTAGATTAAAACACTCGGTAGTCGTTGGCAAAGAGTGGTCGGTCCCCCATACTGAGGGACTCGGCCGGGGGAATCAAGAAGTCGGGACGCCGAATAAATGGTTCCCCCATCACGACCTTAACGGTAGACACCGTGGTCACAATTATTTTCTCTATTTTTCTCTTGAGTATACGAAAAGCTTTGATTATATGGAGCCCGACAAGCAGTATGTTGTTAAAAGAGGCAATTGAGCACGCCGACAACGATCGTGGGGTTTTGCCCTTGGGATCAGTAAGGTGCACGATAACCAATTAAGACAAATTTTGAGGCATATGAAATGCCTTAGCCATCATGCATTCGCATAGCTCAAAAAAGGGTTATTCAAAATGAAGTTCTCAAAGTATGAGAATCAAAGCAGCACACACATGGCAAATAAGGATGGGGTACACCTATCTACTGTGTGGGGCAATCAAAAAGGGAAAATGGCCATATCTTTTACACATGGCATATGAAAGGTGGATAACCACTGTGCGTAGCAATCCAAAAAAAAAAAAGGGTTGATTTTCTACATCTCTACACATATGATATATGAAAAATGCATATCAAGTGTACGTGGAATGTTATGAGAAGACATACTTGGGAGTCTGACATACCCCCCATAAGCCAATAACAAAACAGTGCAAAAGGAGCGAATAGAGGATGCATCAACAAATTCTAAAGGACACATCTATACATGGAAGTTTTTATATCTAAAAGAAGGGAATGCATAGCCTACCACCATAGCAAGACTGGAGAAACACCTTGGTTCTGGTCTCTCTCCACCGACGCTACGCAGCTACTGCCGACAAGCCCGCGAGCTAATACCACTGCCAAGCGACTCCCGACCACGGACAGCCCTGCCACAGCCGACTCCTTCTCCAGGTACAGGGGTGGTCTTTCGAGTCCGCCGAGTCATACAGACGCGGTCGTTTGCTCATCAACCTCAAAAAAAATATTTAAAAAAAAAAAAACTCTCTCAAGCAGGAGGAGTTCATCGCCATGCTCCGCCGCGTTCTCGGCTCCTATCTCCGTAACCACGCCAAGTCCGGCAGCGCCACCTGCAAAATCCTAGCAGTCGATGCCCCTTCACCGCCTGGTCGCCGAAGGGGAGAAAAGAGATGCTGAGAAATTTATGTATCCAAGCTTTGTTCAGGAAAAATTGCATCAGAATGCATGGGGCTTTACACATGGCAAATTGCATAATTTTTGCAATCAAATACTCAAATATGGCTTGCAAGTCGCAATGCACTCGTAGCAACACAGGAAATTTTGTTTACCGTTTCTTGAGGAGTACATAGACACCTTGCGGTGGAGTATGGCAGCGCAACATGGAAATATCACCACCAAGCAATGATGGACTCGGCGCAGTAACCTGGTCAGTAATCCGGCGACTGCCCGCTTCACGATAAACAAGGATCAGTCTCTCACCGTTTGTTTGCGCCAAGAGAGTCGGCGAGAAGGACGGAAGGTAGTCTAAAAAAAAAAGTCGGTCCCCGGGGCATTTGAATCGGCTACAGTCGGGGTGAAGCAGATGAGTCGCAAGGCTTGCAGTCGGCGGATGGCGAAGAAGAGGACGGTGATCAGCCGGTGGCCAATCCACGGCAACTACATAAATCAACCGACTCCCCTGTATTTAAGAAAGTTACGCGGAGGTATTCCCACTGACTCCCATGTACCAGGGAACTAATGAAAGCTGGAGGAATTACAAAATTGCCAGGGTGTAGTTGGCCTCAAGTGAAAAGTAAGGCTTACTCGTTCCTTACTGGGGATACAAGCAATGCCCAGCGTGATGAGATGTACAAATCTTTGGAGGAAATTTGCGAGGAGATGAGAGTGGCAGGGCAGTCACCAAATACCGATTTTATACTTCAAGATCCTGATATAGATATACAGACAGAGAGAGAAAGGTGACACATTTTCCGTTACAGACGCCGGATTCTCTTCTCATTTCATGTGCTCCTCCACCGCAGGCACTCGACCTCATCAAGACGTTGTGATCCCCTTCAAAGATAATAATCATCGAGACTGCAAACGTGGAGCGTTACTGTCGCTGGTGATTCTTGTTGTCATATTCGTGAACCTCATGGAACAAAGCGTTCATTGTCGTTTCTCCAAGCCTGCTGAGTCCACATTATGCCGATCCCGCATTACTCGACTCGGCGATTAGACTCATGACACGGAGTCGGCGTCGATGGCGACAAAACTTCAAACTAGCAGTGCCGCCCACAAAATCCCAGCAGCCACAGCCGATTAGACCGCAAGTTGATGCCACTGCTGATCGATCGCAAGCCAAAACACCACCACCAGATCTTTCGATTGTCGACATGGGAAGAGTCGGAAAAAAGACGGACTCAAATCTTCATTCATGGATCGGTAGAGCGAGTAGATATATTTTAGATGAAGATGATGATAAGTCAGATCGTGACTTCGATAAACCACTCACCAAAAAGTTTATTGATGACCAACATCCGGGAGATTCATCAGAAGACAATCACATATAGAAATATAGTTAGACAGAGAAGGGCAGTCGACCACCATCATCTTTCACCAGAGTCGGCCATCAAGTTCTGAGGGGGCGATTGGCAGTATTTTATAATGAAAGGGAAGCAACTGGTTCTCTCTACCAAGAGCAGGAAATTATAACACGAAGCTTGGTTGCCCGGACTCCTTCGATCGAAGAATTAGCGTGGAGAAAGCTATAATCGCCATCATTACCCGCACCGAACAGACGAGTCATGCTCAAAATGTTACCACCATCATGCTCTGGAACTGGCGATGAGCAGAGTGAACCAGCAACTTGGAGTTACGGAGGAAGGTTTAGATGATTAAATATGGAGAATATGGGGCTTGCACGGTAATCGAGGAAAGATTATGGAATGTGCCATCTTCAACTCGCCTCCGGCAGACAGATCTAAATTATCCCTTTTTATACGCATTCACATATGGGAATTTCAAATTCATGCGTCAATTTCGCACATGAAAGCAATTAAAGAAAATGGGAAAATTGTGGAAGTTTGTACACATACGCGCAACGCCTGCAATATTTCGGGAAAAATAAAAGGCATATGGGGGGAGGATATCAGCATTATAGATGAACATATGGAGCTTCACAGCAAAGATTGAGTATGTGAATTGAGCATACGTGGTCATTGGTGGTGAAGTGGCGGACTCTAGGCACGAAAGAAAATAGCGTACCAAGGGTCCATAATGCTAGGTGCACAGATGCTGGTATAAAAATCAAAAGGGAGGCAGAAGCATGATGGAAATATTAAGGCATGAATGTATACATGGCGATGTATGGTGATGGAAAGCATGCAGATTTGCGAGGCCGACTCCAAGAGTCTGACCGAGTAGGTCCGCCCATTCGCGCTGGGCCGATCACTCCGTGTCGGACATTGGATTGTCCACCCAATCAGCTTCAAGGCCGACTCCAAGAGTCTGACCGAGTAGGTCCGCCCATTCGCGCTGGGCCGATCACTCCGTGTCGGACATTGGATTGTCCGCCCAATCAGCTTCAAGGCCGACTCCAAGAGTCTGACCGAGTAGGTCCGCCCATTCGCGCTGGGCCGATCACTTCGTGTCGACATTGGATTGTCCGCCCAATCAGCTTCGAGGCCGACTCCTAGAGTCTGACCGAGTAGGTCCGCTCATTCGCGCTGGGCCGATCACTCCGTGTCGGACAACAGGATTGTCCGCCCACCTAGATTCAAGGTCAACCGCCGAGCGCCTGGACCTCAGGTGATTGACCCATCCAGTTATATGGATAGAAGATGAAGAAGGGGGAAAATTACAAACACGCAAAAGTACCGACGATCTCTCCAAAGTCAGTGAAAATAGTAAAAATAGAAGGGGTACGTATGTGGCATACAATATGGGAGCACGACTCGCCATGGAAATTTAGTGGCAGAAAATGCATATACATTCCAAAATATTGCTCAGAGAATTCCTCATCTACAAGGGGCTATATGAAGGAAGAAGAAGTAACGCTACAACCGGGAGTCACTCGAGTTAGTAAAAGAACCAAGAGTCCAAGAAGTCTACTTAGAAAAGAAGAATCATAGCCAGGACTCGCCTCGAGCAGGGACTCGGCGAAAGAAAAAGAAAAGAAACAAGGGCTAGGACCCTTAGAAAAAGCCAAAAGAGTCACCTCGACTGAGGGACTCGGCGAGAAAAGATAGGAAACAAGGGCCCAGACCCTTAGTCGTTTCCGAGAAAAAGCCAAAAGGAGTCGCCTCGACTGAGGGACCCGGCGAGTATATAAAGAAACAATGGGGCACTGACCCTAAACAGTTTCTAAGAAAGAAAAAGCCTAATGGGTCGCCTCGACTGAGGGACTCGGCGAGAAGAGATAGGAAACAAGGGCCCAGACCCTTAGTCGTTTCCGAGAAAAAGCCAAAAGGAGTCGCCCCGACTGAGGGACTCGGCGAGTATATAAAGAAATAATGGGGCACTGACCCTAAACAGTTTCTAAGAAAGAAAAAGCCTAAAAGGTCGCCTCGACTGAGGGACTCGGCGAGAAAAGATAGGAAACAAGGGCCCAGACCCTTAGTCGTTTCCGAGAAAAAGCCAAAAGGAGTCGCCTCGACTGAGGGACTCGGCGAGTATATAAAGAAACAATGGGGCACTGACCCTAAACAGTTTCTAAGAAAGAAAAAGCCTAATGGGTCGCCTCGACTGAGGGACTCGGCGAGAAAAGATAGGAAACAAGGGCCCAGACCCTTAGTCGTTTCCGAGAAAAGCCAAAAGGAGTCGCCTCGACTGAGGGACTCGGTGAGTATATAAAGAAATAATGGGGCACTGACCCTAAACAGTTTCTAAGAAAGAAAAAGCCTAATGGGTCGCCTCGACTGTGGGACTCGGCGAGAAAAGATAAGAAACAAGGGCCCAGACCCTTAGTCGTTTCCGAGAAAAAGCCAAAAGGAGTCGCCTCGACTGAGGGACTCGGCGAGTATATAAAGAAACAATGGGGCACTGACCCTAAACTGTTTCTGAGATAGAAAAAACCTAAAAGGTCGCCTCGACTGAGGGACTCGGCGAGAAAAGAGAAAAGAAACAAGGGTTCCGACCCTTAGACGTTTCTAGAGAAAAAGAGAAAAGAAACAAGGGTTCCGACCCTTAGACGTCTCTAGAGAAAAAGAGAAAAGAAACAAGGGTTCCGACCCTTAGACGTTTCTAGAGAAAAAAAAGAGAAAAAAGACAAGGGTTCCGACCCTTAGACGTTTCTAGAGAAAAAGAGAAAAGAAGCCAGGGTTCCGACCCTTAGACACTTCTTAGAGAGAAAAGAAGCTACCGCCGAAGAGTCGCCTCGACTGAGGGACTTGGCGAATAAAGAAGGAATCAAGGGTCCGAACCCTTAGAAGTTTATTAGAGAAAGGAAAAGTTATAGCCCAAAATTTACTTCGACGGCTAAAGAAAAAAGGGGGCTCGAAGTTAGAGGGTCACATCCACTGAAGCAGTCGGTCATATGGCAAACGAAGAGGAGTCATGAGGATGGAGTCATTTGGGATCTTGAATAAGGAGTCGGCAAAAATCGAGGCGGCTAATAAAAGGAAATTTTGAGGTGAGACAATATACTTTTCCATGCCCTGCTGAGTACGAGACATAGAAAAGTGAGGGACTAGTTGATGGGGTGTGAACCCCATGGGCTCGGGGCCCAAGAAGAAAAGAGATCAAACCCAGAAGAAGAAGAGAAGCCCAAGAAGAAAATGGAGTAAGCCCAAAAATAGATATGGGTCAAACCGAGGGGTCGGCTCGACCCAGGATTCGGCTCGACCCGGAGGTCGGCACGGGTAGGGGGTCGGTCTAACTAGCCGTTATTCCTACATTATCACCCATGAAACCTATTTACTACCCTATTATTACCTAATCATTACCCTACTTACTAACTAGCCGTTAGACACTTTATCAACCAACTTAATACCTATAACCCCCTAATTATCACCCATCAATACCCTACTAATGGTCCAACGGACACTTTTGGGGATGGGCTAGCTATAAAAGGAGAAGAAGAACACAAGGAAGGGGACCACTCATTCATACACACATGGGAGGACTCTCCCAAATACTACCACTCACTATTCTTTCATCCCCAAGAAGGCTCCATCACTCTCCCAAAGAGGAGGCACTCTTCCACAACCACTCTCCACTCGTCCAAGCAAGAAGACCACATGAAGAAGACTCTATATGGGAAGACTCCACCACTCTTCCACATACTCCATCTCAATGTACAAAGTATAGCTCTCTCCTTACACAAGATTTCCATATTACATATACAAAATAACCATACAACATGTACAAAAGCACCTACAAAACACATAGTGGAGTTAGGCTTGGCACAGCCCAAAAAGGCCCGTGGTTTTCCTTTCGGTTTCCACGTACAAAAGCATTGAGTTATATGTTTCTACTTATTTTTCTATAAGCCGCATGTGAAAGGTGAATCCACCGACCAAGGTTGTGTTGGACCTCCTTGGGCCCGAAAACCCAAAAACCAACAAACACCACTGTGACCCCACAGATCATCAACACGATATCACCTTTTAGTATCTGCCCAAATCTATGCATACTTGAATTTCATTTTTTGGTTTATGTGATGTTTCTTAGTAGTGTTTTTCCCCCCAAATTTCACAGGTAATGTTGTTGATTCAAAGATCTGCCACCCTACCAAAAGTGCATGAATGAAAAATAAGCAAGCTATTTAGAAGCAAGCTATATTATTATACTCAATAATTAGAAGCAATAACTACAATAAGCAGTAACAAACTTAGTATTTGGAGAATTGAATATTTGAAAAATTGAAATAGTGAGCATTGCAAATTAAAGAGATAGCGTTTAAGAAAACCAGGGAAACCAAAATCAGAGAAATTCCCCTGCCACCATCTTGAGTCCAAAAATCCCACCAATAACACATATTTGTTAATGCAACCCAGATTTAAACCGCGACCCGAACGCACGCCTACGGGAACCGGCTGAAGGCGGAGTCATAAGCGGCAATTGAACGACGTTACTCCCCCGCTTCGACCGGCGTCCACCAATCGACTTCGCCGTGATCGCACGAGCTTACGAATAGGGTCACCGACGAGTGTTTACAGTTAAGTGCCCTACGACTAGAATTCGGGTGTGGAGGTCCAGCGGTATAGCCAGACAAATTAAGACTCCTTACGCTACTGTACAGTGTAATAGATAGTGTGCCACGCGCTCACGGTGTGAGCGGTGCACCTACGCTTGATACCGTACATCACCAACAAACGGACGGCAGATAACAGTTCACACGTCCACACTTTAGGCAAAGTTCACACCGGAACTGCACTCTCTCTCTCTCTCTCTCTCTCTCTCTCTCTCTATATATATATATATATATATATATATATATATATATATATATATATATATATATTCC
Source organism: Ipomoea nil (assembly GCF_001879475.1). Lineage (NCBI taxonomy): Eukaryota > Viridiplantae > Streptophyta > Magnoliopsida > Solanales > Convolvulaceae > Ipomoea > Ipomoea nil. The sequence continues at coordinate 3,148,814 of NW_017617454.1, forward strand.
ATACAAATGAATTAAGATAGCAATTCATTCATGAGTTGCTAGAGAACGAACACATTTGCCTAATTTATAAAAAAAAATAAAAAAAATACCCAACAATGATAAATAAAATCTCCAAAGATACATCACCGCAGATGTACATCTACACATTAGCTATTAATTTGAGCAATTATTTGCTCGAATTCAAAAAATGATAACATCAAAACACATAAATAATCCAAACCATATATTCAATTGCACTATATAATATTTGATGTTTTATATTCAAAAATTAAAATCTCAATTCTTTATTACTTAGCAGAGGGATGGTTGGGGGCCTTTAGAGTGGACCTTCGTGGAAACACCGGGCTGGGTGTTCGGCCGCGAAGGTAAAGAATTCTGGAAAGCAATCCGATTGCAAAAATGCAGGGAGCCAGCAGTAATTAGCACATTACCCGACTGAGAGACTCGATTGAATAGGATAGATAGTCAGTCATAGGAATATGATCGACTGAAATCAATTCTGACTACTTTGAAAGATGAGTGAAAACCGCCTTGAAAGATGGGTGAGAGTATGGGAATATGGTTAGCAAGAAACGGATGAGTGGGCGAGGAACGCTGCATAAGCCGTTTCCCTACCCCGGTTGTGAAGTTAAAGCAATGTGTGAGTGGGTAAGGAAGGCATAATGAGTGGTTTTCTAAACCCAAACAATGAATATTGAAGAAGTGAGTCTTTCATTTATACATTACCATACTGAAATATATTTTTCTTACGTTAAAGTCAATAATTATGGACAAATACGCGAAAGCCTAGTGATTATGGTAAAGATGATGGTAATTAGTGATTTACCATATCAAGGCATCTGTACATAGAAGGTTTTAGGTTTCTGAACGTGGCAAATTGGGGAAGAAGAAGAAAAACAGGAAAAGATTTACATGCACCAACAAAAATAAAATCGAATTCATATTCAACACGAATGCTAATTGACTGTAAAAATTAGAAGAAAAAAAAAAACTTAGAATTGAAGACGAGCCCTCAATGTTTAAATCTGCCTGGTCTGTACTTTTGAAACACCCACCAAATCTTGATTGACTGCAAAAATAAAATATAACAGTGTAGCAGTGAACATTGTGAATATTGAGTTCTAAAATTTTGAACATTCAGTTCAAAAATTCTAAGCATTGAGCTTGCAAATTGTGAACATTGATTTTACAAGTTGTGTTTAACACAATAGTTGTGAACATATAATTTTGTCAATAATCGTCAATAAAATTCACCAAAATTACATACATTGTAAATAATCAAATGTAAAACACGAACATGAAGATGAGAACTGTAGGAAATTGTATATTATGAACTGTAGTTACAATGTACATGTAAGGGGAATATATATATATATATATATATATATATATATATATATATATATATATATATATATATATATATATATACTAATAAGAGCCCAAGAGAGTTAGGCCTATAATGGGTAGAAAAAATGGCGGTCACAGATTTTAATCAAACGAATGGCTCAGATTGATTAAAAGATTGATCAAATTTAAATTTTATACTAAAATTTCCTAAAATACCCACACACCGTTACTAATTTCGTTAAAATTTTAAGAATTGCCGTTAGTTCACCGTTAACTTACTCATTTATTTCAATAAAAAAAAAAAAAGGTCTTAGGTTCGAACCTCATCCCAATCAAAGTTGGCATAATTAGTACTCTATTTTACTCTTATTAAATTATATAAATAATAATTTAGTAGTTACAACAAAAAAATAATACATATGCATTTCTTTAATTTAGAATTATGTGTCCACAATGTCTTTATTAAAAAAAAAAATATTCATTATCAATAAATTAAATAAGATAAATAATTTTATTAGTTATATTGTCTTTATTTTTCTTCAATATAAAAATTCTTTATATTCAAATTTATTAATTGATTATATTCGCTACATTGTCCTTACAATGTCTTTATTCAGTGAAAAAACATTATTAATTATCAATAAATTAATTAAAAGAAATATTTTCATTAGTTATATTGTCTTTATTTTTCTGAAATGTAAAAATTTTTACATTCAAATTCATCAATTGATTATATTCACTACATTATCTATTATTTTTTTTGTGCACTATTTTCTTAATTAAATATCAAAGTTATAACATAAAATAATGTTATATATTTATTTACCAAGTATTTTATTATTACCATGAAAAAATTAAAAAAAATATAATTAATAAAGCCAACCATATTAACTACTTGAGAGATTTTGTGACAAAGAGAGTATTCAAATCACACAATAAATTGAAGTGAGAACTACCTCACAATGTCCTTGTTTGACAATCAGCAGTTAGCGGTTAGCGTTAGCGGATTATACTAGCGGATTTGACCAGCGAATTTATTTAATTATTAACATTGGGTAGAAAAAATGACTGCCAAATTATTAAATGAAATGAATGGTTCATATTGTTCAGGTTTTAATTTTTTTCTTTTAAGATTTTCTAATTTATTCTTAATTATATGATTATCCATTTAACTTTTCCGTTCATTCACCGTTAGTATAATTCTAATATTAAAGTCTAATATAGAATTATAACTACACCATTAATCTAATTCTAATATTAAAGTCTTAATAGAACTTAACCACAAATCCTAATGTCGGAATCTCCTCAAACAATATTAGTATATATTTAATATTTTATGCCCTAATTTTTATTTGTTCTCCCTTATGTCCCGTATTTGGTTTCAACCATACCTATACAATTATTTTATTGACAATTATAATCAATATTGACTATATTATCTTGCATTTGTAAACTTAGAATTACCTATTTAACCCGCACGGGCTTAGCTCAATGGTTTAGTAGGTAGTATTTGGGAGAAGAGACCAAGGTTTGAACCACGGCGGCGGCAATGCGGGAATTATGTCCAAAGTGGGCAGATTCCTTGTGCGTATCAGCATTTGGCCCTGTCTGCTGAACCATTGAGTCATCGTGATTTACAACTTCCCACAATGCTCTGTCGGGTCGGAGTGTGGGGGGCCCTTGGGGTTAGGGACTCAACCTTTGGGAGAAGAATTACCTATTTAAATACGCAAATTCAACCTTCAATTATCTATGCATGAACAATTTCAATATAATCTTGCCTTAATATATTTTAAAGTACTTATTTAAAAAAAAAAAAACATTGGGCATTATCCCAATCGCGCAATGCGCGTAAAAAACTAGTATATATAAGAAGAATCACATGGAGACTAGTATAAAGAGTCATACTATGACTCAAATACAAGAATCCTAATACTAGTCCTAATACTCCCCCTCAAGCACATGGTATACTTGTAACTTGTAGCTTGTCTCTGAGAAAAGAAGATTTAGGACCAGGCAATGCTTTGGTAAATATGTCTGCAAGTTGATCTTTTGTTAAGATGAAGTTAACTTGAATTTCTCCAGCAGCGACTCTATCGCGCACAAAGTGATAATCTATTTCGACATGTTTGGTGCGAGCATGAAAGATGGGATTGGCACACATATATGTAGCTCCGAGATTATCACACCATAATTTAGGGACTGAAATATCTAGAACATGAATTTCGCGTAGAAGGGACATGATCCAAATTACTTCAGCACAAACATCTGCTAGAGCTTTATATTCAGCTTTAGTAGAAGATCTAGCATCAGTTCTTTGCTTCTTGCAAACTCATGATATGAGATTAGACCCAAGAAAAAACAGCAAAGCCACTTGTGGATCTTCTATCCTCGGGACAGCCAGACTAGTCAGAATCAGAGAAGGCATGAATTTCTCTTGAAGATGACTGTCTGACTCATAGACCAAAAGTAACAGTTCCTTTAACATACCTTAAAACTCTATTTAGTTGTTCCCAGTGAGCAACTGTAGGCGCGTGCATGTGTTGACATAACTGATTGACTACAAAGGAAATATCAGGACGAGTAATAGTTAAATAATATAATGCACCAGCTAGACTCCTGTACTGTGTAGGATCATCATGTAAATCTATAGTGATGGGCACGCCTTTCAACACAGGAATAGGAGTATACAAAGGTTTGCATTCTGTCATTCTAGCACACTTTAGAATGTCATGCATGTATCTCTGTTAGGAAAGCAAAATTCCATCACTGTATTTGACTACCTCAATTCCAAGAAAAAATCATAGCTCACCAAGATCTCTAATTTTAAAAGGAGTAGAGAGTTTCAAAACTAGGTGTATAACTAGATTCGTATTGCTGCCCATCATAAGTATATCATCCACATAAACCAATATATATACACAATCATATCCCTAAGAGTAGTAAAATAAGGATACGTTCGTTTTTTATGCATGAAAACCAATAGATAGTAAAAAGGTGTGCAAACGATTAAACCAGGCTCTAGGTACCTTTTTTAATCCATAAAGTGACATTTTCAATAAGCAAACATGATTTGGATAGTAAGCATCAATATACCCAGTTGGTTGCTTCAATTCATATATACATTTTCAGAGAGTTTCCATTCAAGAAAGCATTATGAACATCCAATTGTTTAATAGACCATCCAGATGATAAAGCTAGAGAAAGAAGCAATCTGACTGTGGTTGGTTTAACCACTGGACTGGACGTGTCAAAGAAGTCTTGACCGGGCACCTGATTAAATCCTTTTGCTACAAGTCTTGCCTTATGTATCTCAATTGAGCCATCAGCTTTTCGTTTCGTACGAAAAACCCACTTACACCCAATAATGTTCATGCCCTGCTGAGATGGCACAAGCTGCCATGTTTGATTTTGTAGGAGGGCATTAAATTCTTGATCCATAGCCTCACATCATTCTGAATATTTAACGGCTTGAGTATAACAAGTAGGATCTGAAGGACAAACCTGAACAAATTGTGGAGCCTGAGACCGGCTCCGAATGTGCATCTCATGAGTCCAAATTGTGGACTTAACCGTCTTCCCACGAGGACGACCGTGAGGGCGTTTCACGGGCTGGTCCGCTTGGTTACGTGGCTCACGCTCGGGCGAGCCCAAGTGATTGGCGGTGGCAGCATGCAGCGGTGGAGGCGGCACGGGGTCGTCATCGATGGAGCTAGGTCGGACGGCAGTCATGCCAAGAGACGTAGAAACGGCAGCCGCGAGATGAAGAACTGACTCAGCCCACGGATGATGCTGCGCCGGTTGAGATGTCTGTGCAGTATTTTTAGTAGTAAAAGGATAAACTATTTCATCAAACCTTACATGCCTGCACACATAAACCTTGTTAGTCTGTAAATCCATGCATCTTTACCCCCGAAACGACTCATGATAGCCTAGGAAAACACACGGGGAGGACCAGAATGAGAGTTTGTGACGATTGTATGGCCGGAGATATTGATAACATAGACACCCAAAGACACGAAAAAAAGAATATGAATGGTTGGAATTATGCACTTTAAAATAGGGACTGAGATTATTTAATACAACAGATGACATTTTGTTAATTAAATAAACTGTAGTTTCAAAGGCAAAATCCCAGAACTTATATGGAACAGAGGTGCGGGCTTGAAGAACCAAACCAGTTTCAATTATGTGTCTATACTTTCTTTCGACACGACCATTTTGTTCATGAGTGTAGACACCGGATTGTCTATGAAAGATGCCTAATTGAGTAAAGGAATGATGTAATTTTTTGTATTTGGCTCGCAGATCAGACTGAATGGCTTTAATTTTTTTGTTAAAAAGCCGTTCAATCATTGTGTGAAACTTATCAAAGATGACATACAAATCAGATTTTAATTTCATGGGAAAATACCAAGTGTAGCGAGTATAATCATCCACAAAAATAACGAAATAACGATAGCCATCAATTGACAAAAGAGGGGCTGGACCCCAAATGTCTGTGCATATTAAATCAAGAACACTAGAACTGGAGGACTCAACACGTGCCAACGAGAATCGAGAGGATTTACCCAATTGACATGCATTACACAAACTATAATCATATCAAATAGAATTAATAGACGCATTAACCGAACACGACTGAAAAATATGAAGTAAGACACGATGATGTGGATGTCCTAAACGATCATGCCACACTGACGGAGATGTACGAGCTATAAGAAAAGCAGAGGGAGATGGTGCGGCAATTGGAAATCTATAAAGACCCCATGACTATTGCCTTTAAGTTGAATTTCCTTGGTGTTGATATCCTTCACAACAAAAAATGACGGGTGAAACTAAAAAAACACCTTATTATCTGATCTATTGCAAATTTTTGAACAGATAATAAAGATGTAGACAGACCGGGATCATGAAAGATATTAGACAATTGAAAGGAACGAGATGGGGTATTAAAAGAAGCATGCCCTACACGACTAATAGGAAGTGCCTTACCATCACCCATGCGCAATGTGTCATTACCCGTATACTCTTTTGATGTAGATAAGGCCGCAATATCTGGAGCCACGTGGTTGGTTGCTCCAGTATCTGGAATCCAAGCCTGAGAGCCATCTGAGTGGTCATTCTGATATGTCAAATTTGCTTGTGGAGGAGGATCATAACGATTGTAACAAGCCAAAGGTGAGTGCCCCGTACGACCACAGATCTGACAGACGAGCATTTCGCCGTTGTCGCCGCGTCCACGCTGACCGCCACGGCCAGTTTGCGACTTGCCGCCGCCACCTCCACGCTGGACACCTCGACTATTATTCTGTCCGCCGCGGCCTCCACGATGGGTCTTCCCACCTCGCTGAACGGCGAAGGCCGCCGGTGGGGCTCCAGGAGCCATACCACGGATGAACTCCTGAGCACCAAGAAAGTCAGCCAGCTCACCTAGGATTACGGCACCGCGAACAGAGAGAGATGCGGTTAGGTTTTGAAACTCTGGCCGTAAACCCCAAAACACATAAATATTCATCTCGTCTAACCCGACCGGCCTACCAGCCAAAGCAAGATCCTCTAAAATAACACGGGCTCAACCAATATAATCATCAACCGTGGAATCTCCCTGGCTCAGAGACTGGAGTTGGCCAAAGAGATTTAACGAGCGGGCGCGAGATACGGAAGCCAAAAACTGTTCAAATGACTCCCAAACCTCCCGTGATGTACGGCGTCCAACGGTGAGGTGCATAACTTCTTCACTAAGAGAAGAGATCAACATAGACATAAGAGCCCGATCATGCCGAAACCACGTGGCATGCTCGGGATTTGGGGCCGGCGAGGCACCGTCGACGGCGGGGAGGAAGGGCACCGGACCGGGATGAGATCCATCTACGAACAACATGAGACCATGTCCGTCAAGAAACGGAACGACTTGTGTCCTCCAAAATAGATAATTTTTATGGGTAAGCTTAATACTGATAAAGTGATGAGCAGTAGAAAGTGAAGTAATAGCAGAGCTAGTAGAAGACGTGATAGCTGAATTGGGAACGGTCCGTTCGGAGGAGTTAGCAGATTCGTCAGCCATTGGGATAGAGGAAAAAACCCTAGCTTAACTGATACCAGATGAGAATTGTATGAAACTGTATATTATGAACTGTAGTTACAATGTACATGTAAGCAGAATATATATACAAGAGGAATCACAGGGAAACTAGAATAGGGAGTCATACTATGGCTCAAATACAAGAATCCTAATACTAGTCCTAATAATGAATAAATCATAATTGTAACAACAAATTTGTCGCACTAACAACAAAAAAATAAAATCAAATTCATAATTCATCTTTTTACACATCGCTAGAAAAACCATAATCAACACGAATTGCTAATTGACTATAAAAATCAAGAAAAAACCGGAATTGAAGACGATCCATCAACATTTAAATCTGTCTGATCTGTTGCATCCTCCATCAACAAAATCAAAATTCAAACTCAGAAAACGAACGAAACAACGTAACAATTAAGCCATTTAGGAAAATAAAAGTGAATTCTTTTTTATAACTAAAATAGCATCGTTTTGAAGTAAAATGACGCCGTTTTGAACCCGGGTCCACTAGTAAACATGATTTTATTTTCTGCAGTTGTTATACCATGGTCACAACTATTGGTGAATACTAAATTGTGTATTTTTAGTATTGGAATTGTGAGTTTTTAAAATATAAATTGTGTTTCTAAGTTTTGAGAATTTGTGAATACAATATAGGGTCATCACAAATTGTAAATTTTTAAAAGGTAAATTGTAAACATTCAGTATGTAAATTGTGTATCTTTGGATCCGAATCCACCTTGCCGGGTCCACAGAATAATTTACCTAATTCTTGAACTCTATATTAAAATACAAATTAGTGTAATTCTTGAGTGATACTTAAACATATTTATAATTAATTTATTATAAATATTATATAATAATTAAATAAACAATATTTTAATTTTTCTTCAAACATTTTTAATATTTAATTGTCTTCGATCTTATCATATTAATTAAAATAGATCTTCAATTATTTTTTTTTTAAAATATTTGATAGATGGTAAATCACAATTCAACACATCTAGTATTATAAATATCACACTCATAAGTACAATAAATATATTTGATGTGTTTAATTTTCAAATATTTTACTTTAGTCGAAAATCATAAGGCAATGTTGTTAAAGAGGAAGAGTGAAAAGAATAAATTCTTGAGAAATATGATTACTTTACCAGTTAAAAATTCAACAAAACCACCTTTTATTATAAATATGATAAATAACTTTTAGGTCATTATTACATTACACAAACCTAGAAATTAAACTCTGAAAATTATAATATTCTTTTCGGAATGACTTCCATGACCACAACTTTTGTAGAAGCAAATGTGGTTTAATGTTTAATCAGATTTGAGGGTTTTGGCAATGTCAAGGACAAATCTATATTTCACATCAGCTTTCATGAGACGTTCCAAAGCAGTGTTGACATAGTCCATTGGGATAATCTCAACATCTGGTGTTATGTTGTGCTTTGATGAAAAATCCAGCATTTCTTGTGTCTCCTTCATCCCACCAATGCCACTCCCAGCCACCAATTTCCTACCTGTCATTAGTTCACACAAATATGCATCAATATTAATTAAGGTATGATAATTAAAGCCCAAATCCCAATTTAATTATATATACAAGGATGGATGGATATGATGTGCTTACCCATGAGCAATGGAAACACTGGCAAATCAAGTGGCTTTTCTGGGGCGCCAACAATTACCAGCTTTCCATTAGCTTTCAATAAACTCAGTAATGGCAGAAGAGGGTGAACTGCAGAAACTGTGTCTATTATACCATCCAATGTGTTCATTGCACCCTACTCAAAATACCAACCAACAAAGATAATATATAATAAGTACCGTACCCTTTCAAAGCACTAATTTATATATGTAATTAATGGAGAATTGAATTGTTACCTGCATTTGTTGTTGGTCATGGCTGATCAAGAACGAGTCTGCGCCAAGGTGTTGAATAGCCTCTTGCTTTTTACTAGCAGAGGTGCTAATCACGGTCACCTTAGCTCCAAAAGCCTTGGCGAATTTCACAGCCATATGGCCAAGGCCGCCTAGGCCGACAACGCCGATGTTCATTCCGGGCTTGTCAAGCCCGAAGTATCTCAAGGGGCTATAAGTTGTGATTCCGGCGCAGAGCAGTGGAGCTGCCTCCATGGGTAAATTTTCCGGCCACCTGAGCACAAAGTGTTTGTCGGCTACCATGATGTCGGAGTAACCCCCATATGTGATGACACCATTAGCGTTGTAAGTTGGTACAGCTCCAGGGCAGTGGTTTTCAAGATCATTGGCACAGCTTTCGCATTTGCGGCAGGAACCCACCATACATCCCACGCCTACTTTGTCGCCAACCTTAAATTTCTCGACCTTGCTCCCAACCTCAGTCACCACACCCACAAATTCGTGGCCAGGAACAATGGGATAGGTAGTGTTACCCCATTCATTCTTGAGCTGGTGAAGATCGCCGTGGCATATCCCACAGTACAAAACCTTGAATTGCACATCCTTTTCGCCCGTTTCCCTGCACCCATTAAAACCCAGAAATTAATTTTCACAACTATATATGCATTCAATATTGACCCAAACACAAATTTGGCATACCTTCTGGAAAACTTGAAAGGAGAAAGAACTCCAGAGGTGTCCCTGGCTGCCCATCCAAACGCCTTCACTGGGTGCTCGTTTTCATAACAAGTTGCTGCCATTTTCCTTATTGCAGTTGGATTGAGAGAATAAAGATAAGAGCGATCAGAAATGTTGGAAACACAACCAATTAGAGAATTGAGTGAGTAATGGTGAGGGCAATGCGTGCTTATATAGTGAGAGTAAAGATTTGTGAATAGTTGATACGGTGACGTAGGTGGTGAGGTGGGAATAGGCAGTGGGTAAAACGTCTGCGCTTGGTTTCACAAAGGGTGAACAGTAAAGTCAATATCCGAACTAATTCAACTTGTTCCACGGGACTAATTCAATTACTTGGACCAATCAAAAATCTCAACTCTATAACGTATTTACAAGGTCATTCGCTAGTATTTACTTGTATAATTGAAAATGTTTTTGATACGTTCACTGTGAACAAATATTAAAGGTGCAAGAAAACTACAACAACCACAAAATAAAGAGTTAAGGTTGGAAGGAAGGAATTAAGGAGAAAAATAATTATAATTCGGTGGAAAAAAAATAAGGTGAAAATAAAGTAGGAATTACAATTACATTGTTTGGTAGGGAGAAATAATGAAAACGAAAGAAATGATATAAAGACTAAAATACCCTTATGTAATAATATTAATAAGGAATAAGGGTCAAATTTGCCATCGAACGTAACGTGAAAATGCAATTAGACCATTCAATATTGTAAAGTCATGCAATTTGTCCCAAGTGACCTACAATGGCAGGTTACCAACAAGTAATTAATTAAAAATTATTTTTTTTTAAAAAAAAAAGACTAGCTCCTGTGATGGCGGGCTGTCGACGGTAACCTTCTTCCACCTCTCTTCCCCCGATGCGTACAGCTCTTTTAATTTCTTTTTAAAAATTTTAATTAATTACTTGTTGGTAACATACATGCTATTGCAGGTCACTTGGAACAAATTGCATGATTTTACAATGTTGAATGGTCTAATTGCACTTTTTTTAGTTGAGTGGTCAAAATTGCATTTTCACGTTACGTTCGATGGCTAATTTGACCCTTATTCCTATTAATAATAACATTCAAAAGTCAAATATGTCATTTCCTTCCATTTCACTTTTCATTGTATGGATGAATTCATTGAATTGCAATTCAATAAATTGAGGGAATTGCAATTCGCTCCAACCAAACAATGTAGTTTATCATTTCATTGAATTGCAATTCAATGCCAATGCAATTCATGCCAACCAAACACCCATTCTTTTAGTCTTCAGTCTTTTTCCCTATTCTTATATATGTTTGATTCAGTTTTCTTATTTTCATGCTCTTTACCATTACTTCCTCTGTGTATTTAAATTAAGAACAAGTTCACAGAGTTTAGGATCATCATTATTATTGTGTAATTTTGGCTAATGTCATTGGAGAGAAGAAGAACTCCAATTTTCTTCACGAGTATCTGTGCTTTTGTTTTCCTTTCGATATTTCTGCTTCCATCTGTAATCATAGGTAGAAGCCGTGGAATCGTTCCACCTCCAGCTGCCACTTCAGCCCGGTACGCCGTCCAGTGACGCGATCCCATCCGCCCCGGCCTGTAACAGTTTTTAAATCAAATTCTTTTAACAAATATTATATGTAATGATATAGCTGTAGGGATTTTAAATTTGACATTTTAAATCGATTGAAGCTATTAATTATTATATTTAAAAAATTAAATATCACCACATAAATTGAAGTACATGAACTATTCGTAGTCGGATTGCATTTTATTTGGCCTGTTGATGTTATTTTGTCCATCACTTAAGTAATTAAAAAAGTTAATTGACCTAATGTTGTCCCATGCATATTGGCCGCCGTTGGTTTATGTATTGGAGCGCAAGATTATGATTCAAAAATGATGTTGTTTTGTTTAAATTAATATAGTCTTTAATTTTTCTTCTACCTTTTCTGTTTAGTTTTTAATTCTATCATTGTTGTAATAAGTTGATAATATCTTAATTGTATGTAAATAAATTTATAACTAAAGGTTCATAAATGGAGTGTTTGACATGTAATCATGATTATAGTATAGTTGTAAGGAATATTTGATTGAAAACTAGCAAGTTTTTATTATGAGATTAAAGAATTGATTTTATAAACTTTTTTTTGTACATCAGACAAATAAAAAAAGTCCCAAAGGTAGAACTGTCAATAACTCAATACGGCTGGCTCGTCACAGGTTGAAGAAAAACGGGCTGGCCTGTTTTTCATACGGGTTGGGATACTAGGGGGAACATGGGAATCTAATTTCTTGAAAATGAGAGAATTTTAATTCCGTCAAATTGCAATTCCCTCCAACCAAAAGAATGAATTTGCTTGCCTTCGGAATTATGTGGGAATTAGGTGAGAATGAAATTGTAATTCCCTCCAACCAAATGCCTTGTCAATCCTTTTCTTGTCCCATATTAATAAGAAAATTTGTATGTATGTAAGTATGTTGCCTTTCACATATAGGGCGATGGGTTAGAAGGAAGGAAGGAAGGAAGTAGGAAAAGTATTGTAATTGAAAAAGAATAAGATGGAAATAAAGTAGGAATTCAAATTACATTGTTTGGTAAGAAGAATAGAATTATTTAAAATGAGGAAGGAAAAAGTGATATAAAGATAGGATTATTAAAATACTGACCGGATACCACATGGTACTTTGATAAATTTTAAAACATTAAATTAAAAATACACATTAACATTAAACTATTCACATAATGCATGTATAGTAACTAGCAGGGCCGGTCCTATCATTTTATAAGCCCGGGGCAAGATAAAAAAGATGGGCCCCGGTTAATATATATTTCATGCCTAAAATTTAAATTAAATAAAGAAAAAAATTATTAATATCAATAACTTTAAATAAGATTAACAAGCATTCAAAAAAAAAAAAAAATAAGATTAACAAGTTTTTAATAATTTTACATACACAACAATAATCACAAAATTTTTTTAGGTGATTTTCTTAATGTAAAATAATAAATAATCGTATAAGTGCCTTCATAAATAAATAATATTATAGTTTATAAAAATGAATAAATAATTTAAAATCGAGTAAACTTATAAACAATTACATTGTTATCATAATAAATAATAAATTAATTATTATTAAAAATTTATAAAACAATAATTACAAACATATGTGAAGCTAAAAATCTTTTTTGACTACGAGCAAGAAATTAAAATATTTCAAAATGCAATAAAAAAATGCAAAAAGATATGAAACATAATTACTTTTTATAAATACTTTTTCTTTTAAATAGATAAATTTTAATTTTTTTTTTAGAATAATTTGAATATAGTGTCACATGATAGAAACTTCTATATTACATTGATTAGATATTCATAAAAAGGTACGGAGTAAATTATCATTTAATTTTTTTATAATTCAATCTCAAAATATATCATATAACCCCATCCGTCCTATTTTTACGTGTCTTGTTTGTTTAGCATGAGTTGATTGAAGTTTTTTAATATAAGTATATAAAAATTTATAAATTTAGAAACTGCATTAAAAATTTAATATAAAAATTTATATATTTAATATAAAAAAATTTCATAATACGTTTAGTATAAATATATGAAAAAATTTATATATTTAAAAACTACATTAAAAATACTACTCCGTATTAAACACAAAAAAGAAGTAAATTTGAAGAATTTTAAAATGTGAAGGGAAGGATTAGATCACCGGTCTTTAAATTAAATGAGATTAAAATTCAAGTATTTTACCAACCAAGCTAACTCACCTTACTATGAAATATATGTATATAAATTACTTATACTCAATACATATATACTATATATATAAGAGGTAGGATGGGACCCTCCCCAAGCATGGGCCCTGGGCAAGGGCCCAACCTACCCTTGCCCCAGGGCCGGCCCTGGTAACTAGTAAATCCAATAAATATGATAATAAAATTATTGGACATTATTATATTACACACTCATTACTATTGAAATAATATAATACTTAGAAACTCTCAAAATTATAATATTGTTTTGCGAATGACTTCCATGACCACAAATATTCTTTTGTAAAAGCAAATGTGGTTTAATGTAAGTTTATTGAGATTTGAGGGTTTTGGCAATGTCAATGACAAATCTATATTTGACATCAGCTTTGACGAGACGTTCCAAAGCAGTGTTCACATAATCCATTGGGATAATCTCAACATCTGGTGTTATGTTGTGCTTTGACGAAAAATCTAGCATTTCTTGTGTCTCCTTCATCCCTCCAATGGTACTCCCACCCACCAATTTCCTACCTGTTAATTAGTTCACACAAATATGCATCAATATTAATTAAAACCCAAATCCCAATTTAATTATATGTGCTTACCCATGAGCAATGGAAACACTGGCAAATCAAGTGGCTTTCCTGGAGCTGCAACCATTACCAGTTTTCCATTAGTTTTCAATAAACCCAGTAATGGCAGAAGAGTGTGAACTGCAGAAACTGTGTCTATTATACCATCCAATGTGTTCATCGCAGCCTACTCAAAATACCAACCAACAATGATAGTATATAATAAGTACCTTATCCCTTCAAGGCAGTAATTTATATATATATCTGTAATTAATGGAGAGTTTTATAGTTACCTGCATTTGTTGTTGGTCATGGCTGATCAAGAACGAGTCTACGCCAAGATGATCAATAGCCTCTTGCTTTTTACTAGCAGAGGTGCTGATCACCGTCACCTTAGCTCCAAAAGCCTTGCCGAATTTCACAGCCATATGGCCAAGGCCGCCTAGACCCACAACGCCGATGTGCATTCCAGGCTTGTCAAGTCCATAGTATCTCATGGGGCTATAAGTTGTGATTCCGGCACAGAGCAATGGAGCTGCCTCCATGGGTAAATTTTCCGGCCACCTGAGCACAAAGTGCTCGTCGGCGACCATGATGTCGGAGTAGCCACCAAATGTCGTGGTCTTATTAGCGTTGTAAGTTGGTACAGCTCCAGGGCAGTGGTTTTCTAGATCATTGGCACAGCTTTCGCATTTGTGACAGGAACCCACCATACATCCCACGCCTACTTTGTCCCCAACCTTAAATTTCTCGACCTTGCTCCCAACGTCAGTCACCACTCCAACAATTTCGTGGCCGGGTACAATGGGATAGGTAGTGTTACCCCATTCATCCTTCAGCTGGTGAAGATCAGTGTGGCATATCCCACAGTACATAACCTTGAATTGCACATCCTTTTCGCCCGTTTCCCTGCACCCATTAAAACCCAGAAATTAATTTTCACAACTATATATGCATTCAATTCGCTACGGATCAAAATTGACCCAAACACAAATTATTTGGCATATATATACCTTCTGGAAAACTTGAAAGGAGAAAGGACTCCCGAGGTGTCCCTGGCTGCCCATCCAAAGGCCTTCACTGGGTGCTCGTTTTCATAACAAGTTGCTGTCATTTTCCTTATTGAGAAAATCAAGAAAAGAGCGATCAGAAATCTTGGAAACACAAGCAATTGAGTGAGAGTAATGGTCTGGGCAATGCGTGCTTTATATAGAGAGTAAAGATTTGTGAATAGTGGGTAGCGTGACGTAAGCGGTGGGTAAAACGTCTCCACCCAAACTAATTCAATTTGTTCCAGTGGACTAATTCAATTAGTTCAACCAATTAAAAATCTTAACTTTATACAGAGTATTTACTTGTACTACTTATTATTTTGAGAATTGACCTCTCGTTTCAAAGAATCACTTTGTACACCACAAGATAATTGACTAGTATTTACTTGTATAATTGAAAATGTTTTTAAAACAAATTCTTTTAACAAATATTGTATGTAATGATATAGCTGTAGGGATTTTAAATTTGACATTTTAAATCGATTGATGCTATTAATTATTATATTTTAAAAATTAAATATCACCGTATAAATTGAATTACATGAACTACTGACCTAATTTATTTGGTTAATTAGATTAGATAAAGTAATTTAACTCATTCTTCCAAAAGGTTGAACCCCAACCCTAAGGGCAAAGTAATTTAACTCATGACATGCATGTTGGCCGTTGTTGGTTGATGTATTGGAGCGCAAGGTTTTGATTTAAAATGACCTTATTTTGTTTAAATTAGTAAAGTCTTTATTCTTTTTTCTTTTTCTTTTTCTATTTAGTTAGCAATCACTTTTGCTTGGGTACATGATGTGTTAAGTATAAATATATCATGTCAAGTAATTCTATCATTATTCTAAATTTATAATATGTCATTTGTATATAAATAAATTTAAAATTAAAGGTTCATAAATGGAGTATTTGACAAGTAATATCAGCTAAATTCAATGTAGTTTTTAAAAGATTTATGAGTTATAATAATCTTTCTTATTATAAAAATATCAAAATTTCATCTTCTAATAGTTACTCTGTATAAGATTTATGTGTATGTTAATTTACATCAATCATATAATTTTATTATCTTTAAAAAAATTATTGGATATTTTTCAATTACACGTACACCGCGTGTGTTTATAACTAGTTGATTTTATAAACATTTAGTTAATAAATTATGTACATGTAGTTAGGAATGTCAAAGTGGATCAAAACTCGTTGGTCGACTGCACCCACCCTACAATGGAGCAATAGTTATGCTGTGCAACCGAATGTACCATGCGCATGGTGCATACGGTTCAAAACGACGTCGTTTTGATTAAAAACGCGCGTCCCACTTTAAAAAAAAAAATCAGGTTCGACTCTCAGCAATAGCATTATTGTGGATATATAGTTATGAAATTGTGGATATATAGTTATGAAATTGTGGTTATATAGTTATGAATTTATGGATATTTAGTTCATTCATTGTGGATATTTAGTTCAATCATATATTGTGGATATTTAGTTCATTCATTGTGGATTTTTACTTCATTCATTCATTCATTGTGGATGTTTACTTCATTCATTCATTCATTGTGGATTTTTACTTCATTCATTCACTGTGGATATATAGTTATGAAATTGTGGTTATATAGTTATGAATTTCTGGATATATAAAAATACTATTGCCGGGAATCAAACCTGATTTCTTCTTTAAGTGGGACGCGCGTTTTTTTAATCAAAACGGCGCCGTTTTGCAACCGTATGCACCTTGCAATGTGCATTCAGTTGCACAGCATAATTTGCGACAATGGAGTGGGTTTGGACCATGAAAATTATGGACCGCAAAAATGTGCGCTTAACGAGACATGCCCTTTAAATATTACTCCGTAAAAAATTACATGTTATTAATTTTTATTCTTGTAATGTAATTCTTGTTATTTTCTTTTTACTCTTGCAAAATCTTTTAATGTTTATTTATGAATCATGATTTTAATTGTTAATTATAATTTTTTTTTTTGAAAAATATTAAGCATATTTGCCCAATGGTTTAGGGCTACTTGAACCCTAGCCCACTAGTTTTGCGGGCCAACCAGCAAAAGCCCGTAAAAAAATTAGGCCTACAGTGGGATATGTGGCAAATTATGCTGTGGAACTATGTCGACCTTGCAAGGTGGACACGGTTTCAAAAAAAAGAGTTCAAAAATTATGAATATAGAGTTCTATAAGTATGAATATAGAGTTCTGTAATTGTTAATATAGAGTTCAATAATTGGGGATATGTTGGATCGCTTTGTCAAATTATTTGCAATTAACATGTTATATATCTTTTTTTTTTAGTACTATTGACTCTGTCACAGACTCACAGTGTAGTATCTGTTCATAACTACTTTCTTAACCTAGTTACTAAAACAAAAAGAGTCAATATCACCTCAGTGAAGCTTGAACTTTAATCTCTCACTTGGGAGTCCCACTTGGTACTAAAAAAACATGTTATATACTTGTAGTAATAATATTGTTTCTAATTAGTAATAATTACGCAACAACAAAACCAACGTTAATAAAGACACTATTTATATAAACTAGTATTTTCGCCCGTGCGATGCACGGGATGAATTTGTTATAATATATTAAAAATATTTGGATTGATATATAATCATTTAAATTAGAACATCAAATATTATATAGTGCAACTGAAGATATGGTTTGGATTATTTATGTGTTTTGATGTTATCATTGTTTGAATTTGAGCAAATAATTGCTCAAATTAATAGCTAATGTGTAGGTGTACGCATGCAGTGCTGTAACTTTGGAGATTGTATTTATCATTATTTAGTATTTTTTTTATAAATTAGGCAAATGTATTCGTTCTCTAGCAACTCAGTTATAGGAATGAATTGCTATCTTAATTCATTTGTATGGAATATATATTTCTTTGTCTAGATATATAGCAATTTTGTCATTTAAAAAACATAATATCACCGATTGTATTTATACATTATTGAAACCTCTTTGTAGACGACATTAGTAGTAGCAATGCAATCCAGTCCTTCATTGTATAGAGCTAACACCTTCAGTCCATCAGGATAGGTGACTCGGGTGAAAATATATAATGGTAGAGTATTAGTCAATTAGCGATTCTTTTATATTTTAAGTCAATTAGTAATATCAAATTCATTTTCAGCAAATTATTCTTTTATATTTTTAGTCAATTAGAATATCATATGCAGTATATTCAAAAAAAAGAATATCATATGCAGTGATATTTTTACCTAATTTTCGTTCCATTTTTAATTGATAATGTATAATATTATTATTGAAATATTTCTATTTTATTTTTAATTTATCTTTAATATTGTTTAAAATATGCATTTACTGTTTATGGTGTATAATTATTATTGAAATATTTGCGTCAAATTTTAGTTTCCGTTCCATTTTTAATTAAAATGCAATGATCTAACCATATATATTTTTTTTTCATATTAATCAATTATGGATCATTTTTTTTTTATTTGTAGTAAACTATTAGTATTCATTTCTTTTTATATTTTTAGTCAATTTGTAATGTCATATTCATTTTCAGCCAATTATTCTTTTTTATTTTCACTCAATTAGTCAATTAGCCAATTCGAATATCATATGCAATGATAATTTTTACCCAATTTTTGTTCCATTTTAATTGATGATGTATAATATTATTATTGAAATATTTCTGCTTCACTTTAATTTTCGTTGCATTTTTAATTTACCTTTACTATTGTTTAAAATATGTCTTTACTATTGATGTTGTAGAATATTATTATTTAAATATTTCCTTTTCCTTTTAATTTACTTTTACTTGATGATGTAGAATATTATTATTAAAATATTTTTGTTTCATTTTTAATTTTCATTTTATTGTTTAAAATTGTGAAAGATTTATGACATAATTATGATTTGATATTTTATATTGTATAATATTATTGTGAAAAATTAAAATGCAATGATTTAATTATTTCCTTTTCTATTTTAGTCAATTATGGATCATTTTTTATTTTCAGTCAATTATTAATATTCATTTCCTTTTCCAATTAACCTAACTTCAATTCTTTTTTTTTTTCATTTTAAATTTTTAGTGAATTATTAATATTTATTTCTTTTTTCAATTTACCTAATTTCCATTCCATTTTTAATTGATGATGTAGAATATTATTGTGAAATATTTATGTTCCCTTTGGAAGAATAAATTGTTTAAATTGGTTATATAGGGTACTATGTTAGTATGTGAGAGCATTGAATATGGAAACAATATTACCAAGAGTATATTTTAGTTAATTTCTATTTTACATTTGCTTATAAAATAAGTTGTATTAAATTAGTTGGTGATAAACATCCAAAAATTCTACACGGTAATACCATACATAATATTACCAATTATGATATTATGATATTACATAATTAATTAATGTCTTTTCTACACGGTATTATAAATACGTAAAAAAAAATACAGAGAATTTGCAAACAATAATGTTACCAAAAATATTATTATATTATAGAATATAAGTAATGTGTTTTCTATATGGTATTATGTTATTACGTTAATACGTGAATATGGAAATAATATTACCAAGATTTTAGTTAATATCCATTTTACATTTGCTTACAAAATAAGCTTTATTAAATTAGTTGGTGAAAATACAACTACGCATGAAAGATGAATTCAATCTAAAAATGACAGTTTATAGTTCTGTATGTGCACATGAACACATGTTTGAAGGCTCAAAAGAATCTTCTAGAAGTGTACGTACAAAAAAAAAACGATTTACTAAAGATAAGTACAATTTCAACTAATATATACTTTACCAATAATATTAATTTCTATTTTCTACTATATTATAATTCTATTTACTATTATATGTGAAACATTTATTTTTTAAGTTAAACGAAAGAAACTATGATTACCGAGAGGAAAATTGTAGTGAGGGACTCTTAATTGTTTTCACCCCTTCAAGGATGATGAGTTTTGTTCATATGAAGATAAGATAGTAGTGATGTAGGTTGATTATTTATAATATATCTGAAAGTAAAATTTGAGCTCTAAGATCATATAGGGCACTCTTTGATCCTAAATTAATAAATAATTAGTTATATACACATTTAGCAGTACCAATGTTATTACTAATACTTTATATATATCTGCAGTATTGAACCTTTAATGTGAGATAAGAAAGAAATAATAAGTTAAATGATGCCTTTATTTGGATGCTTTGGGACTATTACAATGCTCCATCACTTTGCAAACATGTACAACTTTGGCTTTATTTTATACTTTAGATTATACTTTGCTTATCCTTTGGATTTTAATGTATTATTTTAAGCTACTTTATTTATTAACATTAAAAAAATACATTTTAAAGTGTGACAATTTATACTAATAAATCATTTAAAAAAGTGACAAAAGATGATTATAAAATTTGAGGTCACTGCATCAACTTAAAAAAAAAATGTTTTATTGCTACGGTTTACCTCAATCATCTCATACATATCAATAATGTTTCTTAGAGGGGTCTAATCAACATAAACTGAAAAAAAAAATGACAATCATAAACAAAATATGTACAAAAATAAATGATAAAAACATTATGATAATGATTAAGACATATAAAAAAAAAAAAAGATTTCTACTATTGGTATATGTTGATCTCACACTGTAGTCTTCAATTGATTGTCCCTATAAACAAATAAACTACTTAATAAAAAAATACATATACAAAATACAATAAAAATAACAAATTATATAATTTACTTTGTATACACATACAATTAGAAAATCAATAAGTTAAGAAGGTTTCCCTGCAATGATCTTATCCAATGGGAAGTATATCTCAACGACCCTATCAATAACGTCAAATATGTTAATAAAAAAAAAAATTATTCAGATGTAGATTAAAGTTGTAAATGAAACTTACCAATGAACTGTTTATCATCTACAGACTTCAAGGATGAAAATGATTTCAATAAATAAATTTGTCTAGGAAAGTTGTCATTTTTTTTTTATTCTTTAACCAAAGTAGCATAGTTGAATTACAACATAAAATAATGAGTGCATTTTTTGTAAATACAAAAATTATTTATCACCATAAAATTTTTAATGGTATAAACTTTTCATTATTTGAAAAGCTAACAATACTTACCAACATGCTCCCTTGGTATATGAGCATGAAGTTCCCTACAATGGAGTAAAAAGAAAAGTTTTATTTTGCAATTTATTTTTGCAGTATAGGAAGTAGCTATGTAATTCATCTTTTTCCAAATTTCATATATAACACGAGTTCTAGAAAAATAAAAAAGCAAAATCGAAAAAAATACCATTTGATGTGAAATACGCACTCTCTAGATTTTATGGAATCACTCCCCTTTCTCTATGTGACTTCATATAGATGCACACCAATCACCATCTAATAGCTTTGAAAGTCTTCAACGGAGAAATATCCTGGGTTAGGATAAACATTAGAGTCGTAGAAAAAAGCAAAATTGAAAACAAAATATCTCTTAATCGTGAAATATGCACTCTCTAAATTTTATGGAATTACTCCCCTTTCTCTATGGGACTTCATATAGGTGCGCACCAATTGCAATCTAATAGCTTTGCAAGGTCTTCAATGGAGAAATAACAGTTGTATGTTAGTATACATATCTATATCTCTATATACAATTACTCAATATAAATAAATGAATAAATGAATATAAGGAAAAAAATATTACCAATTAATAGATTTTACCAATTAGGTTAATACGTGAAAATGGAAACAATATTATCAATTAATAAATTCTAATTAATTTCTATTTTACATTTAGTTACCAAATAAGTTTTACAACAAAAGTTTGAGCGGGAAAATGAAATAGGAGGATTTTACTTTTATATATATATAGATAGATATAGATATAGATTATGAAACCACGTCACTTTTTTTCCTTTTTACTATATATATATTCTACTACGAGGCTGAAAAAAAAGGTTAATGACTTCGTCTCCTCCGGAGAAAATGAAGCAAGCTTTGTCAAATGTCAACTACTAGTATTTATGCCAACCTTGAAATTATTGTTTTCTTAACGTAGAAGAAAAATGAGCAATCCACAATTGGAGAATTTTGTCACGAAAAATATTTCACCGACTTTCAAAAACTTACTTCTAATTTTTACTTTCCTATGTGTTTAAATTTGATTGAAAAAAAAAAAAAAAAAACGAATGGATAAAAATCATGATCCTTATATTGAGCAATCAAAGCATGTCAAATCATAGAAAATAGAAAATGAAACTAGGAATTGGGAGCACATGTAGAATTACTCTTTTGTCACCAACTGCCATGAAAATTATAATTTATTTATTTAGAATTCTATTATATGTATTTCCTATTTCTATTCCTTCGTTTTTATTCTCCATGTGATAATTAATGATAAATTATCTTCATCCTGTTATAAATATTTCAATTAGTGGCCATTAATCTTGAGACTCTTCATTTGCCTTCTACTTAATATCTTGTTTATGATAAGTATGTGAAAGGTTGTAATGGTCCCTATAAATTGAGGGTGAAGGCTTAATGAAAAGATAGTCTTATGAAATTGTGTTCTATACATTGTGTTCTTCATCTCCCTTTTACTTATCTATTCTATATACTCATATACATACAATCAAGAAGCAGTACCGTGCAAACATCACGCGAGAACTGAGCTAGTTGATAGGCCAAATTACAACACGTTATCAGCACGAGTCTCTATTGTAATCTCCGGCGAACGGTACTATTGGTTCATTTTCCCGTGCATTTTGTTTTTTTTTTTTTAATCATATGCCATTGTTTATATATAAATATTATGTGTATATATGGCTATGAGTTTGGTTTGGAACCTTCAATTATTGTTTCTATAAAATGAGTGATTATTCTTCTGGTTTGTTAACAACTTTTGAGTGATGAACCCCTTATCAAGACATTGTTAAGAATTTGGGTAAATACATGAATTTGTAAATACATATTATTTTTATTTATTCTCTCAATTCTTGTATATGAGTTAGGCTCTATATGAACCACGAATCCATGGTGCTTTGAGATGGTAAATACATGTAGTTATATGCCAAATTATATGTATATGTATCCATGTATGTTCTATGACTATGGATATCGAATGCATAATCGGTCCTTATTATATGTTTGCATCGGATTGCTGTGTTTGTATTAGAATGCTAAGAAACATGTATGCATATTTATGTAAAAGATGTTTCTTCATCCATTGCTTGAACATGTATTCAAAATATTGATTTTTTTTTCAAGTTGTCATATTGCTTCCTAAAGTTGCATCAAATGATGATCTTGTAGACCATGCCTTTCATAGAAAATTGTGAATGATTTTTAATTAAGATTGTTAAAGTTTATTTTGTGGAAGCTTAAGAGTGAGTAAGACTTTAAAGTTTAATTGATGACTTGGGAGCATCAATTCGGTGTATTAGAGAATGAAACACCACTCGTTGCCTGTAGCGCGAGTTGATGCTATAAAACGAGTCGATGCTTGCTGCATCAATTCGGTGTTTTCGCACCGATTCGTGCCTTGTTGCTTGTAGCACGAGTTGATGATATAAACACGAGTCGATGCTTGTTGCATCAATTTGGTATTTGCCTCACCAATTCATGTTGCACCATTTCGGTTTTTGTGTATATTCGAAAGATCAATTTGTTTTCTGATTTTATCTTTTGACTTCATCTCGGAAAGTTCATTTTGCATCTAGAAGATGTTAAATTCCTTATTTTGCTATAAACATGTGATATTATGAATGTATATGAGAACATATGATATATGTTTTGTAGATTACGTATTCAATTGTCAAATGTGAATTTATTGAACTCGCTTATGAAGGAAGCAATTGTTGGGTTCTAGATATTGAAATTTATTTGGCATCCAAAGAATTGAGCCAAGCTTTTGTTGCTAAGTCACAGAGCACAGATGCCCAGAAGGCACAAGCTCTCATTTTCATATGTCACCACTTGAACCACGATCTTAAAAATGAGTATCTGATTGAAAAAGAACCCCTTGCATTAATGGAAGTCCCTGAAGGACTATTCCGACCAAAAGTCATCAAATGTTCTTCCCCAAGACACATTTTGGCTAGTTTAATCTCATGTTTAATTTTGAGATTATAATGTAAGTCAATGATTAACTATAATTCAGCTATGCACAAAATAGTCTCGCAATTGAAACTCTAAACAAGAAGTTTCAGATAAATATTTAATTGGAAAGACATTGCCAACTTTTCATGCGAGTAATTTGTACTCCAGCAGTAGTACAAGACAACAAATTATGCGAAGTATCCTAAGCTGATTTTAGCACTCCTTGTGGCTAAGAATCATAACTAGTTGTTGATGAAGGATCAAAAGTGCATGTCTGATTGATTTTGCACAGGTGCTTGAAGCACATAATGTTACCTAGTTGAGTAACTTTATAAGGGGTTGCAGTCGAGATTATAATCGGTGTGGTATGAGTTTCGAGCTTAGAATAAGAAACAAAGTGATCAAGATATTCAAGGACGACCAAACCCATCGAGGCAAAATCCTAGCCAGAAGCAGGTTTGCTAACAATTGGGTCTGAAGGGCATTGATCCCTACGTGTCGCGCATCAAAGCATTTGGTCATCGGAGAATGAACCTCATCTTGATGATTCTAGCTAATTTGCCTGAAGCAAATATTGCGATAAATGAAGATAATGAAATGACGAGGTATTGATGAAGAAATGATTGGTGTCAGGATAATGTTTTGAACAATGCATGAAAATATATTCATGGCCAAAAAAAAGTTAGTTCATGCCTGAAGCATGAAGTATCCGAGTAGTTAGCTCATGCTTGAAGCATCCGAGAAGTTAGCTTATGCTTGAAGCATCCGAGAAGTTAGTTTATGCCTGAAGCATCCGAAAAGTTAATTCATGACCGCAATATTCGGAAAGTTAAGTTATTTTTTGACGCAAATTATTATGAATGCAAAGTTATTTTACTTTGCTGTTTTTCACTTTTTCCCTGCTAATTTTACTACTCGAAGTGACTATTCGGAAAGTTTACTTCTATAAGCTTAACTTTCTAATCTTACTTCTTGAAATTTAACTTTTCGAATGTTTTTTACTTTCTGGAACTTTATTTTTCGGAGGAAGTTTACTTCTCGGAGTTACTCCTCTTAGTTTGCATGCTTATTTATGAAAATTTTTTCTCATGCATGCAACATGATTTTCGTATGAAATTGACTGGTTGCTAATTCAAAATTGAATTATTATCAATCCCAGAAGGATTGCTATTATCAATAAATTATGATAATAATCTTTTGACTAAATTTAAGATGTCAAAATGTCGAATCCATCTCCGAGTATGGCTTAGTGCAATTTTGTGTTATTTAAGGGGTAGTATACTATACCCCTTTATAAAAATGATCCTTGACTTATGCCTTACATGATATGATTGATTTATATGTTATTAATTTGAAAGATAGAAGAAAATGATATCATATCATTTTGCCCGAAGCAAACGAAGGAATAAATCATTTCATGTTAGTTTGCCCGAAGCAAATGGGGGAGTGAATTATATCATGTGAATTTGCACAAAGCAATTTCCAAACCAGTGAGTGAACTAATGTAAAGTTGAGGATAAGGATTTTTGGGAGATCTTGAAGATCTATTTTATTTGACAAGCTTCATAGCTTCCCTATGATTGTTGTGTACCCTTATAATATCATTTGATATGTATGCTTTCATATCTGATTATATATTTTCTTGTTGGGGACATCAGTTTTATATGCTATTGTGGTTATCACAATCTCACCTACTGCATATCATAATTATTCCCCTAGAACCTAGTACGTGGTATAAAACCAAACATTTCCCATCTGCGTTTTATTCACAGTGTGCAGTCTTTTTCCTATATCACCACCATAGCGTACCTTTGTGGGCATGTATATGTTGATTATAAACCTCCGTCTGTTATTTAAATTCTTAGAGCCCATGATAAGGGATCAATATATAAATTAGGTACGCTGACTGCACACTTTATGAAGATCATTTCACGGCATTAGGGGGGGATAAGAGTTCAAATTTTATAGAATGCCGGGAAATTCTATGAATGATTGATCTTCAATATTTGAATCCACGTACTAGGTAGACTGAACTAGAAGTTCAGAAGAAGTAAACTGAACTGGAAGTTCAGAAGATAATTAATATGCCAATATATATATATTGATCATAAAAAGAGTGACTAGGTCTTATATATTTTCCCCAACTTGGACCATATGTATCCACCGATGCTCCTTGACGCTAGAAGCGTGGAGACATGTTGGTATAATCCGCGGAAAGCTAAATCTAGTAGAAAATGGTGTCATTCTTGAAATCGCTTAAAGAAGTATGTCCTGAAGACATTCGTTCAGAAGGCGAAAACCCCAGTAAAATTTTAGGTGCACCCAAAATCATAATACTGGGGATGCGGAACGACCAGATAAAAATATCTTTGGGAAATGTCTAGAGTCTGGTTGAATTAGAAATTGCCATTATTTTATATATATGGGAGAGATTTATGAAAAATGTTATAGTTGTCGACAACAGAATTGCCTTTACAAATTGTTCTCGTTATATGAGAATCTGGATCCAGAGCTAGGCACCAGTTGTGCCTTGGTATTTTTTATGTATAACGGAGCAATTAAGGCATGTATAGCTCAGTTCGCTAAACCTGTATTCTCTTTATAACACGTACACCATTTAATGTTAACCCTGTAGGTTACAAATGGGTGTTTGTACGAAAGAGAAATACAAACAATATGGTGGTATGATATAAAGCGAGACTGGTAGCTTAAGGGTTTACGCAGAGACCCTGAATTGATTTTGATCAAATATTCTCTCCCACAACATATGCCATTATGTTCCGCATATTAACATTATTGGCAGTGAATTATAAATTTAAATATGCAGTTGATGAACGTCATGACCGCAAACTTATGGGTCATTAGACGCTAATATTTATTTGTAAATCCCTGATGGATTGAACACTTCTGAAATAAGGAAAGTGAAAATCGCAACGTGTACCATTAAACTACCAAGTCTTTGTATGACTTGAATATTATTGACTGAGTGTTTTCCTCCCAAAGAAGGAATATGCGAATAATATGTACCATTATGTGTTCGTTAACGAATTGCTAATGGAGTTATTTATTTATCACCTCAGATCAGTCGATATTGATGTTTTAAATATCAATGAAACACATAGAGAGTTTGGTGATATCAGCTCATGCCGAAAGATGGAGTTTTGAAATAAAAGACTTGGGAAACCCAAGTATTGTCTCGACGTGAAGATCGAGCTTTTCTTTGAAGATGTTTTATACACCAGTCAGCCTACTTGAAAAATGTCTTGAAGATGTTTTATATGGATAAGTATTATTTACTTATCACACTAACGGTTGTCCAATAATCTCTTGAAGTAGATAAAGGACAATTTAGACTCGAAAATGATAATGAGGATATTTTGGGACTGGAAGTCTATTACTTGATATTTTTATTGGAGCACTATTATAGAACTAGAAGTTCTATAGTCGCATCAGGCCTGATATTGAATTTGCGATGAAATTGCTAGCAACGTTTAGTGCTCCCTCTACAATGAAATATTGAAATTGTGTTTAACATATCCTCCAGCATTTTCGAGGTATAAAGATTTTGACGTTTATGTGAGAAACCAACATGTGGTTTTGATGGCTACTTGGGTACTGGCTCTTTTATTTGATCCCTATGATGCCAAGTCTCAATCTGGTTATGCTATATTTTTACCCCCAATGTCCCATATGAGGACAAATAAGATTGTGTTGCACAAGCAAGTAATAATTTTGTTAAGGAGAACCTTACAAAACATGTTGCACATAAATCCTTCTACACACATGAACTCTAGAAGAGTTGTAAAATTCTTGTTGAGAATGTTTTCCCCACTGAACAATCTTGCAGATATGTTCACTAAGTCTCTGCCTACATCCACTTTGGAGTAATATGTTCATAAAATTGGGATGCGTGGGCTTAGAAGATTGTTATCTTCAGGGGGAGCGACAACCCCTAATTGCACTGGAATGGACAATCTAGAAGGCTTTTGAAATCCTGAAGATTATGCTCTGAAAGCATATGGTTGTACTCTTTTTTCCCTAGCTAAGTTTTTCCCCACAGGGTTTTCTTAGGCTAAGGTTTTTAATGAGGCAATCGATATTGGTGCACTTGAGTGGATAGTCCTGAAGGCCCTTGAAATCTTGAAGATTATGCCCGGAAGGCTTATGATTGTACTCTTTTCCTTAGCTAAGTTTTTTCCCACTGGGTTTTCTTAGGCTAAGGTTTTTAATGAGGCAACCGGTGCAACACAATGGTTTAATATACTTCGTGTACTCTTTTCCTCGTCTAGTTTTTCCCACTGGGTTTTCTAGCGAGGTTTTTAACGAGGCATGAGTATAGTTATTTAATGGCCAAGGGGGAGTGTTATAAATATTTCAATTAGTGGCCATTAATCTTGAGACTCTTCATTTGCCTTCTACTTAATATCTTGTTTATGATAAGTATGTGAAAGGTTGTAATGGTCCCTATAAATTGAGGGTGAAGGCTTAATGAAAAGATAGTCTTATGAAATTGTGTTCTATACATTGTGTTCTTCATCTCCCTTTTACTTATTTATTCTATATACTCATATACATACAATCAAGAAGCAGTACCGTGCAAACATCACGCGAGAACTGAGCTAGTTGATAGGCCAAATTACAACACATCCCGGATTCAATGAAAATACTAACATCAAAATTTTGTGAAATGAATAGAATTTGAGAGTATTAGCAGTATTATATTTTTCATTTATTTATTTATATCCGCCTCCGGATAACATCGTCTTCTCCGTGAAAAAGATAAAAGGCCAGTCTAATCAACGGCTTCCACTTCAGCCTTGAAACTAAAGAAAATCCCGGAGAAGAAAAAGTTGGCTTCGTCAATGGAAACTTTTTTAGATCCGGAGAATTTTCCAACTGAGAAGCGAAAATAATTTTTGTGAAAAGAAAATTGTCAAATGCGGATCGAACACGCATCTGTCATTATCCATTCAAAAAACATTTTCCAGTGTAAATAATGCACAAGTAATGCTATTCATCCTTTAAAAAATTTAGATAATTATTTTTTTGAGTTAATTTCACCAGAAGTCTCATATTGTCTTTGGTGACAATTCCAAATTTAGTCTCAGACTATCGTTTTTGTCATTTAACATTCCAGACGACTTTTCCTATTTTTAGTAAGGATATTTTTGTCGTTTCATATTTTTCTTTTGTTATTTTTCCGGTTTCAATCGTTTTAATTGGTTTAGGACTTTAATAAAAATCGGTTAAAAAATATGGTTACTAGAAATCAGAGGTTATTGTCACAAAAAAAAAATGGACCTCTAATAGAATTAACTCTTATTTTTTCTCAACTATTTAATTGATTTTTTTTTTTAAAAAAGTTAGTAGGGACATTAAATTCATTGCACCCAATTATTAGAAGCCATATCATGAAGGAAAAAAAATTAGGAGGGGTAAGAAGAGTTTTCCATAAAACATACAACCTACTCTCTATTAGGACTCTATGTATATGAGTCTGTTTAGAACTTCTTATCCTTGTCACACTGTGACTCTCTACTTCTTATCATTGTCACACTGTGACTCTCTATTCTATATAATCACATCATCTGATCTCATTGTAATCAAGTTCAGAAAATATAGTACAATCAGTTCTCATCTGGTATCAGTTAGCTAGGATTTTGTGATTCATAAAATCAAGAAGATGCAGCTCTGCGATGGCAACCTTAATTACCGTGGAGGTCAGCAACGTGGCTTCGATGATCCGTGTCAAATCTGTAAAGGTTTCGGCCACACAGGAGTCAATTGTTTTTGGCGCTATGATGATCCGTGTCAAATTTGTAAACGTTTTGGTCACACGGGAGCCAATTGTTTTTGGCGCTATGATGATCCGTGTCAAATTTGTAAACGTTTTGGTCACACGAGAGCCAATTGTTTTTGGCGCTATAATGATCCGTGTCAAATTTGCAAAAGTTTCGGTCACACGGGAGTCAACTGTTTTTGGCGATATTCAGGGGCTCCGGGTTCTCAGGCTAATTTGGTGTTTCAAAATGGTTTAGTTGCTAAAACCTCGTCAAATTCTCATACTTGGGTTCTGGACACTGGAGCCACAAATCATGCAACTCCAAACATCGCTGCTCTTTCTACATCGGAGAAATACACTGGTAATGACACTTTACGTGTCGGTGACGGTATGGGTTTATCTATTAGTCATGTTGGCCATGCCTCTTTTAATACCCCTTCTAGATCATTTACATTGTCTGATATACTTCACGTTCCGCGTTTGTCTAATTCTTTATTATCTGTTTAGAAGTTTGCATCCGATAATAAAGTCTTTTTTGAGTTTCACCCCTCCTTTTTTGTTGTGAAAGATATCAATACCAAGGAAATACTTCTTCGGGGCAATAGTTCGGGGGGACTATACACACTTTCATTACCTAGTTCGTCTCCGTCAGCGTTTATTTCCGCTCGTGCCTCGGCTTCCACTTGGCACAATCGTCTAGGTCATCCTCATAACCGTGTTCTTAGCCATATACTTCATTCTTGTTTGGTTAGTGGGTCTCGTGATAATATTCGTTGTCATAATTCTTTATGCAATGCGTGTCAATTAGGCAAATCTGCCCGTTTTCCCCTCCACCGTGTTGCTTCCTCTAGTTCTCAAGTCCTAGATCTTATTTACACAGATATTTGGGGTCCTGAGCCCACTTTATCTACTTCTGGCTTCCGTTATTTTGTGATCTTTGTGGATGACTATTCCTGTTATACATGGTTCTTCCCTATGAAATTAAAGTCTGATCTTTATGTCATCTTTGATAAATTTCGTACTCTTGTTGAACGGTCCTTTAATTGCAAAATAAAGGCCATTCAGTCTGATTTAGGTGCTGAGTACAAAAAGTTACATTCTTTGTTTGTTCAATTAGGAATTCAACATAGACAATCTTGTGCCTGTACACATGAACAGAATGGTCGTGTTGAACGAAAACATCGTCACATTGTTGAAACTGGTCTGGCTCTTCTAGCTCATGCCTCTGTTCCTTTGAAATTTTGGGATTTTGCCTTTGAGACTGCTGTCTATTTAATTAACAGAATGCCATCTTCTGTATTAAATAACTCCAGTCCTCATCTCCTGTTACATAAATCCCCACCTTCCTATCTTTTTCTTCGTGTCTTTGGGTGTTTATGCTACCCTCATCTTCGACCATATAATCGTCATAAGATGTCATACAGGTCTTCTCCATGTGTCTTCCTAGGTTATCCTGAGTCCTTTAGGGGGTACAGATGCATGGACTTACATACTAATAAGATTTACACATGCAGGCATGTCAGATTTGATGAAGAAGTTTTCCCCTTTGCTACTAAAACTTCTTTGCAGGATCTATCTACTCCGTTTTCTGGACCTTGGGCGGAATCTGTTCTCAGTCACAGCACACCTACTCCTACCGTGTCCAATGATGAGCTGCCAGAACCGCCGCTACCTGCTTCATTCGAACCAGCCGTGGATTCCGGACAGGCTGCCTCGTCGGGTGATCTTGTGGAGCCTGTTGCTCGCCGGCGAGGCCGTCCACGTGGGCGGTCCATCAGGCCCAATGTCCGTACTCACTCTATGGCCACTCGCAGCAACGCAGATGCTCCTCTTTTTGCTCTAGCAGCTCAGGTGCATCCCACGGAACCCACATGTCGCTCTCAAGCTGTTAAATATCCTGAGTGGCGTGAAGCCATGGACGAAGAATTCAATGCTCTCCTGCATAACCACACATGGTCTCTAGTTCCACCCACTGCAGGTATGAATATTATTGGTTGTAAATGGGTGTTTCGTACGAAGAGAAAGGCTGACGGTGCTATTGAAAGGCATAAAGCCAGGCTGGTTGCGAAAGGTTTTAATCAGGTTCCAGGTCAGGACTTCTTCGACACTTTTAGTCCAGTGGTAAAGCCCACGACTGTAAGACTCCTTCTATCTCTAGCTTTATCATCTGGGTGATCTATCAAACAGCTAGATGTTCATAATGCTTTTCTGAATGGTAATCTGGCTGAAACAGTTTATATGAAGCAACCCCCTGGTTATATTGATGATAACTTCCCGAATCATGTTTGTTTGTTAAAAAGATCTCTATATGGGTTAAAACAAGCTCCCAGAGCTTGGTTTAATCGACTACATACGTTCTTACTATCGGTTGGCTTTCAAGCATCCAAGACAGATGCCTCTTTGTTCTATTACTCTAAAGACTCTGCTTTGGTTTATCTATTGGTGTACGTGGATGACATTCTTGTAATGGGAAGTGATCAGGGTATGGGAAGTGATCAGGGTATTATGTCTTAGCTCTTATCCAAACTGTCTGCTACATTCAAAATCAGAGATCTTGGTGAACCAAAATTTTTTCTGGGTATTGAAACAGTTAAGAGTGACAATGGGATTATTTTATCTCAACAACGGTATATGAATGATATTTTAAAACGGGCTGGAATGTCTGAATGCAAACCCCTTTCTTCACCTATCTCTGTCTCGAAAAGTGTCCCCTTCAATTCAGATCTATATGATGATCCCACACAGTACAGGAGTCTAGCTGGAGCATTGCAATATCTCACTGTCACACGACCTGACCTATCATTTGCAGTTAATCAGTTATGCCAGCATATGCATGCTCCCACCATATCACACTGGGAGCAGCTCAAACGGGTACTCAGGTATGTTAAGGGAACAGTTGATCATGGTTTACGCATACGACGATGCTCATCTAGAGACATTCATGCTTTCTCTGATTCTGATTGGGCTGGTTGTCCTGATGATCGAAAATTCACGAGTGGTTTTGCTGTTTTCTTGGGGAGTAATCTTATATCATGGGTTTGCAAGAAACAGAGAACTGTTGCCAGGTCATCCACTGAGGCTGAATACAAAGCTCTTGCAGATGTTTGTGCTGAGGTTCTATGGATTATGTCATTATTGCGTGAGATACAGATTCCGGGTATTTCCATTCCAAAATTATGGTGTGATAATCTAGGAGCTACATATATGAGTGCCAATCCAATCTTTCATGCGCGCACCAAGCATGTGGAGATTGATTATCATTTTGTTCGTGATCGAGTAGCTTCGAGCGATATCCAAGTCAACTTCATCTCCACAAAGGATCAACTTGCTGATATCTTCACCAAAGCTCTGTCTGGACCTAGATTTTCTTCCTTAAGGGACAAGCTACAGGTTACTAGTATACACTGTGCTTGAGGGGGAGTATTAGGACTCTATGTATATGAGTCTGTTTAGAACTTCTTATCCTTGTCACACTGTGACTCTCTACTTCTTATCATTGTCACACTGTGACTCTCTATTCTATATATTCACATCATCTGATCTCATTGTAATCAAGTTCAGAAAATATAATACAATCAGTTCTCATCCTCTCTTCTAGGGTAAACAAATCAAACACTTTCATTTTCGCCCGGAGCCAAAAAGCTGACGAATACGGGGGAGGGTAGGTTTTTTAAATTTTATTTTAGAGTTAATTTTACTTTTCATCTTATGACTATTGAAGTCTTGTTAATTTCAATTTATGATTTTTAAAATAATCAATTTAGTATCTTAACTATTCAATTTTTATCAATTCTGATCACACCGACCAAAACTCATGGGAAAATATTAATAGGTAAAATAAAGAGGTATTTTAGTCTTTTTACTTCTCTTATCTTTCTTCTTTAACAATCCTCATTTTTTTACCTATTAATATTTTTCGATAAGTTTTGACATGCAATTTGGTCGGGTTGACTAAATTGATAAAAAATGAATAATAGTTAAGGTACTAAATTGACAATTTTAAAAATCGTGAATTGAAATTACCAAAATTCCAATAGACATACCAAATGTGAAATTAACTCTTTATTGTATTTAAAATTATTAAAATAAATTTAAAAAATTAATTTTTGAATATGATGATTGCCACATTAACTATAAAAATATGTCAATTTTGATCAAATGACATAATTTTAGACAATTTAGGAATTTAATTGTAGTTTTTTGAATTAAATGATTTAATTACATTTTCAGGCTTAGTTTATTGGCTAATTTATTTATTTTTTCTTAAAAAAGAATTATTAGACCAAGTGGAGTAAAAGATAGAGAAGAGAGTAGGGAGTAAACGAATTGAATTGAGTCAAATAGCTTACTATTAGATTTCAATTCGATTTTATTCAGGATTATTCGTATTTATCAAATATTCGAATATCAAATTTTATTTGACTATCACATTAGTGTTAATGAGAAGGATATGTTAATTTTGATTGAATTGAATAGTTTTGAATAGTTCAAGGATCCAATGTAATTATTTTTTTTCTTTTTGAATTGAATTGTCCAATTACATTTTCGAGTGTAGTTGGAGATATAATTTGAACATTTTATTTCTTTTACTTTATGCTAAAAAGGTATAATAGACGTAGCAGGTATCACGTAAGTTTTGCACGCTCAAACAAAAAATATATTCATAAAATGATCTCCGCACCAATAAACAACTAAGCCAATGGGATTATTGAAACATTACAATAATACTGGAGTTGTACGTACACAGATCATATCATATCATATTATGCCCATACAATATGGCTAAACTTTGAGAAACTCTCATAATTTTCTCTTTTCTTGATTTAATTAAGCAGATTTTAATGTGTTGCCAATATCCAGCACAAATCTATATTTAACGTCAGCTTTTACTAGCCGCTCCATAGCTGTGTTGATATAGTCTACTGGAATAATCTCAACATCTGGTGCTATCTTATGCTTTGCTGAAAAGTCAAGCATTTCTTGCGTCTCCTTAATTCCACCAATCCCACTTCCGGCCACTAGCTTCCTACCTGCACTTATCCATAACCACAATATATAATTATGATATAAATATATGTGTATCAGTTTTACTCTGTTAATTACATATAAAGATGTGTGGTTAGTGGTTACCCATGAGCAAGGGAAACACTGGCAACTCAAGTGGTTTTTCTGGGCCGCCAACAATGACCAGCTTTCCATTAGTTTTCAACAAGAATAGTAATGGCATAATAGGGTGAACTGCAGAAACTGTGTCGATTATACCATCCAATGTGCTCATTGCAGCCTACTCAAAATACCAACCAATTACAATATAATTCAATAATCATCAAAGAAAAGTATTTATGGATAACTGTTACCTGCATTTGTTGTTGGTCATGGCTGATCAAGAACGAGTCTGCGCCAAGGTGTTGAATAGCCTCTTGCTTTTTACTAGCAGAGGTGCTAATCACGGTCACCTTAGCTCCAAAAGCCTTGGCGAATTTCACAGCCATATGGCCAAGGCCGCCTAGGCCGACAACGCCGATGTTCATTCCGGGCTTGTCAAGTCCGAAGTATCTCAAGGGGCTATAAGTTGTGATTCCGGCGCAGAGCAGTGGAGCTGCCTCCATGGGTAAATTTTCCGGCCATCTGAGCACAAAGTGCTCGTCGGCCACCATGATGTCGGAGTAGCCACCAAATGTCATGGTCTTATTAGCGTTGTATGTTGGTATACCTCCAGGGCAGTAGTTTTCTAGATCGCTGGCACAGTTTTCGCACTTGCGACAGGATCCAACCAGACATCCCACGCCTACTTTGTCCCCAACCTTAAATTTCTCGACCTTGCTCCCAACCTCAGTCACCACACCAGCAATTTCGTGGCCGGGAACAATGGGATAGGTAGTGTTACCCCATTCATTCTTGATCTGGTGAAGATCGGAGTGGCATACCCCACAGTACAAAACCTTGAATTGCACATCCTTTTCACCCGTTTCCCTGCACCCATTAAAACCCAGAAATTAATTTTCACAACTATATATGCATTCAATATTGACCCAAACACAAATTTGGCATACCTTCTGGAAAACTTGAAAGGAGAAAGAACGCCAGAGGTGTCCCTAGCTGCCCATCCAAAGGCCTTCACTGGGTGTTCTGTTTCGTATGAATTTTCTGCCATTTTCCTTTAGGGAGAGATTAGAATTTGAGATGAGAGTGATCAAAAGTGTTTGTGAACTCAACCAAAATGTGGACAGAATTGAACTGAATGGTTAGTGGACAGGCAATGCATCCTTATTATAGACGCAGGAAAGTTCTAGTTGGACCGGAAGGTGGCCCTATAGATTCCTTGAATTTGCTTTTTAGAAGGACATCTGGCGAGTTACGCGCAATAGCCAACGTCAGTGCTTCGGTTTGCATTAAGATATGCATAAAATTCAACTTTGGCTAGCATATTTTTAGTGGATAAGTCGCAGCAAATATACTATGGACCCGGTCCACAAAGCTTTGTAGATCGTGGTCCAAAACGACAGACACTATAGTGTATCTAAATTGACATTGTCTCACGTATTATTTTTATTATATTATCAAATGAAACTACAATTGAATTGAAATGAAACTGTAGTTGTGTTGAAATGAAACTGCAGTGTATACAAAATGAAACTGAATAATAGATTTCACATATTTGAGTGCATATTTTGCATCGAAAGTGTAGTTATATAAAAATGATACTGTAGTTGTGTTGAAATGAAACTGCACTGTATATTTGATGTCTAGACCATAATGCATTGTGGACCGCGGTCCCCGGTATAATTTGCCGAAAAGTCACTGGTAGGCCAAAAACTTGTGTGAGGATTTGTGCGACAGGTCAAGTCGGATCGAGTTTGATCAAGATGAAAATTTAATACTTATAATGTCAAACGTAATACTAATAAGAAATAAAATATTTATTACTTATATAAAAAATGTAATATTTTTGAAAAAAATGTAATACTTTTATCCATTTTGACTTACAAGTATTACATTTTTTTCTCAAAAGTATTATATTTTCCCTTATAAGTAATAAACACTTGTCAACATTACTAATAAGAGAAAATGTAATACTTTTGATGAAAAATGTAATACTTGTACATCAAAATGTAAAAGTATTACATTTGTTCTCAAAAATATATTATACTTTCTTGTATAAGTAACAAACATTTTATTACTAATTAATATTACATTTTCAATATAAATATTACATTTTTAGAACCCGACTAAACTCTACCCATTTCACGAATAAAGATCCATGATATGGTCTCACACAAATGTAACCTTATTCTAGACATTTCAACTCGACCTTTAAACTTTTATAAAAATAATATTAAGTCATTTATTTCCCCTATATGCCCTTTTCCTCTAAGGGTTCGTTTTGAAAATAGGAAAATGGCTTCTGGAAAATGAGTCATTTTCTAGGAGAAAAAAAAAAATCATTTCGAGTGTTTGGTTGCATTCCAGAAAACTGTATTTAGGTGTTTGGTTCATTTTCTGAAAAATGAACATAATTGTATAATTAAACATTTTAATCATGTTATTTAGATATAGTTAATACCCGCCAAGGTCCATCGAGTTTAGTGATTTTGCCACATATAGTCCTAATTTAGATATAACAACATTTATAATAACAATTTTCAGCAAAATCACATAAAAAAAATACAGCAAAATCTCACTGCAAAATCACATTGGCGAACTAGTTTTGGAACCAATAGGGCCGACTGGTTTCGAAAACTACTCGGCCATATGGTTTCCGATGCGGCCTACTGGTTTCTGACCTGGCGTGAGCAAGAGGCGGCCAACAGACAGGCATGGTAGAGAGGGCAGAGAACGAACATGGAAAATGACTTCTCCCAAAAAAGGGAAGTCATTTTCCTGAAAATTTGATGTATTTTTCATTGACCAAGACATGATTTTCCTTTGACTATGTTTTTCCTCATTGCCAAAAATTGGAAATCATTTTTTCGAGTTTCTAAACACACCCTAAGGGTGTGTTCTGGAAATCATTTTCCGAGTTTTTCGTGTTTGGAAGAGCCTGGAAAATCGAAGTTAACAGAAATCATTTTTCGGTCAAAGGGAAAACAATGTTGTTTTGGGAGAAAATGACTTCCGAAAAAATTTGACGGAAGTCATTTTCCACAAACCACAACTACATCGACAAGCACAACCTTGGTCTAGTTTCCTACATTTTCTAGGGTGCTCTGGTCGCCGGAAACTAGAGGTTTTTGGTTTAAAAAATAAATAACATTATTTTTAATATTATTATGAATATTTTTATATTTTAAATAAAACAATTAAAATATTTAATTATACAATTCTACTCATTTTTCATAAAATAAACCAAACAAAGACAGTTTCTAGAAAACAATCAAACACTGGAAATGAAAATGTTTTCTATAAAATGACTCATTTTCTAAAAAATATTTTTTCAAAAATTATTTTTCTGATTTTCAAACACACCTAAAGAAAAATTCTGTTTTTTTTTTTTTTAATGGTTTAAGGAAAACTCCTAACAAATTCATTTATTTACAAACTTATATATAGATCCACAAGTCGCATTGAACTTAATCTCCTGGGTGTGTCAAGCTAAGTCGAGTACAGAGTCACTATTCCAGAGTTAATTTCAGTAATGGTCCTCCGACTATATTGAATTTTTAAAATTAGTCATCGACTTTTAATTTGGACATTTTACGTTTCTTAACTTTAAATTTCGTTCCAATTGAGGTCCTTTCGTCAGATTACGATAAATTGGACTTTAAATTAACGGGTAAAGTAGTCATTTTATCTGCCTAATGTTTAATTCTTCGTATTTCTCCCTTGTATGCGCGACTTCGGACATCATATTCACTTAATTGCTTAATCCCTAAATTCACTCGAAGAACAAAATTCCTTTAGGGATTAAGCAATTAAGTGAATCTGATGCCCGAAGTCGCATATAAAAAGAAGAAATATGAAGAATTATACATTAGGCAGATGAAATGACTACTTTACCCTTTCATTTAAAATCTATTTTACCGTAATTTGACGAAAAGATCTCAATTGGAAAGAAATTGAAAATCAAAAGATGTAAAATATCCAAATTAAAAGTCAGGGACTAATTTTAAAAAATCAATATAGTCAGAGGACCATTGTTGGAATTAACTCCTCTGTTCTAGGAAGGTTGACTTGTTGATAACTACCCCATCTAAATTTTAATGTTACTCCATATAATTTAGTAGCTACATATCTATATGCTAATTTAGTGTCCCCTGTCAACGGCTGTTCTCATCGTAATATTACAACAATAATGGAGTTGTAGAGAGAAGACTTACATTTCACGAAATGAAATTTATAATAATATGCATCAAACTATCAGATTTGCCAACGCCATACAATACGATGTTGTGCCAACATTATTACGTTAAACAAACAGTGCAGCGCAGCTCATATCACTATATCAGGCTAACGTTTGAAACTCTGATCTCATAATATTCAGTTACCAATGACCCCTCATATCTTCATACCCCTTCCCATGCGAATAAAAGGAACCAAAATTCCGTCTTTAACTTAATCTTCAATCAGATTTTAACGTTTTGCCAATATCCAGCACAAATCTATATTTCACATCAGCTTTCACGAGACGTTCCAGGGCAGTATTGATATAATCCATCGGAACAATCTCAACATCTGGTGTTATGTTGTGCTTTGCCGAGAAGTCTAACATTTCTTGCGTCTCCTTAATTCCACCAATCACACTTCCCGCCACTAGCTTCCTACCTGTAGTAGTTATTCATTTCCAGAAATATAAGTATGTAACTAAGATATGTGTGTGTATATTTAACTCAACTCTTATCATCTTATGCCTGGTATAGATTGAAAGATGGATGTGGTTACCCATGAGCAAGGGAAACACTGGCAAGTCAA
This sequence comes from Ipomoea nil, assembly GCF_001879475.1. Taxonomy (NCBI): domain Eukaryota; kingdom Viridiplantae; phylum Streptophyta; class Magnoliopsida; order Solanales; family Convolvulaceae; genus Ipomoea; species Ipomoea nil. The sequence continues at coordinate 3,189,034 of NW_017617454.1, forward strand.
GTGGTTTTTCCGGGGCACCAACCATTACCAGCTTTCCATTAGTTTTCAATAAACAAAGTAATGGCAGAAAAGGGTGAACTGCAGAAACTGTGTCTATTATACCATCCAATGTGTTCATCGCAGCCTAATCAGAATACCACCAAGAATTAATTAATAATCAATCTATCCTCAATAATTTATACCATCAATGTTTCCTAAAAAAGAATTATGGATAATAATATTGTTACCTGCATTTGTTGTGGGTCACGGCTGATCAAGAACGAGTCTACACCAAGACGTTGAATAGCCTCTTCCTTTTTACTAGCGGAGGTGCTGATCACCGTCACCTTAGCTCCAAAAGCCTTGGAGAACTTCACAGCCATATGGCCAAGGCCGCCTAGACCGACAACGCCGATGTGCATTCCGGGCTTGTCAAGTCCGAAGTATCTCAAGGGGCTATAAGTTGTGATTCCGGCACAGAGCAGTGGAGCAGCCTCCAAGGGTAAAGTTTCCGGCCACCTGAGCACAAAGTGCTCGTCGGCCACCATGATGTCGGAGTAGCCACCAAATGTCATGGTCTTATTAGCATTGTAAGTTGGTATAGTTTTAGGGCAGTAGTTTTCTAGATCGCTGGAACAATTTTCGCAGTTGCGACAGGATCCAACCAGACATCCCACGCCTACTTTGTCGCCAACCTTAAAATTCTCGACCTTGCTCCCAACCTCAGTCACCACACCAACAATTTCGTGGCCGGGTACAATGGGATAGGTAGTGAAACCCCATTCATTCTTGAGCTGGTGAAGATCGGAGTGGCATACCCCACAGTACAAAACCTTGAATTGCACATCCTTTTCGCCCGTTTCCCTGCACCCATTAAAACCCAGAAATTAATTTTCACAACTATATATGCATTCAATTCGCTACGGATGACCCAAACAGAAATTATATTATTTGGCATACCTTCTGGAAAACTTGAAAGGAGAAAGAACTCCAGAGGCGTCTGTGGCTGCCCATCCAAACGCCTTCATTGGGTGCTCGTTTTCATAACAAGTTGCAGCTGCCATTTTCCTTTTCTCAGCGATGGGAACTGGTTCACAAGTCTTGTAAACTCAGCCAAAATGTGTAGCTCTTGAATGTTTATTGGACAGGCAATGCATGCTTATGTAGGCAATGATTGAAATTGTTGTTGGAAAGCCCGGCGGCCGGCCATCTTGACTTTGTTTTATCCTCCGTAGTAAAACGTACACCTGGCACGTATGATGTAATCCGTGAGGTGGAAAGCAATGGCGAACGTCAATGCTTTTAGAACAACCTCAATAGTGGAGGGTTTTTACTTTAATGGTACTTTTGGTTTGTAGAATAGGCTGGAATAATATAGCATTTCTAGTAATAGGTTTATTCTTTTGTTTGGTAAAATTTTTTATTCTAGAAAACAATATAGCCTATTCTCCTGTAGGGGAATAGCTATTACAAGAGCTAGTATTAATGAGTTCTCAGGAATAGATTTTATATTTTATTTCCTATTTTACCCTTTCTTTCTTTCTCTCTTGTCTTTCATCTCTTTCAACACTGCCGGAACGTCAATCATCTACCGCAACCACACCGAGGCCCACACCACCCTCCCCTTCGTTTCAGGAGCCAGCCGATCACCAAACTGGGGCCGGTCAACACACTATTGAGCCCGCCGAAAAATCCACCATCGCCAAACCTTGGGTCCGATTGCGAAAGTTCTACCCCGACCGATCACCAATTGGACCACCGGAATTTGTGGTCAGAATGAGTATTGGGAAAGCGTCACGAGAATCATTTATTCCTCGGAGAACCTTCTTTGCACGTGATTCGAAATAGGGAAATTTCTTTTCTGGGATACAAACCAAGGAAGTCGTCCTTGTGATTGGCGTCATGTGCCATAACGCCAATGCAACATTATTAAATAGAGGAAAAAAAAAAGGAGAGAATACCAAAGTATATACACAAACAATACGGCTAAGAAGAGATACGCGACGGAGACGTCCTTGTAGTGCTTAGCTATGACGTCGAGTTTGCAGAGGAGGAGGATGATCAGACAGGCATACCGGAGAGAGATAGCCGGCACTGGAGACTCGTCGGCGTCAGAGACTGCGAAATACGACTCCGGTAGCCAATCCTTCGGGACTGGAGGAGTGTTGGAGAGGATGTCGGAGAGTACGTTACTGTGATCGGCAATCGATGTGAGATAATTCATCGCGTCGATATGATGGTCAGAGAATGAATTCTGTCGCCGGCCACCGTTGATTTTTTTGAGTCCTTCTGGAGAACGGTTTCGAACTGTTCCAACCCCGTCCTGATAGCTTCACCCCGGGGCTACAAAAATATGCCTATATAGTGACAGATTTAGCGACAAACTTATTCTGTTGCTAAATTAGCAATAGATTTTTTTTTTTTTGTTAAATCTATATTTAGCTACGGATTAGCTAGGGATATTGCGACGGAAAATTTTGCTTATTTATCTGAAGGCATGCAGTTTTTAAATTTTATATAAAAAGATTAAGCAATCTTAATGATATACATGAATCATGAATGGGAGTATGATCTATATTTAATTTGTATGTAGTATAGTTTTCACTTGTTGGGGTTTTCTTTACTGGAAGAATTTTTCTCTAATTCAAGTTTTTTGTGCAAGTGATGAGAGGTTTTATTACTTTTTAAGCAATAATTTAAACTTAAAATTTAAATACAATAAGCTATTGCAAAACGTTACTTAGAGCAATTGATTGCAAAATGACTAATTATAACTTCAATTAGCTAGCTTTTTGTCAAATACGAAATACTCATTTTAAATATTTGACAAGTTGGTCAAACTAGTCAAAACAATGACTACTCAGCCATTTTTTAACATCCCATAATACTATAATATATGATTACTTTTATTATCTAATATTCTTCTAAAAGGCTGAACCCCAACCTAAAGGTACTTTTATTATCTAATATGATTGTACCTTTAATAGCTCATAGTAATCCTTCCGGGTCTATTATAATTAACAATAATTACAATATTTAAGTTTATTAATAAATGTCAAGTGGCAATGTGAGGTCCAACATAACATGGTCGGCATTGCAATAAAGTTGAGATTTAAAAAATAAAATAATCGAACATAAAAGTAAAGGTCATGTTATCTTGTAATCTCCTTTTTTAAAGGGATAAATTGCTTAAGTGAATATCTAATAATTTATTTAGGAATAAGTATTAAATAAGTCATTTTATAGTTTTCATTTCAGAAAAAAAAAAATTTTAAAAAAAAATCATCCTATAGTTTTTGTGCAATTAGATTGCTGAATTTAAAAAGTGTGCACTTGACACATTTTATGATTTATTTTAATGCAATTTAAATTGAAAACTTTCATCTCAATTAGTATGGCAGAGGAAATGACGATTCTTATTTCTTAGTACATACCGTGTAAGTTATTTGATCAGATACTACTGAAAAAAATAGTAAAATGTCTCAATAACTCATATTTTACATGTTTAATAGTTAAATAACACACTTTTTTCAGTTCAGTGATCCAATTACACAAAGCCACAAAAGCAATAGATTTTTACTTTCCAACTATTAATAAAATACTTTTACACCAATAAACAATCAAGCTAGAAATTATTATAACATTACAAAATTATTGGAGATACAGAGAATATAATAATACACGGCATTTCATTAAATAAAATGTACTCCGTAGTATATTATTAATGCGCATTGCATCAAAACAACAACTTTGTCAAGTCCATATAACACGTACCATATGATCACAACAAACATCACCTAACGGTACGGTGTTTATTAAACACACTGCAAGTCTGCAACTTACATTAACACTCTCATAAATCATAATATTCTTTTTGGAATGAAAATAAGCAAAATTTGCATTATCCTAAGCAGATTTTAATGTGTTGCCAATATCCAACACAAATCTATACTTCACATCGGCCTTCACGAGACGTTCCAGGGCAGTATTGACGTAATCCACCGGAACAATCTCAACATCTGGTGTTATGTTGTGCTTTGCCGAGAAGTCTAACATTTCTTGCGTCTCCTTAATTCCACCAATGGCACTTCCGGCCACTAGCTTTCTACCTGTTATCCATTATAACAAATATATATGAAATGTATGTTAAGGTTTCTGATCTGTGTTTATATGTATTTATATAAGTCTTATGCCACCAGTAGATATAGAAGAATGCGCTTACCCATGAGCAAAGGAAACACCGGCAAATCAAGAGGCTTTTCTGGGGCACCAACCATTACCAGCTTTCCATTAGTTTTCAGTAAACACAGTAATGGCAAAACAGGGTGAACTGCAGAAACTGTGTCTATTATACCGTCCAATGTGTTCATTGCACCCTACTCAAAATACCACCAACAATACCTTGAATTGTACATCCTTTTCGCCCGTTTCCCTGCAACCACAATGGTTTCGATTATTATCATATCGAGGCTTACTATATATAATATATGCAAACCCATATAGATTTATCTATGGCGTACCTTCTGGAAAACTTAAAGGGAGAAAGAACTCCAGAGGTCTCCCTAGCTGCCCATCCAAAGGCCTTCACTGGGTGTTGGGTTTCATACGAAGTTTCTGCCATTTTCCTTTTCGCAAAGATTGTGAACTGCTTGCTATAAGAGTGATCGAACTTCTCACAAGTCTTATAAACTCAACCAGAATGTGTAACGAATTGAATGGTTATTGGATGGGGAATGTATGTTTATATAGGGATTAGGCCTGCAGTGATTTATGAATGGGTGGAGGGGAGAATTCCAAATGGGTCCGCCGGCGGCCATCTTAAAAAAAAAAAAAAAAAGTCGGTGAGGTGTATGACGCAGCCCGTGAGGTAGATGGGTATGGCCAACGTCATTGCTTCGCTTTGCAATAAAAACATGAGTAGCAGTGTAGCACCTGAACTTTGACTAACCCTCTTGGGAACATCGGCTCCCGACTCCCGAGTATTCGATTCCATGCACTTTGGAGAATCCGACAACGCAAAACTTTAATACGCGCCACTGTCTCCGCTTGTCTCAATTTATATCATGGACTAGATCTACATCACATTATAGATCTTCAATAAAAATAACAATGTACATAATTCACATTCGTAATATACAAAGTTCCATAATACAATATACAAAAAATAACAATACATGTTAAATATTTATTTATTTTTCAAATTTAATTTAGTTATATAATTTGTGTTTATAAGTACAGAATTTTATAACACAATATTATAATATTATTATTATTATATTAAACCAAGTAAGTGGATTAGTTATTTTAATTAGTGAATTAGTGGTTAGTTACTTTAGTGGTGTTAGTGGGTTAGTGGTATAATGGGGTTATGGTTATTAGTGGTTAGTTTATTTTAGTTTTATTATTTCACTACAAATAGAGGTTGTATTTCATAGCTTTTGAATATTAAAGTTAATTAAATGAGTTTTTGAAGTACAATAAACGTTGTTTTACCCTCTCTCTTTCTCTTCTCAGGTACTTATTTAGATGTATTATATTTAATATATCTTACATTTGGTATCAGAGCGTGCTAGTGTTTAAATTTTGTAAACCACAACTTGTAATTGGCAAAATTATTATGACAAAATTAGCTAGGTTAAGTTGTGTATATTACAGTCATTGAGCGATGATCTTGCGGAACAGTCACTACGCTAGTCGGGTTTTGGAAATTAGCAGTTGATTTTGCAGCCCTTATGACCAGCAATGCAGTTACCATATTGATAGTTTTAGAAACCATTCTTGATGAAGTCAGAATTGGCAAAAAGAAAAAATGGCAAGTAATCTTGGTCTACAAGGAAACCCTAGAAGATTACTTGTCATCCAAGTCTCAAAGTATTATATATACTAGTTGTTTACATGGGAAAAAGGTGAGAGAGAAAAAAATAGAGAGGAGCTTTACAAGAAATATCTTTCAAGATTTGAATGTCAAAAAATCTCTCTCCACAAGTTACAAAGAAAATACTTTGAGTTATCATCTTCTCAAAACACCATTGATGATCTGAGTTTAACAAGACTCTTGGGAAGAATTATTACAGAGCTTAAATCAATGGACCGTATTCCATACAACTGTAGGAACAGTGGTGAGTGGGTCAGCGAGATGGACAACAATAGCACGGATCTCCAAAGGGACTTTGGATGCTGAAGCACGGATCTCCGAGCTCGACAATCCTCTATAGCTTTCAAAAGATTGGGTATTACCGTGTGGTGTGTAGCACACATTGGGTGAGAAGGTTTTCTCTTACCGTCTGTTTGATTTGCTGTTGAGATAGTGGATTGGACTCACTGATGGTGGTCCCCCAGACGTAGATACTATTGTATCGAACTGGGTAAACAATATTTTGTGTCTTTTACTTCTGTTTGATTTAATTTCCGCACCAAGACTATTCACTGATCTACTGATTGATCTACGACAGTGTTAAGTCAATCACTCAAACAGAATCATACTAAAATATTATCTAGTCGCAATATACAACACGAATACAGAAATTACATGTGGTATCAGAGCTTTTAAGTCTACATAATGACTTGATCCGTAAGGGAATTAGAATTTCTGTATTTTGTGATATTCTTGGTTGAATTGGGGGAAGTATTGATGAGAAGTTTTTGATCGAGGAATCTACTTGCTGAATCTACATGATTGAGAAATCTACTTGGTGAGTCAGATGTTGAACCAAACGTTGATACTACTGATTAGGTCAATGAGGAGGAACCCCATGCTGAGGTATTTACTGTGTCTATGATTTTGACAAAAAGGGGGAGTAGTATACATGGAGGGGGAGTTTGATAAATTTGTTAGAGTTTCTTTTGAAGGGGTTTTACCTTTACGATTGTAACTGCTTTTTGCTTAAGTGTTTTTTGTTGTTTAATTGTATTATTCTTTATCGAATTGTTTTGCCAAATAATAGCCAAAGGGGGAGTTTGTTAGTGTTTAAATTTTGTAAACCCCAACTTGTAATTGGAAAAATTATTATGGCAAAACTAGCTAGGTTAAGTTGTGTCTATTACAGTCACTGAGCGATGATCCTGCGGAACAGTCACTACGCCAGTCGGGTTTTGGAAATTAGCAGTTGATTTTACAGCCCTTATGACCAGCAATGTAGTTACCATATTGATGGTTTTAGAAACCATTCTTGATGAAGTCAGAATTGGCAAAAAGAAAAAATGGCAAGTAATCTTGGTCTATAAGGAAACCCTAGAAGATTACTTGTCATCCAAGTCTCAAAGTATTATATATACTAGTTGTTTACATGGGAAAAAGGTGAGAGAGAAAAAAAAATAGAGAGGAGCTTTACAAGAAATATCTTTCAAGATTTGAATGTCAAAAAATCTCTCTCCACAAGTTACAAAGAAAATACTTTGAGTTATCATCTTCTCAAGATACCATTGATGATCTGAGTTTAACAAGACTCTAGGGAAGAATTACTACAGAGCTTAAATCAGTGGACTGTATTCCATACAACTGTGGGAACAGTGTGAGTGGGTCAGCGAGACGGACAGCAACAGTACGGATCTCCAAAGGGACTTTGGACGCTGAAGCACGGATCTCCGAGCTCAACAATCCTCTATAGCTTTTAAAAGATTGGGTATTACCGTGTGGTGTGTAGCACACATTTGAGAAGGTTTTCTCTTACTATCTGTTTGATTTGAAGTTGAAATAGTGGATTGGACTCACTGATGGTGGTCCCCCAGACGTAGATACTGTTGTATCAAACTGGGTAAATAATATTTTGTGTCTTTTACTTTTGTTTGATTTAATTTTCACACCAAGACTATTCACTAATCTATTGACTGATCTACGACAGTGCTAAGTCAATCACTCAAACAGAATCATTTTGAAATATTATCTAGTCGCAATATACAACACGAATACAGAAATTACAGAGCCGATTAACCTTTCGACCCCGAAATATTTCTCGTAGTGAAATATGGCAGCAAATTTTAATATTGTATGGTCGGGCCCCAGATTGGATGAGAAACTCGATTATAATTATTGACAAATTATGATGACCACATATTTAAAACTTCAAAATCTTTGGAGCTTTGTTGATCCCGATCTACCTGAAGGAGCTGATCCAGCCGCTATACGGCGAGGTCAATTGGCATTGAGACAGATTCACCAAGGTGTTCATTACTGTTTTGGACAATTAGCTCGTGCTCAAACAGCAAAGCAAGCTTGAGACATCTTAAAAGTGTCACATAAAGGAGTCGATCGGGCACAGAAGTCTAAGTTGTAGAAGGTTGTATGATAATTGTGAGATGACCATTACAAAATTAGTAGATACGTATTTCACTCGTCTTATTGATATGGTAAATAATATGAGCTTATATGGAGATACGATTGAAGATGGTGTGGTGGTTGAAAAAGTTCTTCGAACTATGCCGATGAAGTATGACCATGTGGTAGCTTTAATGATAGAGTCACACAATACCGAGCTCTTATCAATTGCAGAGTTGAAAGGTATGGTAGAAAGTCATATTGACAGGATTGCGTCAAAATCGGAACTACTAGCATAAGAAGCTTTGAAGAGCCAAGTCACCCTTAATATGACTGGCACTAATCAACGAGGTGAAGGATCTGGTAGAGGTCGTGGAAGAGGAAGATGGGGATTTAGTGGAGGAGAACGTGGTAACTCCAACCAAGGAAGAGGTGGAGGTAATACCAAACAAGGTAAATTTCCATTTCATTGCTACAATTGTGGCAAGTATGGGCACACGATTGCAGATTGTTGGTATAATGAACACAACAATCGTGGAAATCAAGCAAACATTGCTAAAAAGTCTGGTTAGAGTTCTGAAACCTCACTTTTGGCCAGTGATAGTTTCTCTGCAGATAAAAACATATGGTTCTTGGATACTGCGTGTAGTAACCTTATGTGTTGGAAGAAAGATTTTTTTCCTGAACTAGATGAATCAATCCGGTCTGAAGTGACATTTGTCAATAAGTCAAAAGTGCCAATTTTGAGAAAATATAAAATCTCTATTCAATTAAAGGATGGTACTCACAATTTTATATCCGATGTGTTCGATGTTCCTGAACTACATCAAAATTTGTTGAGTATGGGACAGTTTTCAGAAAAATGATATAAGATAAATATTACTCAGGGTGTTGTACCATTGCAGATGTTAAGGGAGTTTTGATTGCAAAGGTAAATATGTCCCAAAATCAACTATTTCCTTTGACAATCAATCATGCACTTCTTGCTTGTTTTAATTTTGAAATTTGTGATGATAATTGGTTATGGCATATGCGGTTTGGGCATTTCCATTTCTCTGGATTAAACTATCTAGCAAGAAAGGAACTTGTTTCTGATTTACCTGTTGTGAATGTCCCTGATCGTATATGTGAGATCTGTGTGATTGAGAAAAAGCATAGAGATCCCTTCCCGCTGGACAAGTCAAGGAGAGCCACAAAACAGTTGGAGATTGTTCACTCAGACATGTGTTCGTTGGAGGTTCCCTCACATGGAAGTTGTAAGTACTTTGTTACTTTCATTGATGATTTCAGTAGGAAAACATGGGTTTACTTTCTGAAGCACAAATCTGATGCATGTGATGTTTTCAAACAATTTAAGGCTTTTGTTGAAAAGTAGAGTGGTTATGAAATTAAAATCTTGAGAACTGATAGAGGTACAGAATATATTACTTGTGATGATTTTCTGAAGGAGATAGGTATTTAGCACCAAATGACAACTAGATACACTCCACAACAAAACTGGGTGGCTGAGAGGAAGAATAGGTTTATCATGGATATGGTGAGGTGCTTGTTGAAATCTAAGAATCTGCCTAAGCCTTTTTGGGCAGAAGTTGTTGTTTGTGCTGTTTATGTTTTGAATAGATGTCCAACTAAGAGTGTCCGTGATAAGACAACCGAGGAAGCTTGGAGTAGGAAAAAACTATGTCGAAAACCCAGTAGCCCTTGAGTCCAGAGAAAGAATCTGTGAGCGGAAAACCCCAGATTCCTACACCGCTTGAGCACATGTTCAACCACAATGACGGATATTTGGGAGTGGAATTGACTGAGAGCCGCCTCTATATCAGGGTGCAGACTTCTGAAGTCGTTGAGTACCTAGGAGAGCTCATTCATGAGGTGAGGAGAAGATGGATCCAAGCTTTGAAGCTGCAATTGGATTTGGAGTTGAAACAAATGAGAGGTAGACGTAAAGGGTCCACAACGGTGGTTGCTGCGGTGGCACGCGGTGGTGAGTGGTGGAGATGAGAGGAAGCTTTGAGGATTTCTGGGATTTTTACGATTGAATTGCAGACGACCTCTTCTGCTCCTTGTACTTTCGTAAAGTCAAGGATTTTTAGTCAAATCAATAGGCGTTTATTTGAGCGGTGCTACAAGGCGAAACTCCATGGATCTGGCATAGTTTCTCCTTTTGCAATGAGGTGTTCTTCCATCTGTAATTGGAGAATAGTTTGCAGAATCGGAGACAAAGAATGCTTCTCGTGTAAAGGGTTAGAGTTCTGGTCGACAGTAGAATGCACATTCGACTTTTAGGAGTTAGTTTGACCACATTTTGGGGATTTTAACAAATTGAACGTTATGGTGAAAGAAAAAGCATGAAATATATTGAAATTACTCACTTACCCTTACACTCGTCAGAAGTTTGCCATCTAAGTCAACAAAAGACTAAAACGATTAAAATTTTGATAGTCGAAGGATAGAATTAGCCAAATCAAAATGAGTAGGACGAAATTGGTGAAATCGACGTAGTTGAAGGACCATTTTGATAATTTGCTCCATTTTTTAAACCTAAAGAGTCAATGCCCAATTGGAATTCGAATCTGTGACCTCCCGTTTGAGAGAGCCACAATTATGTAGTTTGACCAAAAAGTCTTTGACTTTAGTAATTTTATTTCATTTAGGATTTTTCTTTTTTCTAGAAAATATATAACATCATGAATTTGTTGGTACTAGACCTCTCAAAACAGGACACCAAACTGAAGTCCGCTAAAGCTTGTGGCTCGGTGAAGGGGCCACTAGTCGCCTGGCCCATTTTGCTCCGCCTGTAATTTGTGAGTTAGCGTGTAAGCCCGCTTTGGTTTTTTTTTTTAAAAAAAAATAAATAAATAAATAAATAAAACAATTAAAAATGGTAAATTTCGATCTCCAAATCTTTTTAAATAAAAAATAAAAATATTGAGGTTTAAAATATTTTTACATGTAAAAAGTGATGACTAATATGATCCATTTATTTGGGTAAATCAAGAGTTTGGAATTGCTATAAAAAAAAAATAGAAAAGAGACAGAGCCTATTTAAAAAAAAGAAAAAACAGAGTCATTTTTATACATATTGAAAAATTAAAAGTTTGTAATAATTATAAAATTATCCCGTATTTTTTACTGAAACCTAAACCATTGATGAACAATGATGGGCGGTCTAAATAAGTCATCACTTTTTTACATGAGTGTTTTCATTTGAGCACACACACAAGGTTTATCAATGATTGAGGATTTAGTAAAAAAAAAAAAAAAATTAACTCCAGGTCAATTTTATAATTATTAAAAAATTTAGGCATGGGGTTCCTTTTATAATTATTGCAAAACTGGAAATTTTAATAATGATAAGATCCTAGTCTTTGATTTCTCAAGATGGATGGTGAGAATGTGGATATATATATATATATATATATATATATATATATATATATATATATATATATATATATGCAGATGGTGGTGCTCAGGATTGATCTTGCTAAGATCAACGTCCAGGATTAACAAGGATTAAGAAAACGCAGTGACAATTTGGTCTTTTTGTACCTAGGTCAAATTTAAGGTGCGTGATTTTTGTGCTTTGTTTTATGTATTGTGTGCTTAAGTTGTGTCAGTTGTTGAAACTTAAGGTGCGTCAGCCTAAAGCTTAAGGTGCGTTGTTTTTCTTCTTAAAATGCATCGGTTTAAAATTTAGGTGCGAGATTTTCCTACTTAAAGCGTGTTTCCTTCTTAAGATGCTTTGTTTTTCTTCTTAAGGTGCATCATTTTTACAGTTTGCTTCTTTAATTGAGGATGCGCACTCTTTTTACTTTTTTTTTTTATTTGAATTGTTGATTTAGATTTGAACAACGGCTCATATTAAACCGCATGTTTGCACCTAAGCAAGTTACCGTTCCAGAACTCATCCATATATATACCAGAACTGCGATGTGTATGTAGTTAATGGTATAATTTGCCGCTAAAGTAAGTACCTATTCGTGGTCTATTTCTACATGCTATGAGGATAACAATCTATTTATAAAGGGAGTGTTTAGTAAATAGTTGTTAGTTGATTGGGTTAGTAAGTTTAATTAGTTGATAGTATTAGCTGATTGTAGAAAGATGTTTGACAAATTATCTATTAACTAATAAAAATGACTTTCTCAAAAAGCTAATCGAAAAAACTGCTTTTAGTAATTGTTTGAATTTTAACCTTTTAGAGCAATAAACGGTTACAAAAAGCTAATTAATCAAACATTTAAATTGATTGTTTAACCAAGTCAAATAACTAATAGTAATCAAACAAACCAAAATTGATTAATAAGCTAATTATTTTACCAAACAAGTTCAAAATATTTTCACTCCTATAAACATCAAGACAAATGGTATTATTATAACATTATTATATTAGACAATTATTGAAATTACGGAGAATACACGCATTTCATTAAATAAAATTTATATTATTGCACATCAAACCAACAAAATTGTCAAGTAGTTCATACGACATATACCATATGATCACAACATCATATGACATTATTAGTTTATTACCAAACACATACTGCATGTCTGTAACTCACTTTAACGCTCACAAGTCATAATATTCTTTTTGGAATGACCTCATAAAAAAAATATTGTGTCTTAACTTGATATTTAAGCAGATTTTAATGTGTTGCCGATATCCAACACAAATCTATACTTCACATCGGCCTTCACGAGACGTTCCAGGGCAGTATTGACGTAATCCACCGGAACAATCTCAACATCTGGTGTTATGTTGTGCTTTGCCGAGAAGTCTAACATTTCTTGCGTCTCCTTAATTCCACCAATGCAACTTCCGGCCACTAGCTTCCTACCTGTTATCCATTACGTACAACAAATATATATGATATGTATGTTAAGGTTTCTGATCTGTGTTTATATGTAATATATATATATATAAGTCTTATATGCCACCAGTAGATATAGAAGAATGGGCTTACCCATGAGCAAAGGAAACACCGGCAAATCAAGAGGCTTTTCTGGGGCACCAACCATTACCAGCTTTCCATTAGTTTTCAATAAACACAGTAATGGCAAAACAGGGTGAACTGCAGAAACTGTGTCTATTATACCGTCCAATGAGTTCATTGCAGCCTGCTCAAAATGCCACCAACAATTCATCAACACGTACAGATCGAATAATAATTTTTATCGTCAAATATAATGTTACCAAAAAAGATTGATGAAGAATTGTTAATTACCTGCATTTGTTCTGGGTCACGGCTGATCAAGAACGAATCAGCACCAAGACGTTCAATTGCCTCTTCCTTTTTACTAACAGAGGTGCTAATCACTGTCACCTTAGCTCCAAAAGCCTTTGCGAACTTCACAGCCATGTGGCCAAGGCCGCCTAGACCGACAACTCCGATGTTCATTCCGGGCTTGTCAAGTCCAAAGTATCTCAAGGGGCTATAAGTTGTGATTCCGGCACAGAGCAATGGAGCAGCCTCCATGGGTAGATTTTCCGGCCATCTGAGAACATAGTGCTCGTCGGCGACCATGATGTCGGAGTAACCGCCATAAGTGATGACACCATTAGCGTTGTAGGTTTGTATATTCCCAGGGCAGTAGTTTTCTAGATCATCGGCACAATTATCGCAACTGCGACAGGATCCCACCAGACATCCCACACCTACTTTGTCTCCAACCTTAAATTTCTCGACCTTGCACCCAACCTCAGTCACCACACCAGCAATTTCGTGGCCGGGTACAATGGGATAGGTAGTGTTACCCCATTCATTCTTGAGCTGGTGAAGATCGGAGTGGCATACCCCACAATACAATACCTTGAATTGTACATCCTTTTCGCCCGTTTCCCTGCAACAACAATGGTTTCGATTATTATCATATCGAAGCTAGCTTACTATATATGCAAACCCACATAGATCTATCTATGGCGTACCTTCTGGAAAACTTAAACGGAGAAAGAACTCCAGAGGTCTCCCTAGCTGCCCATCCAAAGGCCTTCACTGGGTGTTGGGTTTCATATGAAGTTTCTGCCATTTTCCTTTTTGCAAAGACTGTGAACTACTGCTTGCTATAAGAGTTATTGAACTTCTCAGAAGTCTTATAAACTCAACCAAAATGTGTAGCGAATTGTATGGTTATTGGATGGGCAATGCATATGTTTATATAGGGATTAGGCCGGCAGTGATTTTTTAATGGCTAGAGGGGAAATTTCCAAATAGGTCGGCCGGCGGATCTTAAAAAAAGAGGCGGATGACGCAGCCCGTGAGGTAGATGAGTATGGCCAACGTCAGCGCTTCGCTTTGGGTAGCACCACAACTTTGACTAAAACCCTCTTTGGGAGTTGAGAGATGGGAACATCGCGGCCTCCCGAGTATTCGATTCCATGCACTTCGGACAATCCGACAACTCAAAACTTTAATACACGCCACTGGCCCCGCACGTCTCATTTTATATTCTATCGTGCACCAGAGCTCACTTCTGTCAAACCACGTCGTTTGTTATGTTCATATTTTATGTGTATTATGTGTCGTTTGTTATGTTCAGATTTTATGTGTATTATGTTAACAATTTAGGTGTATTATGTGCATTGTTGCGTCCTGTCTAAAACGATCTCATTTTTTATGTTTAAACTTTATTGTATATGTTAATAATTTATGTGTATAATGTTAAGAGTATTCTTTTATATGTATTATATTAAGAGTTTACGTGTATTATGTTAGAAATTTGTTTATCACGCAAAAGAAATCCCTCACTTTAGTAGGATAGAATTGTAACTTCAAAAAGGATCTTAAGATTACAATTCCATCCAACTCATAGAGTTTGATAATAAATAAAATCACAATTATTCTATCCTGCCAAACATCCCATCAAAATTATAAACACGTTTCAACTTTCAAGTTCATTTTATACATGAAAAACTAAATGAAAACATTTCACCGTCTTTTCAATTCCCAACACAAATTTAGCCGACGATGGTAGCAACACATACCACGCTACTGGCATTTGGCAATGTTAGTATCTTTCAGTTTACCGACTTATTTTTAGTTAAATCTAAAATGATATATATATATATATATATATATATATATATATATATATATTATGAAAATATGAACAATTTAGAATTTTTATATTTTATAATATTTTAGATTTATGACATTGTGTATTGAAAAAATGATACATTTTTTCTCTTAAATTATATGTTTATAGCATATTTATCCCTAAATTAATAATATTGTAGATTTATGACATTGACTCTGTTTGGCAAATCTAGCTGAAAAGCTATAAGCTAGGAGCTGAAAGCTGAAAGCTGAAAAGCTATAAGCTCGGAGCTGAAAACTAAAGAACTGTTAAGCTAGCTGTTATGATTGAAATTGTTTGGTAAAATTAGCTTTTTGATAAGCTGATAAATGTAAAAAGACTAAAAAGGACATTTTCATAAAATTTAAATTAGTTTGTTTATATATTAAAATTTAACATTTTGTATTTTTTTTTAAAAATAACATTTTGAAATAAAACTATTAGCATAATCATGATCTAGCATCTCATAATAAAGTAGCAATATTGTTGCAAATCTCATAATAATAATAATAATAATAATAATAATAATAATAATAATAATAATAATAATAATTGCAGTGAAAGTTGCGAATAAAGGTGAAGAGAAAATGGTTTTAATTGGGAAGGGTAAATTATGTCATTTCTTTAAAATAATAAGGATAAAAATGAAAAAAAAAAAAAAAAAGTTAGGAAGGTAGGAGCTTATTTTGAAACGCTACCTAAGGTAGCATTCCAAAATAAGCTCTTGTTTTAAGCTAGAAGCTTATTTTGGGAACATTGTAGGCTCTGTTTGGCAGAGCTTATTTAGGAGCTTATAGCTTATTTTAAGCTACTAATGAACTATAAGCTTATAGGCTCTGTTTGGCAGAGCTTATTTAGGAGCTTATAGCTTATTTTAAGCTACTAATGAGCTATAAGCTTTGTTTGGTAATGTTCCCAAAATAAGCTTCTAGCTTCCTAACTTTTTTTTTCTATCTTTATCCTTATTATTTTGAAGAAATGACATAATTTACCCTTCCCAATTAAAACACTTTTCTCTTATCGTTTATCTGCAACTTTCACCACAAATATTATTATTATTATTATTATTATTATTATTATTATTATTATTATTATTATTATTATTATTATTATTATGAGATTTGCAACAATATTGCTACTTTATTATGAGATGCTAGATCATGATTATGCTAATAGTTTTATTTCAAAATGTTATTTTTTTTAAATACAAAATGTTAAATTTTAATATATAAACAAACTAATTTAAATTTTATGAAGATGTCATTTTTAGTCTTTTAACATTTATCAGCTTATCAAAAAACTAATTTTACCAAACACTTTCAATCATAACAGATAGCTTAACAGCTCTTCAGTTTTCAGCTCCGAGCTTATAACTTTTCAGCTTTCAGCTCTTAGCTTATAGCTTTTCAGCTAGGTTTGTCAAACACAGTCATTGTGTATTGAAAAAATGATACTTTTTTTCTCTTAAATTATATGTTTATAGCATATTTTCCCCTAAATTATTCATATATTCATATTAGTCCCTTCAATTATTCTAAAAGTTGTGATTTTTCCACATAATATATTAAATGGACATTTCTACCATTAAAATAAATATTTTATTTATGTTTCTTGTCCAACAAATTATTGCTTATACATAGGGATGACCACAATTTGGTTCGAAATAGATCGGATACTATAGCAATCGAATCGAAAGTTTTCAGTTATGATTCAAAAGAATAACCCAATATTTGGATTTCAGTTTATTAAAATCATGAACCCGAAAAAATTGGATCTTGAACTGTGAACCGACGGTTTGAATCGGAACAACTACTAGCATTAGTTTAAAATTAAAATTACAATATTTTCAAATAGCGTATGTCATTTTTCGCATTTTTTATAATTCTCACATATAAGCATATATGCCTGCGATTTGTTTTTTTTTTTGAACTGTCGGCTCACGGTTTCGGATCCAAATTGAATTATTGATTTAAACTTTCTTTTAAAATTTTATTTTTTTTTTATTTTTAAAATAATATAAATTCAACAATTAATATATTTTATTTTTTTAGTGCAGAATATGAATCGAACGTTCCGATTCGTAATTTTAATAAACTCTAAATATTAAGTTCCAGTTCTAAATTGAAATTGGAATCTTTCGATTTATTTGTTATATTGTGTTCGGTTTGAACCCATATATGCATTGTGCGGTGGGGGCTCTCCCTTGTTTTGTTTCTTATATTTCTCATTGGAATTGGGGACACCTGTTAATAATTTACCATGCAACACGTGTGAATAATTATGCAAAGTAGTGGGACAAATTATAGTTGACAGCCTGGCCATGTTCAAAGCATCGACAGGCATCGGACTACATAAAAAAAATTGTCAAAATTTTGTTCTTAATTGTAATAACGGATACTCTCTCCATCTTATTTTTTTGAGTAAATACTCAAAATGGTCCCTTGACTATGGATAAATTCATAAATTAGTCCTCAACTTTCAATTTCATCTAATTAAGTCCTTAACTTTGTAATTTAACACAATTTGGTCCTCTGTTTATTTGACCGTTTGTTGACTGTGATTTTTGATGATATATATGTAATTTCATGGTCCATCGTCGATTTTTTAAGGTTCCGGTTGCATTTCCAGACCGCACTGTTACATTTGAATCCACTGTCGAAAGCAATCTACCAAACCCGGTCACTTTTCTTCATCCTCCCTTTGGATTCAATGTAGTTGAATTCGTATCAGAGCGAAGAAGACGACATGTTTCCGAACCGGTGCAACGTCATCCTGGAGGCCTCTACGTGCTTCGACGAGAGCTGAAGGTTCTTCTGGAGATCGTCGATCACGGTCAACAAACGGTCAATTTGATGGAGGACCAAATCGTGTCAAAATTGCAAAGTTAAGGACTTAATTGAGTGAAATTGAAAGTTGAGGACTAATTTGTGAATTTAGCTATAGTCGAGGGACCATTTTGAGTATTTACTCTATTTTTTTTACATGTCCAACTTTCTTTTTAATTTGTTTCAAAATAGTGTCTCTTTCTAAAATTGAACATAACTATCACTTTACATTTCTTAATTTATCCTTTTAACTTTTCAAATTTTTAGATATAAGTATAATTTTGTACTCTGCACAAATAACACATACGGTTGAGGGACAAAATTGTAAAGTTAATACTCCATCTGTCACATTTTATCTATCCTACTTACTATTCATTGGTCAAATCAATTATTTATTCTTTGTTTATTTTCTTTAGTATTTTTTTACTTATTTTCAAATTTGATTTTTTGTGTTTAATAGTACTTTTACTATAGTTTTTAAATATATAAATTTTGCATACTAATACTAAACTTAATATTATGAAAAACTGGATTAAAAATAACTTTAATCAAGCCCCGTTAATCGAACCAGACATATAAAATGAGACGGAGAGAGTAACATTTGTTATGTTGTTTTAAAATTCATGTAAAAAGTAAATAAGACAATCAATTAGGGTCGGAGGAAGTATTATATACTCGTTTAATAAATAATCTATAATGTTTGTAGCCCTATTCGCATTCAGACGTCTCCATGCTCATTCATATTTAATTATATTCTCCATGATCATTCATATTTAATTATATTCTCCATGATCATTCATATTTAATTATATTTAAATATTCTTTGAACGGTCCTAGATTATCAACAATCGATGATTTAAAGCAATACTAACTTCAAGTTGTTGTCACACACACACACAAATACTAACTTGTTAAAGTTGTTCACACACACACAAATATACATACATACATACATACATACATACATATATATATATATATATATATATATATATATAATATTTATTTATTTATTTGGTTGATTGATTTTCATGAAGTAAAACTTTCACAACGAGTCATAACAAATTAAATTTTTATTCAACATCAAGTAAAAATTGAAGGAACATATAATAATATTCTTTTCTCAAATACTGTTTACTGAATCAGTAAGTTAAACTAGTATAGACAACATGTAGTAATATTCTTTTAGTATGTTTGGTTTACAAAATAGTTTATAATGAAATAATATTCTCGAAAATAAGCCTATTATTTAATTATTTGGTGATTTATTTTATTATTGAAATTAGTTTTACGAATAATTTAATTCAATTATGCAAAGTAGTAGGACAAATCAGGAGTTGGAGGCCTTGTTGGTGGGTTTATAAGCTTGACCATGTTCAAAGAATCGAGATGCGTTGGAGTACAAAAAATTATGTCAATGTTTCGTCCGTGTGAAAATTGATATTTTAATGTTACGTTGTACCCCAATTTAAAACATGTGCACTTTTTTTTTTTTGAAATAAAACATGTGCACTTAGAAGTTTCGATAGTCTTATTTTTGCCAACTATATATTCATATATTTAATTATATTCAAATATTTGTTTCTCTTTTTAAATTTGAAAAATCATCATCTTGATTCCTCAATTATTTCCTAATTGTTAATATAATCTTTAATTTTTAATTTCTACTAATTTGATCCGTGATTGCTTTCAAAAAAATTAATTTGATCCTTGAATTGTTAAAATTTTGTCAATTAAACCCATCTGAAGGACCAAAATGATGATTTTTTTATTTTTAAAACTTCGTCAATTTGATCCTCGAAGGGTTTAATTGATGAAATTTTAAACATTTTAAGGATAAAATTAGTTGTAATTGAAAAATAAGGATTACATTGACAGTTATGAAACAATTGAGGGTTCAAATGGTGATTTATCCTTTTTACTTCGTATGAAGTATGTTATTAACTTATTATTCTGTCAACTATTATATAGTGTGATGACATTTATGTTACTATTCCAATTGAGTGGTTACAAGATCTAATCCCGAAGGTGAGCCAATTGATTCTTTGTATTAATCTATATCTATACTATATATAAAAACAAAATGAGTTTATACCCAAAATGGTCCTCGAGTATAATGGTTTTTCTCAATTTCGTCCTAAACGACCTTGGTGACCTAATGTAGTCCCAGACTTTTATGTTTTTACTCAATTTAGTCATCTGTTTGTTATTACGTCAAATTGGTGTTAAATAAATGAACAATTCAGTAATCTCAATATTGGTATCTCTTTACTCCTAGACATGCAAAGTGTGAAATTCCTCTTTCTTTTACGAATTACTCCCAAACTTGCGAATATAAAATTTGATTCCCTGGTCTGGGAGTAATTCATAAAAGAAAGAAGTATTTTGCACTTCGCAAGGCTGAGAATAAAGAGATACCAATATTGAGATTACTGAATTGTCCATTTATTTAACACCAATTTGACGTAATAACAAACAGATGACTAAATTGAGTAAAAACATAAAAGTCTGGGACTAAATTAGGTCACCAAGGTCGTTTAGGACGAAATTGAGAAAAACGACTATAGTCGATGACGATTTTGGGTATTAACTCAAATCAAAATCTTCCATTTTAACTTCCCGCCCAAAACAATCCTATACTATTAAGATTTGCTTATTGTTTCCTACTTTCATATTCCTACTACAATTCTACATTAAAATTCCTCGTAATACAATACAACAATATTAAAATTCATATTTATATTCAACAATATTATATTATTCATTTTTCCTTTAAAAATTATATTATCGATTATTAGTTTTATAATTCTTCGTTAATTCTCTGTTAAATTTACTAAATTTCAAACTCCCATTAAAACTCAACTGGCTGGCTGAATTATTAAGATTTAAATAAAATAAAAAATCCTTAAAAACATGCATGCTTAATTCCCCTCATGTATCTTCCGGTAATTACATAGAAGAAACCTAATCCCATACAACACTGATAAACCCAGTTAAAACTTAAAATAAAACTCAATCTCCCAACTACATGTTGTACTGAAACACTCTTAAATCAACTATAAATATAGCCCAAAAACCTAGCGAGGAAGAGCAATTTGGAGCTTGACTTTTCAATCAAGTAAAAATTATATTCTCACGTGTTTCTTTATTAGACAAGCCTTTATCTACACATTGTATATTGGAGTTATATGTTAGTTATTTCCTAAAATATAAAATCAATTTATAAAAATATTTTACATTATTATTAGGGGAAATTGCATCTTTGGTCCCTGAGTTATTCCCAAGTTCCGATTCAGTCATAGAGTTATGACCGTATCCATTTTTAGTCCATCAGTTATGATCGAAGTGACGTATTTGGTCCACGACCGTTAAGACTGACGGAAAAATTAAAAAATATTTAAAATTTAATCCGTAAAGTAGAAAATTCACATTTTATTAAAACCACTTTCACAACATTATTTTTTACTTCTTAGCCTCTTATTTCAAGATTGTTCAATTCTAAAAGCATTTTAATAACTTTATTATGACTTTTTAGGAACTTGGTTCTCGTATAACAAACTTGAGATTTAGCACAATCACTTGATCATTGTCTTCAGATGTGTAAAACACACTATACTATCAATTTTCAATTTTCTTTACTAAGCAACAAAGGTAATCAAACCCGGACTGTTGGGATACAAAATGATGTCAAATTTCTCAGGTTGCTTTTATGAGAAATTCACCAATGGAATAACTTGAGATTTTTAGTATGTAAATTTTTTTTAATATGCAGTAATTTAGTCCATAATCATTTTTAGACGTTACAAAAGTTTTTAGAATTTTCATAATTGAGTCTTAAGTTCCTCATTCATTACTCTGGTTTTTAAGAAGACAGAGAAGGTGATGGATATATATATATATATATAATTTTCATATATTGTCAGGATATATGATTCTTGATTAAGTTACTGCAAAGGTTATGAAAGAATTTTACGTACTAAAAATCTCAAGTTACTCCTTTGGTGAATTTGTCATAAAAAATAACCAGAGAAATTTGGTATCTTCTTGTATTTCAGAAGTTATGGTTTGATTACCATTATGTTTAGTAGGGAAATCATAAACTTTTAGGATGATGCGTTTTACATGCTTGAAGACAATTATCAAGTGTTCTCTTGTTTACAATGATCAAGAGTCATATGAAGATTATTGAATTGCTTTTGAAATTGAAGAACCTTGAAATGGAATGCTAGGAAGTTGAAAATAATGTTGCAAAAGTGGTTTCAATATAAGAAAGTGAATAAAATATAAATTTCCTACTTTACCCCTAAAATTTTAAATATTTTTTAATTTTTCCGTCAGTTTTAACAGTCAGGGACGAAATGTACTATAACTCAGGGACTGAGTCATCACTACCATTATAACTCAGGGACCAAACTCGTCATTTCCCCTTATTATTATTATTATTATTATTATTATTATTATTATTATTTATAATAATTTAAGTATCTAAAATATAAATAAATTTAAAATTTTAATATAAAGTACTAATATTGAGCACCTATTTTTTTGTACAATGCTCTTTAAAAAAAAAAAAAAAAAAAAAAAAAAAAAAAAAAACTAATTCGTTTTATATGTGAAAATTTCATCAAATAGTCAAATGGATAGGTTGTTTAGAGGCTTAGAGCTGCCATAGTGCCATACATTATCTATGTAGCAAGAGTAATTTGACTAAAATGAGAAAACAAACACTAAAATTAGGTATATAATTATGTAATTTATATCACATTTAATTTTGTTATTAAATTTTCTGAACTATTGCTAGACGGGACAAAAATGAAATTCCCTTTTTAATATATTGAAGATTATTTTTAATGTATTACCTGTTTATTATTTAAAAGTTCATTTTAATATATTATTTAAAAATAAACCTTCAATATATTAAAAATAGATATTTATTAATAGCTCACTTCACAATGTGGATCTTTGTAGTCTTGTGGATAGTATAATTTTCCAGGCAGATCAAACCGTCCAAGAGTGATCCAATTTCTTAAATCTCTCCTAAAATCCCATCGTATATACTATCCTGAAGATTTCATGAGCGATTCTTATCGAATAAAATAATTGTTGCAAAATTTATTTAATATTATGGCCATTATCTATGCACCTATTTTATATCATAGATATAGTTACAGAGTTATATTATGGCCATTATCTATGAATTGAACATTGTCTCACATATTTTTAGATGGGATGTTTATATCAATGGAAGGTCGGGAACATTGTATGTCTTGACAAGAAATGCAACTAAGAAAAAAATCTCAGAAGACGGAAAAGTATATATGGCACTTTGATACGATAAACAGGTGCTCCCACTGATTCAATTATTATTAAAAAGGTGGTCCCACTGTTCAACTGCTCTCTCTTCCTCTCTCTTTTTCTCTGTATGATTTGAAAATATGATCACATATAGTTAGTTATTGTTTAAGTAATGGATTACTTGAAGAACTGCAACGATTGAATATATGCTTGTTACCGTAAACTTGTTATGTATATGGAAATAATATAATTCAATTACAATCAATAGTATCAAAGAATTTAATTTCCCTACCAATTAACAACAAACCAATTGATCCCTTGGGGAGCTAAAAGCTAAACCATTTATCTATATCTATGTGTAAATGTGTATACACACACACATATATATATATATACAGATACAGATTCCATATATCTCATCAGTAGCTTGGCCCTTCCAAACGGATGTAGTCATACATGGCTCCATTGAACCGATATCCTCCTCTTGGCTGCCTCAAATATATTGTGTTTCTTCCATTCCCAACCATAGTTCCTGGAAACTCAAAGCTCCACAGACTATACAACCCATGACTTCCATGCCTCGCAATTGCATTGTCCCTTCCATTTCCGCCTGTTGTGAATCCGGGCATTCTCGTACCAGGATCACTGTTAATCCAAACCTGAATTTTCGCAAAGTTGCAAGAAGCTAACGCTATCCGCAGTGTATAGGTTCCTGCCCAATTAACATTCTCGAGAGGGAACAAGATTGTCCATGTCGTTGGTTCATACGTGTCATTCCCAACTTTCCTGTTCACATGAGCAAAGAACCAGTCTTTCTGGTAATCACTTTGTCCAACTGTGTAGGACAAATCTTGGTAAGGATATGCATCTGTGTATCGATCCCATAATCCATATTGTCTATACCTATTTTCATAAGTGTAACTTTTAGTAAAACGAATTTAAATTTGTAATTAAAACATATTTACTGTGAAGGGGATCTTACTTTTCAGTATGATTTGTTAAAGCATAGTTCATTAACTCCGGGACAGGATCAGGGACAAAGAATTCTGCAGACTTTCGATCAGGGATACCGATTTCCCATAAAGTTGGACCATTTCTTGGAGGATCAAAGACAAGCCCGCCCAGATTAATTTCATCTCCTGGGTTGATTTTAACGTCAATGTTGTATTTGTAATCTCCTAGGATTCCAGGGGCCCAACCATACAAGCTATAGTTTCCAGGCCTGACAGCACTAATCTTGAAGTACCCGTTGTCGTCTGTTTGTGTCCAAAATTGGTAGCCCTGACACCAACATTTTACATTTATATCATCAAATACAAGAACAAATGCAATATGCATGAACCACTGATAAATGTTCATTTTTAATATACCAAAGGTTCGTTATTTATGTACTGAAAGTTCAATTTTAGATTAAAAAAAAAAAAAAATTATAAAGTAAGAGTGTGAAACCTTGACATCTTCTTGCCAAGATCCAGCAAGTCCTGGTGGAGCCAGACCCACATATGCAGATTTTGCTGGCATAAGTTCTTGACTCAGATACCTAAGGGTGACCATTATAAATCCATTAAATTCTCTGGGATTTATTTTGTAAACAAAGAAAATATGAGAATTAATTCAAGAAAATTTGAAAAATCACCTATCACGGATTAGTAGTTGGCCTGAAACTGTGCCCCGTTGACTGGCACTGGGATAGTCTTCAGACTTTGGGAAATCATAAGGCCAACTTTTAGTTTCTAAAACCATCTGAGGGGAAAGAAATATAATATATGCCCTTAGTAATCATCCATCTCACACTAAAAATTATGACTTTATAAACATAGATTATATCCTGTTAGATTAATTACCTGTTGTTTGGCATTTTCCCAGAGACTTTTTGGGTCAGTGCCTTGATCAGAGTTTAGATAAATAAAAACTGGGCCAAAAACCTTTTTCCAGGCTTCACCATTTCGCAAGCTAAGACTAAAATCGTTACCAGCATAATGACCACTGAAGAATATCTGAGCAGCAGAGGTAACATCATGAGCCATGTTACAAATTTACAATTTACAAGTGCTTGTGTTTCAAGATATATATAGCAAGGAAAAGTTACATACCGATAAGGCAGTCGGACCGACATGCGAAGTGAGGTCTTGTTTTATTGGTCCTCCTGATCGGAACTCATCCCCTCCCGTGATGATCCAAAACCCAACATGTGGCTTGGGACAAACCCACCCGTGTACCTTAGTATCCTTGTTTTCTAAGGAGTATTGGTATTTGTCGTCCACCTAAATCAATGTCCAAGCAACACAACTAAGCCAAGAATTTCATAAAATACAATGGCCCTATTTAGTAATATAGTCAGCTTATCAGTCAATTTTGGCTGATCACTATTAACTGTTTGATTTGGTTAAAAATCAATATGGTTTGATTAAATAGCTTTTTGTAACAGCTTATTGCTTCAAAACGCTAAAATTCAAACAGCAACTCAATCAACTAACAACTATTTATCAAACACCCAAAGAAGGGAATTAGGAAACTAGCTTAGATAGTTAATTACCTCTCCTTTCAAGCTAGGATTGGATGGTTTGGTTAGTAAAACAGCTTCTTTGTAGTCAAGAGGGTGCCCAGCCGATCGATCACTGTCACTGGGCATCACTCTCTGTATGTCATCTGATATTGCCATATAGTTGAACCTATATGAAATTAACCAAATACTTAGATTATCAAATAAAAAAAAAATTAAAAAAAAAAAACCTTGAAAAACACAAAATATTGAAGCATAAGCTATTTAGCTTACAGTTTTCTTTGCAGTTTGACAGCAAGTCGAGTTTCACCGATATCTACATCAGGCCACCCTTCAGGATGATTGTATATGGCGTAGGTGTAGAACCCAGAGCTGCCAGGCAGCATTACATATCTGCAATATTTAGGGATATATTATACAAATTCAAGGCTTCAAAGCACATATAAAAAGTTGACTGCAGGTTTTGAAGTTTAATCAAATTAATAAAGACCTCTTATCAAAGTCCATAGGAACACTTGAAGAATCATTTGGATTATAAGTCTTCGTAAAGGAGACTTCAATTTGGTTCTCGTCTGCTGTTATTACACTGAACTGTGTTCCTGGAAGCCTGCATGCATGCAAAAGGTTCTAAGATGAATGTATCTGAAAATTTTATTTAAAAATAACTTCGGTCAAGCGATCTCGTTAACCAAACTATATATACATATATAATAGGCTAAAGGAGTAGCAATTAACAAATTGATGTAGGGAAGACTGGAAGAGCCTACCTATCAAAGTTGCCCGTGCTTATCCCTGGCCTGCTCCACACGATATCCCAATACCTGTATGGATGTAACGTTAACATTTGAAATATTAATTAAGTGTAAAGTGTATTTGCTTACAGTGTATTTACTTACCCTCTATTTGTTTCTCTAAGACCATATTCCAGTACATTTCTAATTCCTCGATACTTAATCCCTTCAATTCCTCCAGCTGGATTGGATAACGTGACTGTGATGAAGTTATTCTCCATCACCACCTGTAAATATTAAATGTAATGTGTTAAATATTCTCTTATTCTTATCAGACAATAAAATTTAAAAAAAAAAAAAAATTATTGGGCTAATTATTGTTACTAATATATTCTCAGATTAAAGTCCATGGAGTTTAGTTTACGTGTGTATCTGTGATTTGTAGTCTCAACGGGGTTGATTGTTTCATCTCTTGACTGTCGCTTCCCGGAGTTGACCTGCAAGTTCAAAGGATTATATTACATCAAACACAAACATGTTTTCATTAACCAAACAAACTAAAAACTTGTTTGAGGTATTTTTTTATCACGGGAAACCGTAACCACCAGCTAAAGGTGTACACTACATAAACCTGGTCTTATGATCCTAACCCACAAATGACCATAAGGAGATAAAGTAACCTAATTAAATTATCAATATCGGCCTTACTCAAATCAAAAAGGCTAATTGGGCTCTTTTATTGAGAGTCGAACTTGAAAGTAATAGTGAAAATTAAACAAAACCCAAAGTACGTACCTAGCAGCGTTAACAGAAGAAGCAAAGAGCAAGAGGTAGTAAACAACAATAGAGAACCGCCATAACCGAACATCTGCTCCAGTCTTGCTTGCCATCTTTACCACACATGCACAACAACCTAAACAAGAAAAGGTGACCTGGACAACATTCGACATATATTACTACATAGTACAATAAACAACTTAGGAAAGGAAAGAGGATTGAAAATAAAGGAATAAGAATAGCAAAAGAAAGAGGCAGGCCAGGGTACTACGTACTATACGTAATTACGTATCCTCAGAGCTTTAGGCGTTGGAGAAAATATGTAATGTATTGTGAGCAAAGGTTGAACAGATCGAAAAAAGAGTTCTATTTATAGGTTTTGTGATAGAGTTGGTCCTAATCCATTAAGAACATGGTTTAACATTAATCCTTTTTTATTTATAATTTAAACTGTGTGTATTCCTAAACAATACAGGACTACTGACTTTTAATTAATTAGGTATTATTTAGGTATTTAGTGTTGAACTTTGCGGGGAAATATATAGATAATACTATTCCAGAAAATGTTGTGTTTTTATACCTAGGGCTGTAAAAGGTGTTTAGCTCACAGATTTAACTCACTGGTTCAGTAGGAAAAAGTAAAAGGTGGCTCTGATCTCTGGTTAAGAATCCTGTTTTATCCCTAACTTGAATATTAATTAATGACTAATCTTTTTTTTTTTTCTATCGGATTAAATATTTATTAAAAGAAAATAAGAATGATTCATAAGAAAATTATACTATTATATACAAGATATTTGATATTCTTATCAACTAATTGTATATGTAAGCTTGTATGGTCAATCCTATTGGTCAAATTGGATTAATCTTGACATTTCAAAGCCGTTTTGGTCGTTGAGCATAGCCAAACTTTGGCCAACTCCCAATTTTGTGCAGAGTTGGGATGCAGCCTGCATTTTACATGTGGGGAGAATTTGGAGAACTAACCGATATATAAGAAGTAACTATAATCAACAACTATTAATTCAAAATTCAATTTGATATTTGTTTGACTAATAATTTACTTTTATAGGAAATTAGAAGCATACGTTGTAGTGCCAATGCAATGATCTTTGTCCCGGCAGGTTGGAAAATTAGTATTCGATCACCTCCAAAGATGTCATTACCCCGGTACTCTGCAACATATTTCTTTTCTTGAATTCTTCAATAGATTATAACCGATCGCCACTTGTTCATGAAAGAGTGTCTCAGTTGAAAAGCTATGCACCATCACCTGCACCCTCATGGGTTTCAATTTTACAATGGGTTTGTTGCGGTACAAGTAGTGGTGTGACATCATCACCATCGAACTTGCTACCAACGTGAACTAAAAAAAATTGACGAGAACTGAAAACTATACACGTACAGTTCCCTTAAAACACATTTGCTTCTCTTCGAAGTGTTGGCATGGAGTCATCAAAACATTTCCTTCCCAAAATATATATAATGATCAATTTAGTCAAATTGAGCATTATAGATTCAGTGTACAATGAATTGAACATTGTCTCACATATTTTAAGATGGGATGTTTATATCAATGGAAGGTCGGGAACATTGTATGTCTTGACAAGAAATGCAACTAAGAAAAAAATCTCAGAAGAAGGAAAAGTATATATGGCACTTCAATACGATAAATAAATAGATTTATATAGGAGTTTGGGTGTTACAAAATTAAATTAGCCATTTATGTGCAAAATTAAAGTTGGCTGTTACAAATTTAATTTGTAACTCCTTTTAACGTTGAGGCTTCAATATGATTTAAACATGATAAGTGAGTATATGACTACATTTTACCGTATATTTAGATCTATTTTTGCCCACGTACATTAGATTTAATTTCATATTATTAACAAGGTACGTATTGAGTATTTATTTTTAGAGGACGTTTGGTAGTTAGGACTTAGGAACATATTATTAATTATTAATTGCAATATGCATATATAATTTATCGATTCAGGTGCAATAGTCTCATTCCATGCGAACGTGTGGATATATCAAAACCAGGATGAGTTTATATCAACTAGTAAAAATCAATTTTAAAAAGAGGAAAAAATATGGTGACATTTTGATAATTTTTTGTATTAAGTATATTTTTGGGGTGTATTAAGTGATGGTATATGGTACATTTAGTAGTGGGTTGTAATGCACTACAGGCTGGTCTATGGTGCATCACCAAATACTAGTCTGTGGCACTAAGTGTTGATATGTGATAATGCACACGGGAATGCTTGAGAGTGCATTGGACTCAAAAAACGACCAAGTATATCTAAACACACTAACAAATCATTAAAATTATAAAAATTAATTTTCAACTATTAATTTAGGCAGAAGGAGTCATCTGCATCGTATATTGAGTATTAACAGGCCATTAAGAGGCAACAATTTAAATTCGTGATCTTATGATTACACGCGTGGGGATCTTATCATAGTGATGAGATTACCCTGCCTAATATCTATTTTGGTTTTATGAGAAATTTGATATATCATGAAAGGCCTCTTTTAAGAATACATTAGTATAAAATATTGTACTATCTAAAAGAAAACGGAAAAAAATTAAACAAATAAACAAAGATGGTACTAGAAGAAAAGCAATTGTTATGCCATGGATCCATGTCCAAAACAACGCAGCTTTGCGTGTCTGGAATAACGATGTTATTAGTGGCACCATTTCTTCAATTAATGATATTTTTTTGTGAATATAGAGTTCAAAATTTGTAAATATAGATTCAAAAATTATGTTGATATAATTGTGAATATAGTGTTCAAAAATTGTAAATATAGAGTTCTGCAATTGTGAATATTAATTAATTTCTGTAATTTTGTAAATTGAGATTTAAAATTGTGAATATAGAGTTCTAAAATTGTGAAAATTGAGTTCTACACTTGTGAATATTGAGTTCTGTAATTTTGTATATTAAGATCTAAAATTGTGAATATTCAGTTCTAAAATTGTGAATATAAAGTTCTCAAATTGTGAATATAGAGTTCAAAAATTGTGAATATAAAGGAAAGATTTCTAAAAAAAACGACAAGAAATGAAGCATTTTTTTTATAATTTAAACGGTGTCAAAGCAAAACGATGTCATTTTAGATCCGAATTTATCTTGTAAGGTGGACCCGAATCCACAACATAATTTGCCAAAGAAAAGTCAAGCAACTCAAGAATAGATCACAGATCAAACCCAAAATAAAGCCCTTAAACAAATTCACAATTAATCCAAATGTGATTTGTAGGCTTCTATATATACGGAGCGTTATGCCTTGGACCCGTGTCCATCATGTGTATGGTGGACACGCTATGCATTCATAATTTCTATATTGTAGATTCATAAAATTTATAATGTAGATTCATAATTTCTATACTGCACATTCATAATTTTTGTACTGTAGATTCATAATTTCTATAGTGCACATTTATAATTTATGTACTGTAGATTCATAATTTCTATACTGCACATTCATAATTTATGTACTGTAGATTCATAATTTGATAACTATACAGTTTAGAAATTATGAATCTACATTACTGAAATTATGAATCTACAGTACAGAAACTATGAATGTACAGTATAAAAATTATGAATCTACATTATAAATTTTATGAATCTACAGTTTAGAAATTATGAATTTACAGTATAGAAATTATGAATGTACAGCGTGTCCACCATGCACATGGTGGACACGGGTCCACAACATAATTTGCCTATATATACTTAGTCAATAGTTATGGTCCACACATACAATTGTGTGAATCACGGTTTTAAAATGACATCGTTTTTCTTAATTTTATTTTTTCGTGTGTCCGGTTACAACATACATTTTTATAACTCATAATGTACATTATTTTAAAACACAATGTACATTATATTACCCCAGATATTTTATTATTCTAACACGTAATATACATTATTCTAACACATAATATACATTAATTTAACACATAATGTACATTATTTTAACACATAATATACATGATTTTTATCTATGACAATATTTTGGACCGTTGTCCACACAATAATTTCCATACTTAGTTGGGTTGTAAAATATTAATATTATTAATATTATTATAATTATACTTATAGAGTCATAGTTACTAATACCAATGTAAAAGATGCGATATGGTTGACAAAGGCCCTCTTTAGTAGGGGTGTTAGCGAACAGAGCTTTTGATAAATTACTCGTGTTTGTGTTCGATAAGTGTTCATTTATTTTTGTTTGTTAAGGTAAACGAATCATTAATTAACAAAAGAGTAAATACTCAAAATGGTCCCTCGACTATAGCTAAATTCACAAATTGGTCCTTGACTTTCAATTCAACCAATTAAGTCCTTAACTTTGCAATTTTAACACGATTTAGTCATCCGTCTATTTAACCGTTTGTTGATCGTGATCTTTGAGAATATATATGTAATTTCATAGTCTATCGTCGGTCGGAAAATCTTCAATCACAAATGGAAACCCTACATTCCAGACATCAAACAAGCTTTGGAACACTTCTGCATCAACGCCGGTGGCCACGCCGCCATCGACAATCTCCAGAAGAACCTGCAACTCTCTTCGGAGCACGTGGACTAGGTAGATTGTGGTTCGAAAACAGGTCGCCTTTTTCGGTCTGGTACGAACTTAACTACATTGAATCCAACGGGAGGATGAAGAAAGACGACAGGATTTGGCATATTGCTTTCGACAGTGGATTCAAATATAACAGTGCGGTCTGGAAATGTAACCGGAACCTTAAAAAACCGACGATGGACCATGAAATTACATATATATCCTCAGAGATCACGGTCAAATAGACGGAGGATCAAATCGTGTTAAAATTACAAAGTTAAGGACTTAATTGGTTGAAATTAAAAGTCGAGGACCAATTTGTGAATTTAGCTATAGTCGAGGGACCATTTTGGGTATTTACTCTTAACAAAATTTAGAGCTCGATTAATAAACGAACAGAGCTTGAATAGTTGTATGCTCGTTTGCTAAGAAATTGTGAGCAAGCTCGTTTGTGTTCGTTTAATAATGTTCGTGAACAAGCTCGTTTAGTGTTCGTTTAATAATGTTCACAAACATATATATACATAGATTATATTGTGATAATGAACATTGATTATTTCTTGAACGTAGATTATTTGTTGTTCACAAACGAATTGTGATCATGAACATGTACAGGTGTTTGGTTATTAAAGGTTCACGAAAGTGTTCATGAATGTAAACCAACATGTTTGTGAACGGGCTTGTTAACGAACATGTTTGTGAACGTGTTTGTTAACGTTAACGAACACGTTCGTGAACATCTTCATGTTCGTTAACGTAAATGAACACGTTCGTGAACGTGTTCGCGAAAACGAACACTAATGAACGCTTAACAAATGAACACGAACATGATTTTCAAAAACCTTAACAAACGAACACGAACACTCCAAAATTGTTAACAAATGAACACGAACACTCCAAAATTCTTAACAAATGAATACGAACACTTCAAAATTCTTAACAAATGAATACGAACACTTCAAAATTCTTAACAAATGAACACGAACAACATATGTGTTCATTTATGTTCGGTTCGTTAACAGCCCTACTCTTTAGTAACATAGTTTTTTTTCTTTTTTTTTAAAACCAGTAACATAGTTAGTTTATAAGTTAATTCTAACTTATTTGATCACTATTAGTTGTTTGACTTGATTAAATAATCAATATGAGTGTTTGATTAATTAGCTTTTTGCAATAACTTATTACTTCAAAATGTTAAAATTTAAAAAATATTACTCAAAAAAGGAAGTTTTTCCAATAAGCTTTTTATGAAATTATTTTACATGTAATTAGGCAATTAGCTATCAATTAACAGTTAATTTATTAAATATTTTTTATAATAAATTAATACAATTAACTAATTAAATTCACTAATCTAAACAGCTAACAACTATTTACCAAACACTCTAAAATATTTATCGGTTAGTTATAAATGAAGTTCAATTTATTATTGAACAAAAAGCATTAGAAAAAAAATAAAATTACAACATCATAGTTTTGTGCGTATGCACAGCGCCGGCATCCCGCGATGTCAAGAGAGCTTTGGAAGAAGCAAGAATTGCCGATGCATTACAGCCATTGCTACACGAACAACGAGTGGTATACCTCCATGAATAATCCGTCTGATCATCGGCCGACGACGTATACGAAAACCGGCACATACTCATCGGCGGCGCAAAATACATAGCCACGGGCAGCTTCGCCGGGAGTTCCGGCAACGGAGCTTCAAAACACAGAGCATTGATGACCTGCTTTATCGACGGCCGGAGCGTGTGATCAGGGTGGCAACACCATAGCCCAACCACCATTAAACACTCCATTTCTTTCTCATCAAACTCCTTATTTAACCCTTCATCCGCAGCTTCCAGAACCCTCCCTTCCCCGTACAGGTCCCACACCCACTCCACCAGCCTCACCTTCCCCGGCGGCTCCGCCTTCGGCTCCACCGGCCTCCTCCCGCACGCGATCTCAAGCGCCACCACCCCGAAGCTATACACGTCGGATTCTTTACTCGCTTTCCCGGTTGTCACGCATTCCGGCGCTAGGTACCCCATGGTTCCGGCCAGGACGGTTGTCTGGGATCCCAGTTCATGATCTACAAGCCTGGCTAACCCGAAATCCCCCAATTTCACGTTGTAATTTGAGTCCAACATTACATTACTGGACTTAATGTCTCTATGCACCACGCACTGTTCCCATTCCTCCTGCAAATATAGCAAAGCTGATCCCAAACCCTGGGCGATTTTATACCTAACCCCCCATTTTAGCCCGGGTTTCTTCCCAAACAGATGAGAATCGAGGCTGCCATTAGCCATGTACTCGTACACAAGAAGAAACTCTCCCTTTTCATGGCACCAACCCAGGAGTTGAACCAGATTCCGGTGTCTCAGCCGGCTGATAACTCGAACTTCTGATACGTATTCTTTCTTCCCCTGCTTTGATCCTCTGGAGACTCGCTTCACGGCCACTTCTATTCTCTTTTCGCTTAAAACTCCCTTGTAAACTCCCCCGAATCCGCCCTCTCCGAGCTTCCCTTCCTCGGAGAAATGGTTTGTTGCGCGGCTGAGTTCCCAGAAAGTGAACCGCTTCGGCCCCGCCCCTTTCTGAAAGTCCTCTTCTATGGATGCGTCCCCAAACACTAAGTTCTTTCTTCTTGCAGCTTTCAGTTTTCTCCACCTGATGAACAAAAGGAACCCTAAGATAGAGACGAAGAGAACTATGCCAACAGATAGGATGATGGGCAGAAGTTTCTTGGGTTTCTTGGTATCCAGGGAAGAGGTAAAACTCCATGATAAGATGGTGTGGAGTTCGATCCATTCTCCCGTGGCGGCTGAGAAACCAATCTGGACCATTTCCGGCAACACTTTTCTCAGATCAACGACGTAAGACACCGTGGAATTCCCTGATGAGAAACTAGGACTGTTAGCATAAGTGAGGAAAACACTGAGATTTTTTGTGACAGAGTTATATGTCACCCAGGCATTGGCCACTGCCCCGGTCTTGATACTGTTTCTCCAATTAACATGTTTTACAGACTCTATAGAATTGATATTTATGCCAACGTGGTCGGAGCTAGGATCCCAGACATCCTTAAACGTATCGAACTCAACCGCCACAATTTGGTTCTTGGCTGGATTCGGATCAGGACTTTGGGTTGTGTTCCTAAACAGACCAAGGTATCCCGCAGAGGAATCCGGAGGGATTCCGGCGTGGAAGGGTGCAAGGAAGAAGGCCAGCCCGTCGCCATACGATGACGAATTAAGCGCGTTGATGGTGAAGGAGAAATGGGTAGTGAAATCCGACAGCTCCCGTGATTTTCGGTCCCAAATGCGTACGGGCAGCGCGTACGAGGCGCGGCCGACGCTTCTTGTAAGGTTGCCGTCGCGCTGATTCCTCGTCACCTGGATGGCGCCATTTGCCGGGTATGCATCTCCCTGGAAAACCATGCCGTCCATGTTTGGTTGGAAGCTTTTGAAGTCGAAGGAAATGGAGTTAGATGCAGGGAGGATCAAGAGAAGAAGAACGAAGCAGAACCAATGTTCCGATGAACCAATTATGAATCTTGATCTCAAAAACTTCATAGTTCGTTCGATGTTTGGAATCAAAACTTCACAATTTTGAGCCCACAAACCAAGAACTAGGTAAGTTCTTGTACTTTGGTTACTAGGTTATTAACGAGGAAAACGATAGACTGCTACGTACGTTTTCATTTATGACAAAATCATAGAAAGCTTGTCCGGACCATGAAAGTTGAGGGGACTTAATTACTTAAACAAAAACAAAAACAAAAAAAAAAAAATTTGAGAATATGAAATAAGTATAAATGCTTGGGCGGCAATTCCATATGGCGATTGCTAAGGCAGAATGGATTAATCTTTATATATATATATACTAGTTTTTTAGGCGCATTGCGCGATTAGTATAATGTCCAATGTTTTTTTTTTAAATACATACTTTAAAGTATATCAAAGCAAGATAATATTGAATTGTTCATGCATAGATAATTGAATTTTGAATTTGCATATTTAAATAGGTAATTCTAAGTTTACAAATGCAAGATAATATAGTCAAGATTGATTTTAATTGTCAATAAAATAATTGTATAGGTATGGTTGAAACCAAATATGGGACATAAGGGAGAGCAAATAAAAATTAGGGCATAAAATATTAAATATATACTAATATTGAAGAGCTAACTACTTATTGCCAAACAAGGACATTGCAAGGTAGTTTACCACTTCAATTTGTTGTGTGATTTGAATACTCTTTTTTTATATAATAAATCCCCTAAGTAGTTAATATGATTGGGTTAATTATATATTTTTTTTTAAACAATTATTATTATTATTATTATTATTATTATTATTATTATTATTATTATTATTATGTATACTTTTAGGTTATTTTACATGTTAACCTAAACAGTTAATTTTTTCAAATATTTTTTTACCAATTGTTGATATAATTCGCTGTTCAAATCCGCTAATATAATCCGCTAACGCTAACCGCTAACTGCTGATTGTGGACATTGCGAGGTAGTTCTCACTTCAATTTGTTGTGTGATTTGAATACTCTCTTTGTAACAAATCACTCAAGTAGTTAATATGATTGACTTTATTAATTATATATATTTTTTATTTTTTTCATGGTATTAATAAAATACTTAGTAAATAAATATATAGCATTACTTTGTTTTATAACTTTGATATTTAATTGAAAAATAGTACACAAAAAAAAGATAATATTTAACGGAAAAGTTAACGATAATCATATTCATTAAGGATAAATTAGGAAATCTTAAGGGAAAATTAAAACCTGAGCAATATGAACCATTCATTTGATTTAATAATTTGGCGGTCATTTTTTCTACCCAATGTTAATAATAAAATAAATTCGCTGGTCAAATCCGCTAACGCTAACCGCTAACTGCTGATTGTCAAACAAGGACATTACGAGGTAGTTCTCACTTCAATTTGTTGTGTGATTTGAATACTCTCTTTGTCGCAAAATCTCTCAAGTAGTTAATATGGTTGGCTTTATTAATTATATTTTTTAAATTTTTTCATGGTATTAATAAAATACTTGGTAAATAAATATATAGCATTATTTTGTATTATAACTTTGATATTTAATTAGAAAAATAATGCACAAAAAAAGATAATAGATAATGTAGTGAATATAATCAATTGATGAATTTGAATGTAAAAATTTTTACATTTGAGAAAAATAAAGACAATATAACTAATGAAAATATTTCTTTTAATTAATTTATTGATAATTAATAATTTTTTTTTCACTGAATAAAGACACTGTAAAGATAATGTAGCGAATATAATCAATCAATAAATTTGAATATAAAGAATTTTTATATTGAAGAAAAATAAAGACAATATAACTAATAAAATTATTTCTCTTATTTAATTTATTGATAATGAATAATTTTTTTTTTGAATAAAGGCATTGTGGACACATAATTCTAAATTAAAGAAATGCATATGTATTATTTTTTGTTGTAACTACTAAATTATTTTAATTTATTGATAATGAATAATTTTTTTTTTGAATAAAGGCATTGTGGACACATAATTCTAAATTAAAGAAATGCATATGTATTATTTTTTGTTGTAACTACTAAATTATTATTTATATATAATTTAATAAGAGTAAAATAGAGTACTAATTATGCCAACTTTGATTGGGATGAGGTTCGAACCTAAGACCTTTTTTTTTTTTATTGAAATCAATGAGTAAGTTAACGGTGAACTAACGGCAATTCTTAAAATTTTAACGGAATTAGTAACGTTGTGTGGGTATTTTAGGAAATTTTAGTGTAAAATTTAAATCTGATCAATCTTTTAATCAATCTGAGCCATTCATTTAATTAAAATCTGTGACCGCCATTTTTTCTACCCATTATAGGCCTAACTCTCTTGGGCTCTTATTAGTATAGTAGATATATATATATATATATATATATATATATATATATATATATATATATATATATCGTAAGTATTTTCCCTAATATAATATATTGTATTAATTAAGTGGTTGTGGTGCAAGTGGAAGATTAAGTCAGTTAGTGGCTTAATATGTTAGGCAACTCAGGATATTCAGTTAAGCTTTAACTGAATATCTCCCTACGTTGATGGGATGTAGGCTTCTCAACAAAACAGTCCTCCCACAACTCCCGTGTTCATTATACACGCACCATCGAGTATTCGGGAGAGAAGTGGTTGACAAAATACTAGCCTTTATTCTGTAGATTTACCATCTTGTGGCAATACCGACGACTATGACTGAAAATATTCGGACGATCCTAAAGCTTCCGCTGTAACGAGGCAGGTTACTCGTTACTACAGTTCATGTTAGTCTAAATTTATTGTCTAACATATATATATATATATTCTTGAATGGCGTTGCAATCAACGTTGTTGTCGGTTTGTTCCGAACTTGGAATGAGAATCCCTTTTGTTTGCTTTACAAATGGCATCTTCCTTTGCAATAATAACTTCTATATATTATTACCATTTTAGAAGATAATAAAATATAGGATGGATGCATGTATTTGGCAACAATAGTTAGAAAACGGAAGAAGGGTAAAATAGATCTATGTATTAATATTGATTATTCATCTAATTTTATGAATTAAAATATGGTCCATCTAGACCATTATACTTTCAATTATTTTTCATCTAACATTTTTAGCAAACTTCTAACAAATAACCCGTCTAATTTGCTTATATGAAAAAAATAAAATAAAAATAAAATGCTAATATGTTTAGATAAAGATAAAGATAAATTTTAAATTTTTTGAGAATGAAATAAAGGAAGATTCCATAT
Source organism: Ipomoea nil (assembly GCF_001879475.1). Taxonomy (NCBI): domain Eukaryota; kingdom Viridiplantae; phylum Streptophyta; class Magnoliopsida; order Solanales; family Convolvulaceae; genus Ipomoea; species Ipomoea nil. The sequence goes on from NW_017617454.1 coordinate 3,227,890, forward strand.
AGTTTGATGGGCCTGGGTCAAGGCCCAAAACTGCGGGGATGGGTCAAAATTTGGGCCAGTTAATTGAAAGCTATAAATGTTTGGTAAGGCTGATGAAAATATTACAAATTATTGTGTGAATCATGGTCCGCATAGCTATGTAGAGTGTAGACTATAAATAGAGCTATTGAAATGAACTAGCGAGACAGGATTGCTCGAGTTTTGTCAAAATCTATCATATAGCGGGGCGAACTAAAAAACTCGCCAAAGTACGGACATAAAATAGACCGCCCCATCCCGTCTTAGAAACCAGATGGGGGCTGTTAACGTGATTATCCCAACAAATACAAAATAATATTGTAATATCATCATTTTAATAAAAAGAAAATACATAATATCATATATGCATACACATCAAATATTGTTTGGATGCACTAGTTAAAATTTTGAGCACACTAATACATTAAAATTTCATAGTGCCAGGTTTTGTCTCTCGAAGATTAACAGTATATTTGGTTCATGAAATGAATTTAGAGAGAATAAGAATGTTATTTCACAGAGAATGAAATAGATAACGAATAGAATAGAAATTGTATTTTATTGTTTAGTTCATTGAAGGAATAGACTTTAGTAATTGTATTCAAGTGTTTCGTTAGTTAAAGGAATAGAAATGGAATAGATTTTAAAAACAGAAATAGCCTTAATAATAATAATAATAATAATAATAATAATAATAATAATTAATATGATTATGATATACTAAATTATATATATATATATATATATATATATATATATATAATTTATTTATATTTATATTTATATACATGTATATGTGTGTGTGTGAGAGAGAGAGAATAATAACAACAATAATAATAATAATATTAATAATAATAATAATAATTATTATTATTATTATTATTATTATTATTATTACTCCATATATTATAATAAAAATACATATTTATATTTATATTTATATTTATATTTGTTTTCCCCACGTATCCCACATCGGTGAAAGAAGTAGGGAATGGAGCCTTGAGGCCCCTATAAAAAGAAGCTCAAGGCTCCATAATTTCAATTGCAATGCCCATCTGCTGGACAAGCGGATGGGCAGGCTACTTAATTTAGGAGCCAAGGCTCCATAATTAAAGAATCTTATATATATATATATATATATATATATATATATATGGAAGCATGCAAAAAGGAGTTGCGAAGATTTGAATCTTGGCAAGTAGTAAAGATAGCTCGTGAACAAAACGGTGTTGCGAATGTCATAGCTAAACAAGCAAAGCACTTCCCCAAAGGAATGCATGTATTAAAAAACCCCCACTTCCCCAAAGGAATGCATGTATTAAAAAAACCCTCTGATTTTGTAATAGATCTAATAAAGGATGATATTGCAGGTGTTCTGCCTGGAGGCATACTTGTAATTTGAACTAACAAGCTTTGAATAAATTAAAGTGGGTATCCCCCTCTTCTCCTTTAAAAAAAATAGAAGAGTGTGATGGTTAGCCGGTTAGGTAATGACTTGTGAGCAGTATTTGTCGTCGATCTTAACATATCGAACTAAGGCAAGTCGATCATTTTGCAAGCAAAGTGATAATCCTCACAGCTCTCTAGCCTCAAAGTCAAATGAGAAAATTTCACTTTTGATCTTGATCGACTATTGATGGGGATATGGGATCGCATGGGTTCATTTTATTGAGAAAGTCGACTTAACTGTCCAAACGGATGTCCATCTTTATGGGTGGGGTGTTGGCCCAATAAGAATAATGAAAGTCTATTAGGATAAGGAAAGAAGAAAGCTTGTAACAAAATATTATATGAATTGTTACTAAGGAGAATCAAATCCATAACCTCAAGGATAACAACACAAGTTCCAAACCATCAAATCAATCAAGATCTTGTGTATTTAAGGGCAGGAAGCTCCACATATGTATGGGAGTGCGCGGGAGGCAAAATAGTGGGAGACACGTGTGTAGTCCAAAATGAAGGTTGCCAGATGCCGTCCATTAGTCAACCATCCGTGAATCTCTCAACACTATAAATAGACACCCTTCCCATACCTTTTAGAGGCATCCCTTAGCTCACCAAATCTCTCCTGGTCCATTAGTCTGAGTCTTCAACTTCCTGCTGGCACACCAAGGTTTGAGTCATGTCAGTACATATTTAGTTTTATTTCATTTATTAGTTCTCTTAGCTTATTTAGTTATTATTTTGGGCCCTATTACATTCATCAGGGCTATAGTATTTATTATTTATTATTTAGGGTGATTGACTTTTTAGTGCAGATTTGAAAAGCAAAAGACAAAAATGGGTAGAAACAAAAAGGTGGATAAAAATATGTAAAGTACTAAACTGATTACCTTCTTCTCATTAGGATTTTCAAGAAGGTAATCAAGTTACCTTCTTATACCAAAAAAAAAAAAAAAAACTGTCTTCTCTCTCCTCATTGAATGCGCAGGTGAGAGGAGAGAGAAATACTTTCTTTCTTTCTTTTTTTTTTTTTTTTTTTTTGAGATTTACGCACGATGAGAGAAAGAAGAGAAAGAAGAGATTGTTCCAACTACCTCTTCTCTCTTTATTTAATTTTCCTCAAAATATTTTCTCCTTCTTCTAGCATAAATACGGGAGGTAGAAGATGAAAAATGCACTATCTCCTTCTTTCACCATATCATTGCTTCTTTCTTCGTAGCCAAATCAAAAACAACCGAAAATTACAGTTAGCACCGTTGCTGGAATAATCGAGGTACTTACATACTCTACGTGACTTTGTTTTTCGCAACTACTACTAATAATAATAATAATAATAATAATAATAATAATAATAATAATAATAATAATAATAATAATAATAATAATAAGACAAAGTAATTCCCTTCTTTTGTGAGGCTTTGCCGGTTAAAGCAAGAAGAATAAAAGAAGCTATTGCCATTACCTTCTTTTCAAATAGGGTTTTGAAATGAAGGTAATGGCATTGGTACTTTACATATTTTAGTCTAGGGTTTTTAATTAACACATTTTTGTCCAAGTTATGTCAAAAGTGCACATTCTTAGCTATGTCTCTATTATTTATGTATTCTTTGGGCCGCCATTTTGGACTGGTATCTCGGGTTTTGTACGTACTATTTTGGACCTAGCACCCCGGATAATGAAGCTACTATTTTCCTACCCCCATTTTGTATCTCTATACCCGGTTTATGGTGGACCCGGTCCCAATAAAACTATCAACTATTGTATATGAATCACATTTAATTAGGTGTATGACTGTAATTTGTATTACATTTAGTTCTTTCGTCCAATTTTGCGTCTAATTATTGCCAGAAGTGCTCCTTCTGGAAGAAGCACTTCTGGCAATAGTTGGCCACTTGGGCGGAAAATTGGACGACTGTCACGACATGACCAAATGTAATACAAATTACATAATCATGCACCTAATTATAAAATTTTAATAGTTAATAACAAAATATGATTCATGTATAATAGTAAGAGGACTAAAAGTGCAATTTATTCCAAAGCAAAAGATAGAGCAAAATTATATTATACTAAAGTCCTTTAATAGTAAATATCTATTTATTTTGTTCAACTTTGTGACCACCTATTTAAAATGGTAATAAAAATGTCATCACACTATATAATAGTTGGCATTTGACAATAGTAATTATCTTTTATTATTATTGGTAGGGAATATCCCGACCGACACAGCTTCACCACGACCGAGATGCCTTTGTCCTTTTGTCTATGTCTTTGCAGGTAGCAGGTCGGGCTCCTTGAGGAGAACCCGGTCGGGGACCGACCGGGAGTTGCCCGAGCGATGCTATGAACCCCGAGCGGTGGTCCTTAGGCGAGAGAGCTGGCTAAAGACACGTGGCGGCTTTCTACGACGACAGGCAGGGCACCCGAGAGGAGGACGCGTGGAGGCTACGTGGAGAGCATGCCGAACGGCCGGAAGCTTGTCTCCGGCGTCGCGGCTATAAGTACCCGCAGTAGCTACAGTGTAGAGGACTTTTGGACGATCGATAGGTTGTGACTAGAGAATCCCGACCGCAGTCAGTCGGTACTCAGTGCAACCAAGTAGATTGTACTTAGGAACTCTACCTTGATCAATAAGGACATTACTTGCTTTACTTGGTCTTGTGTTATTTATATTGCTTACGTAGAATTAGCAGTATCATTTTGGCGCCGTCTGTGGGGACCCGTGCAACGAGCCAACGTCTTGACGAGCACCCGGTCTCTTTTCCAACATGTATCCGTGGGCACACAACAACTTCGCCGACGATCAGGCGGATGCGGCGAGCTCCTCCGACCACTATGCTACCCAACAGCAGGGTCAGACGATGGACCTCAACCTCAATCTCTCACCGCCACATCCGTCAAATACGTACCCGGCCGCCCAGCAGCCGGTGAATTATATACAACCGGGATACCCACCACCCGGTCTGCCATACCAGCAGCAGCCGATGATGTATCCCGCCCAGTACCCGTATCCGGTTCCACCTCCACCATACGGGTTTTGGCCAGGCCAACCGATGTGTTACACTTCCCCGGTTGGCTATCCACCATATACGCCTGGCTATACAGCTCCAGCCGCCGCCCCTCCAGTACAACCAATCGCACAGGTAGAGCCGCAGCGTCAGTCCACTTCCCGGGCTCGACGCTCGGCTCATTCGCGGTTGGGGTCGGGGGGTGCTGATGCGATGGAGGCACCAGTTCAGGCCGTTCAAGCGGAGGACCCCGAGGAGGTTGCCCGAGCGGTAGCTTTCGACCGTCTCCGACCAGAGATGCGCCAGCGTCTAGGACCCCAGGACCCGAACCCCAGGCAAGAGGACGAACAAATGCAGGAAGCTAGCCACGAGGCTTCATCCGGGTACAGCGGGTCGAGATCACATCGACGTCGACGCGCTCGGGATACAGCCCAAGCCGCCCAGAACGCCGAGCTCAACGAGACCCGAGGATTGCTCTACAATCTCCAGGCCGAAGTTGCGCAGCTCAGGAGTGCATATCCTACAGCACCCTCGGCCGACCGATCGACCCTCCACCAGACGCCTTTCACAGCAGCGGTAATGGCTCAGCCTTACCCGCTCGACTTAAAGGTCTCGGGAGAGAAGAGCTACGACGGTCGGGCAGATCCTGAGGCTCACGTGAACGATTTTTTCAGCAACATGATGCTGAAGGGCGTTTCAGACGCCGTGATGTGCAGGGCCTTCTACTCAACCCTCACCGGTCGGGCAGCAGAGTGGTTCCGCACCTTGCCCCCGGGGTCGATCGACAAATTTGAGACCCTGGCGATCAAGTTTGTATGGAAGTTCATTACTTCCAAAGTGGTGAGGAAGTCTTACATGTACATCGAGAAGGCCAAGCAGCTCGAAGGGGAAAGCTTGACCGACTTCCTCATCAAGTGGAAAGCAGCGGTCGGGGAGGTCGAACCCATGGATGATGCGACCGCCACCCACATGCTCCATATCTCCCTTCGGGCGGGGTACCTGTACCAGGATTTTATCCTCCACCCCCCGACCACGTACGAGGATGCCCTCCGAAGGGTCACGGATTACGCCAATGCTGGTGAGGCGAATGCCGTGAAACGTTCACAAGAGGTCGGTTCCTCGTCCCGTAAACCGGCCGGCCGGGCGGAACATCAATCGGGACACGATCGTCCCCGATCCCGCACCAGGCCTGGGGAGTTTACGGCCTTAAACCGATCTGCAGCGGAGGCCATGCAGTATGCTCAATCTTGCAACCTCATCAAACTCCCCCATCCCGATCGAGACGGCCCTGATAAGAGTAAGCACTGTGCTTACCACCGATGCGCCGGGCATGATACCGAGGAGTGCACCCACCTGCGCCAATTGTTGGAAGATTTGCTCAATTTGGGAAAATTGGACAAGTGCGTGGGGAAGAGAGAAGAAAGCAAGAGGATCACCGATCGGAGGGATCACAGGCGATCTCACCACCGCTCCGATCGGTCGGGTCAGGACCGAAGGGACGATCGAAGGGACGATCGTCATGAAGACCGACGGGACCCTGATCCCCCGACCAGCAGTCGCCCGGTCGGCAAGCCCACCATCCATGTCATATTTGGTGGCCTAGAAGACGCTTCCCAGCCGAGGACGAATTGCCCGGTTGCGATCGTGGATTCCCGAGAGACCGGGAAAAGACAAAAAATGGAGCCCATAACCTTCACCCTTGAGGACCAACCTAGCACCGGTGACCACGGCATGGAAGCGCTCGTGGTCACGATCGACGTCAAGGGAACGGACGTCCAGAGGGTTATGGTGGACACGGGTAGCAGTGTGAACGTCCTGTACTTGGACGTGTTCGAGAAGCTTGGCCTTGACAGGAAGGAGCTGACTCCGGTCGGTGTACCACTGTCGGGATTTACCGGGGCCCTCATTTACCCCGAAGGCAAAGTCACTCTCCCGGTCGAGATCGGCACCCCCCCGAAGTCGATCAAGACAGAGCTTGAGTTCGTTGTGGTCAACCTCCATTGCGTCCACAACATCATCCTAGGCCGACCCGCCATCATGAAGATCGGTGGGATAATTTCCATGCCCCATCTCTGCATGAAATTCCCCACCCCAAGTGGGGTCGGTGTGGTCCGTGGCGATGTCCAGTCCGCCCGGAAGTGCTACACCCGAGCGGTCAACAGACGCGATTCCGGTCCGTCTTCCCGGGTGAACACTATAGCCAAAGAGGAGGCCAAAGAACGGAAGGAGCAACCCGAACCTTCCGAAGAGATAGAAGAAGTTCCCCTATCCGAGGACCGCCCGGATAGGAAGATTAAAATTGGCCGGGCCCTCACCCCCGAGCTCCGAGCGGAGGTTCTGAGCATACTCAGGGAGTATGCTGATATTTTTGCGTGGGGACCCGAGGACATGCCCGGGATCGATCGATCGGTCATTTGCCATAAGCTAGCCGTCGATCCCGCAGCGAGGCCGGTCGTGCAGAAGACACGACACCTATCTTCCGATCGCCGCGAGTTTGTCAGAGAGGAGGTCAAGAAAATGGCGGCGATCGAGCACATCCGCCCGGTTATTTACCCCGAGTGGGTGGCAAACATTGTTCTAGTTCCAAAGCCCCCAGCTTGGAGGATGTGCATAGACTTCACGGACCTCAACAAGGCCTGTCCGCTCGACCCTTATCCTCTACCGAGCATTCATCAAATGGTCGACGAGACGGCCGGGGCCGAGTTGATGAGCTTCATGGATGCCTTCAAGGGATATCACCAAATAATGATGCACCATGAAGACGAGAGCAAGACAGCCTTCGTAACCCCGGACGGGCTGTATTGTTACCGAGTGATGCCGTTTGGCCTCCGGAATGCAGGAGCGACCTATCAGAGAATGGTCAATATGCTCTTCGCCGATCTGTTGGGCCGAACAATGGAGGCTTACATTGATGATATGCTGGTCAAGAGTCGGGACCGGTCCGACCATACTCGGGACCTCCGGGAGTGCTTCCAGATCATGAGGAAGTACCAGTTGCGGCTGAACCCGACCAAGTGTACATTCGCGGTTCAGACCGGCAAGTTCCTCGGCTACATGATGACCAAGAGAGGAATTGAGCCCAACCCGGCCAAAGTTAAAGCGATTCTGGACATGCAACCACCTTCTACCGTTCGGGAGGTCCAGCAATTGACCGGTCGGTTGGCGGCTCTTAGCCGGTTCCTCTCCAAGTTAGCCGAGCGTGCTCTACCTTTCTTCAAGGTATTGCGAAAAGTTAATGGGTTCGTCTGGGACGAAGAGTGCCGAGCAGCTTTTGACGAGTTGAAGGAGTACCTCATGTCACCTATTGTGCTCTCAAAGCCCGAGCTCGGGGAAGAGCTAGACGTGTACCTCGCCGTCTCCGATCGTGCAGTAAGCGCAGTATTGTGCCGAACCGATCCGGAAGGGGTCCAGCGACCGGTGTACTATGTAAGCCACGCGCTACATGGTCCCGAGCTCCGGTACTCCCGGTTAGAGAAGGTCGTCTACGCCCTCTATACCGCCGCGAAGAAGTTGGCTCCCTACTTCCAGGGTCGAGCGATTCGCGTGTTGACCGATCAGCCGATCGGACCAGTCCTTCGCACCGCCTCTTCGTCCGGTCGCCTAGTCAAATGGGCGTTAATGCTGACCCAGTACGCGATCGAATACCGACCGAGACCAGCAATCAAAGGTCAGGCTCTGGCAGATTTCTTGGTCGAGTGCACCGCCCGGGATACCCGACCCCCCGAGGTTGAGGATCCCGAGGCCGAGTGGTGGTCGCTAGCTACTGACGGGTCAAGTAGCAAAAAAGGAGCGGGCGGAGGAGTAGTGGTCACGAGCCTAGAAGGTTTCAAGGTGTATTTCGCTCTGATGTATCAGTTCCACCCGACCAACAACGAAGCCGAGTATGAAGCATTTGTGAATGGCTTGCAATGCGCTCGGGACTTGGGGGCTGAATACATCCGAGCCCAAACCGATTCTGCGCTCGTGGTCGGGCAAGTTCTCGGAGATTATGAGGTCAACGGAGAACGTCTACAACTATACCGAGACCTCGCCATGGAGAAGCTTGCACAGTTCCGGGGGTACACCGTCCGGCATATACCCCGATTGGATAACGCCGATGCGGATATCTTGTCCAAATTGGCCCAAGATGCCCCGGAACACATGTCGAAGATAGCCCGGATCTTGGTGATCCCCAAACACAGTATTCATCGCTTGCCGGTCAATCCAATCCAACCGGTGGAAGATAGCTGGATCACCGATCTGAAGGAATACCTCGAGCACGGTCGACTCCCAGACGACCCGCAACGTGCTCGAAAAGCCAAGCTGAGAGCCCCGAGGTTCCAAGTCGTGAACGGTCGTCTCTTTCGGCGATCGTATGGAGGCCCCCTTATGCGTTGCTTGACCGCATTCGAGGCCGAGTTAGTCATGAAGGAACTACACTCGGGAATCTGCTCCTCACATCAGGGAGGTCGATCCCTGGCCCGTCGTATCATGCTGATCGGGTACTACTGGCCGTCCCTCCAGCTAGACTGTGAGAAGCTAGCTCGGGAATGTGAGACGTGCCAACTGTACGCCCGGATGCCTGGACGACCGGCAACCTTCTACCAGCCCGTCACGACCGCCATTCCTTTCGCTAGGTGGGGGGTAGACATCTTGGGCCCCTTTCCTCAGCTGTCCGGTAGGAGAAGGTTCGTGATCGTCGCCGTGGATTACTTCTCTAAATGGATAGAAGCCGAGCCCTTAGCCACGATCACATCTCAGCAGTGTGCTCGGTTCCTTTGGCGCAATGTCGTTTCCCGTTTTGGCGTGCCCGTACATCTCATCAGCGATAACGGTCGCCAATTTGTGAGCCAATATTTTCAGAATTTCCTGGCCACGATCGGGACGACTCATGTCCGGTCGTCTGTCGCTTACCCGCAGGGAAATGGACAGGTGGAAAATGCTAACCGGACGATACTGGAAGGTCTGAAGAAGAAGTTACACTCGGCCGGTCGTAGTTGGGCCGATGAGTTGCCATATGTCTTATGGACTTATCGGACGACCCCGAGAGAAGCTACTTTGGAGACCCCTTTCGCCCTGGTTTACGGTGCCGAAGCCCGACTACCGATCGAGGCTTGGATCCCGACCGATCGAGAGAGAACCTACAACGCGGAGGACAATGAACACGCCATGGCTGTGGACCTCGATGCGGTCGAAGAAAAAAGGGAGCTAGCCGCTCGGCGTATGGCCGAATACCAGAAGCGCGTCAAGAGCTCGAAGGACGTTCGGGTCAACCCTCGTTATTTTCAAGTCGGAGATTACGTTTTACGACGAAGGGAGGCCAGTCAACCTTTAGAAGGGGGAAAGCTAGCTCAGAACTGGGAAGGGCCGTACATCATCAACGCTGTCATCCGGCCGGGAACATACCGACTAGAGACAACGACGGGTCGGTTAATAGAGGGGACTTGGAATTCCGAGCACCTCGTTCTTTTTAGGCATTAGCCTATTTTTTGTATTTTTAGACGAAGTGGGGGCTGGACCTGCGAGTTAGTCCCGGTCGTCATTTCTGTGTAAATTTTATGGTTGTAAAGTTAATTCAACCGCCTGGACCTGCGAGTTAGTCCCGGTCGTCATTTCTGTGTAAATTTTATGGTTGTAAAGTTAATTCAACCGCCTGCGAGCGGGAAAGTTCAATGTATATACGATCAATGATTGCTCGACCGTTTGTATGCGGCGGCACGATCGGTTACTTTAATTCATCAGCAGGTCAGTTCAACGTTCAATCGATCGGGCGAAGTCTGCCGACCGGTCAAAACGCGCTCCACATAGGCGGACACTCGAGTCACGCCACCAATCGGGGAAGCCAGGGGCTCTCAGCATTATTCCCCGATCCATCCAACTTCTGTCCACTATCGCACCCACTCGTGCCTCGAGCGCACAATAGTGTGGGGGCTGGGACAAGGAAGTATACAAGGCCCGTCGCTCGGTTACATTCCGACCGTAGAGGCTTGCTTGTTCTCGGCCCGTCGCTCGGTTACATTCCGACCGTAGAGGCTTGCTTGTTCTCGGCCCGTCGCTCGGTTATACTCCGACCGTAGAGGCTTGAAATTTTTTCGGCAAAGGCCCGGAGGTCGGGTCAACCCGATCGGTTGGCCAGTTTGAAGTCGAAACATCGAACGCACGACCAGGCCATAAGGCCGTAAGGTCGGGCGTTGAGCGGATCGAGTATCGCGAGACCGGGTCTAAAGGCCAGGTGGTCGAGTGATTATGATCAATGCGTGCAAATGGAGAAGCAAGAAAATAAAAAACGAGCGACATAAGATGGAGCAAAAATAAATTTCATTAACGACCAAAAGGTGCCCGGTACAAATCGGGACCGGGCTCCCGACTAAGGTCTCAAAAAGAAGGAAAGAAGCCTAAATCTACTTCTTCGCCTCCTGAGCATCGGAGGTCGCCTCTTTCCCGCTCGGGGCAGCCGCCGACGAAGCCCCAGGCTCGGTTACCTTGGCTTTCGGGGTCGGAGTAAAGGGGGAGGGACCGGGATCTGCCACGTCCGGGGGTAAGGCCGACAAGACCAGTTGGAGATCATCGGCGTCGAGGGCCTCCTCCAACCGCTTGCGGATGCGTTCAAGCATTTTCTGCTTCCCGGCCGTAAAGGCCCACTTCCCGAACGAGACGATCAACTCGTTCCCGACCTCGTCTCCTCGGGCTGCTGTTAGGAAGGCCGTGCCCAGCTCCTTGTCCTTGAAGGCCGCCCGCACCAGCTCGCTCGGGTTCTCGAGCTGAGCCTTCAGCTCCCGGGCCTCCCCAATCGCCCGGCTGGCGACCTTCTCGGCCAGCACCCGCTCCTCATCACCCTTCTTCAGGGCCTTCTGTGTCTTCTCTAGCTCGGCCTGGAGTTCCTTGATCTCCTTTAGACGACGAGCAGCCGTCTTCTTGTGGTGATCGGCCTCCTCGGCCAGCAAAGCTTGACCCTGAAGAAGTTGGGTCGCCCGGGAGATCTGCAACACAAAAAGATAATCAAAGTTAGCCCGATCAACGATATTTGGGCAAAGAAAGATTAAAAGTTGGGACTTACCTCAGCAAGATCGTGGCCGATCCGCTCAGCAACCTGGGTCGGGGTCATCTTCCCCAGGTCCGTTCGGGCTGGCGCGGCATTGCCGATCCGTGCCAGCACGGATGAAGGCCCCATCTCCCGCCCGGCCGAAGGGGTCGGGCTGTGCTGTTCGCGGCGGCGCTTCAGGCTGCCCGCCTCGGCCGCGCCCTGGTCGGCAACCTTTTCCTTTCCCCGGGCAACCTCCACCCGAGTGACCAGGACGTCCGGCTGCTCCACGATGAAGCCCTCGCCCGTCGTCATGGTCGAGGCGCTCAGAGGTCGGGCCGATGGGATCTCCTTCTCCCCGGCCGCCTTGGTCTTGGCCTTCTTCTTCCCGCCGAGCGAGATCTTGACGGGTGGGGGGAGGGCGGTGTCGTCATCACCGAACTCGGCCATAGCTGCAAAACAAGATAGTTAGATCGAGGTAATAAGCCCGGTCGGGAGAAGTAGCTCGCGCCAAACCTTTCTTCTTTCGTTTGGACGGCTTGGCGACCGTCACGCCCATCGGAACGGGCAGATACTTCTCCGGCAGCTCGTACGTGGGGGGCGGGAGCATGGCAGCTGCGAGACTTTCAGCCGTCCGGTAGATTGTGTATTCGTGCACCTCGCTCGAGATCCGGCTGACCGCGTCCCTCAGCGCCTGCGTCTCGGCCGGCACCACTTGCTTTCTGAAATGTGTGCTCCAGACGCGATCGACCGGGAAGATCCAGGGCTCGTACTTGAGGGAGAAAATCCTGTTTTTCCACCCCTTGTTGTTCCCGGGCAAGCCTCTGATCGAGCACATATCCGTTCGGGACTGCAGCATCAGGAACCCACCCCCGTAGCGGCGCGGGAGAACCTTGATCTGGTAGATGAAGTTAAATAACTCCATCGTGCACTCGGCCCCGTGCGAGCGCATATCTGTGGGAAGCAGGCCAAGATCCGATGTGCGTTCGGGCAGATCTGGGCCGGGACGACTCGGTAATAGGCCAAGAAGGCGTTTAGGAGGGGGGTGAAGGGAATGGCGATCGGGGCTGTCAGGGAGTCATAGTGCATCCCGATCCACTTGCCCCGATGCCTGTCAATTACATTTTCCAGCTGCCGGCTCGTGTCGAATTCTGCCCGACCCCTGAGTATTTCAGCAATCCGAGCCGCCTCGCCTTTGGACAGCAGGCTCATTTCTTGCTCGACGCTCTCGCTGTTCAGGAACTCGAGCTCGACGGCTGGTCTGGCCGGCCCGGCCGGGTCTTCTTCGGTCTGCTCGGGGGTATTTTCTCGATCGCCCCCTCGAGGAGCAGCTTCCGGGTGGTCCCCAACCACCCGGGTAGGCGTTTCCCTAACGCCCTCGGTTGGAGAACCCCGCCCGCTTGACGTGGCTCTCTCTTCTTCTTCCTCGCTGGAGCTCCCCGATCCGCTCGAACTCGAGCTTGACGGTCCTGAGGAGCTCGATGCACTGTCTCGCCCGGCGGCTTGCTCGGGGGCTGGCGTCGCTCGGGGACTGGCGTCCGGGGTGTAGGACATTATGTCCACCTCCTCGTCGCTGATGTGCTCGACCTCCTCGTCGTAATCAGCAATCGAGGCGTTTTGACTGTCTGAGTCCGTCATATCGATCTACCTAAAGGTCGGTCGGAGTTAGTAAGGACTTGAGACGTCCGGGACAGTTAGTTGCCCTAGCAGTTCTACCTATAAATAAGAGCCTAAAGTAAAGAGGGGGGTTGAGGGCTTACCGATTGAGAGAAGATTGAAGTTTGAAGCTTGAAAGTTGGAGTTTGCTTGCTCGACTGCTCTGCTAAGCCGCTCTGCTCGGGACTCTCTGAAGGTACCGACTGATGCGGAAGAGTGAGGAAAGTTCAAATGAGGGCCTCAAGGGCCTATTTATAGGAAGACATTTAGGCGGGAAATGGGTCAGCTTGCCTGACACGACCCGCGCTGAATCCGAGACGACGGATGGGATCGCCAAGGCCGGCAGAGGCCGACACGTGGCGTAGAATGGAATGACAGCTGGCAGGTCGGCTTGGTGGCTGACGGTTGGGCTTCTTCATCCCGTCCCGTTTTTTCCCGACTGATCAAAAAGGCCCGGGCTGGGGGGCTCTTGGTAGGGAATATCCCGACCGACACAGCTTCACCACGACCGAGATGCCTTTGTCCTTTTGTCTATGTCTTTGCAGGTAGCAGGTCGGGCTCCTTGAGGAGAACCCGGTCGGGGACCGACCGGGAGTTGCCCGAGCGATGCTATGAACCCCGAGCGGTGGTCCTTAGGCGAGAGAGCTGGCTAAAGACACGTGGCGGCTTTCTACGACGACAGGCAGGGCACCCGGGAGGAGGACGCGTGGAGGCTACGTGGAGAGCATGCCGAACGGCCGGAAGCTTGTCTCCGGCGTCGCGGCTATAAGTACCCGCAGTAGCTACAGTGTAGAGGACTTTTGGACGATCGATAGGTTGTGACTAGAGAATCCCGACCGCAGTCAGTCGGTACTCAGTGCAACCAAGTAGATTGTACTTAGGAACTCTACCTTGATCAATAAGGACATTACTTGCTTTACTTGGTCTTGTGTTATTTATATTGCTTACGTAGAATTAGCAGTATCAATTATTATTAGTTTGAAAGCTTATTATTATTATTATTATTATTATTATTATTATTTAGTAACATTTGTACATTAAATTTTATAAATAATCAAATCTAAATATAAACTATTCACATTTCATATATAGTTATTGTTCATATCATTCATTTTTTTACCCACCCAAATATAACACTCTTAGTTTGAATTACGTTTTTTACCCAAATAATTGAATAATTACTTGCTTATAAACAACATTACATTATCACCCAAACATTATACTACATGATCATTATATATATTGCAAACACGATGACAAAAGCTAGAATGCTCTCAAATGTACTAGCTTGAATAGTTACCCTGCACACACTTAATTAATTACCACCAAAATTAAACAGTGAAATAAAGAAAAGCAAAAAAAGTTATCCAGGGATGAGTTGGGAAAATGGCATGTAAAAAAAGGACCAAATCTTGGGAGCAGAGGGTAGATTGCGTTGCCCAGAAAATGAAGAACAGGAAGGACACCCATAATAAAGAAAGAGCAGTACATACATGCCCCATTCTCATCACTCATCACTCCCTTCCGCAAAATCAAATCACTTTTTACACAAAAAACATGCATTGCATATATATCAATTGGTTTAATTTCTCTGTTGCTTGCATGATTGATACCACATCACACCAATTCAACCTTAGTGAAATGTCGACGCCACATATGATGCTCGCTCTATACATATATGCACATACACGTACACCCCGTGAACTGCGTGTTGGGAAATAAAGCAGTAAAAAAATGTCGTAGTACAACTACGTTGATATAGGATAGAACGGATGTACTGTCTTCAAAGATCGTACTATGGTGTAACCGGTATATATAATCTTCGAATAGCGGATATGCAACGAGATAAATTCCAAATAGCAAAAAGCACTTGGGGTTCCCCTTTGTTTCCCTCCATAATATTTCAAAGCCTCTAAAAAGGTATTTAAAAGGAGGGAAAAGTTCTCCTTCGATAATAATGTGGGACAAGAGCTACTAATGAAGTGGTTTTTTTTTTTTTTTTAATGAGAAGGGAAATATTGAAAATTTATTATTGAAGTAGCTAACGTAATTCACAAGTAGTATCAGATCATATCACAAGTTTGACCCAGTTAAAATTAGGTTATGCGAAGACATGCCTAAATGATCAAGTTCAGCACCTCGCCTTATGATGGCCCTCGAGAATTGAGTCCAGTAATGTATTATACCCTTCCAATCTTTCTTTTGTGGTCGTTGCATGCCTCTGGGCTCTGGACCATGGTTTGTCGTCTCCACGTCTTAAGCCGGTTAGGGCTTGGATATGGTGTATAAAATGGATTAGACACCATGAGTTGACACTCCTCTCTGCCAATATAATACACCTTTAATTTGTTCGTTTTTGAAACCTCCAAATCTGATCTATCTATGCTCACTGTGCTCTCTCTCTCTGTATGTAACGCAGAGAAATCAAATCACATCACCCCTGGCCTGCTTTAATTTTGCTTCAATTGCTAGCTTTTTCACTCTTTAATTTGGCTTTTTATTAGTTGAAGCCAGCCCCAAAAAGATGTCTCCATAAATCATGTGATCTTGTTATCAATATTCTGGCCTCATGAATCAGAGTCAAACGCCGCCCTTGACCTCACGAAGGGTCGTATATATATATGTCCTGTTTTTTTTTTTTTTTTTTTCTAATTCTACTGATTCTATTACAATGTAGTATCTGTTCATAACTACTTTCCGCCTCCACTGATTCTATTACAGGTTTTCCAATAGACCTTAATTCAGGCTCTACATTCTCAGGTCGTAATAGGCATAAGTGTGGCTCCCAACAAGTGGAATAAGTAAAAAAGAAAAGGGAAAAAAGTAGCTGGTGTGGAATGAAGTTGATGGCGGTGTTGACACTATAACTTGCGAAAGGTAGTGAGTGTGTTTACCAACTTTGGGCAAGCATAAATAACAATATGATTTGCAGTAAATGGAAAACTATAAGTGCTATAAATCTTGTGATCGAATAATATAAATGTGTAACTTTAGATAGAATGTTACATTTTTTTTATTAATTTATTTTTTACATTTCTCAAAAGATTAAGTGTCTAATTATTTACAGAAAAGTTTGCAACCACTACTTAAATGTGCAGTCTGTGTGAAACTTATCTTATGATCCTAAACGATAAAAACTTACAATGAGATAAATCAGTATAGGTTGTCATAGTTTATTTGATCTGTTTAAATCAATACGATCAATAAGCAGCTACCAAAGGAAATCGAACTTGCCTAATTACTCGACCAAGTAGATTGAGAGTTGCACTTATGCTCAATTTTTATTTTAAAGAATCAATATATTGTTGATACACGAGACACATCATGTGTGAGAATTGAATGTGGATTTGGGAATGAAAAAAAAAAAAAAAAAGTGTAAAAGTTCATTACATGAAAAATTATAAAGTATCTCTTATGATATGTAAAAGTGCACTTAAAAAGATGTGCGCTCCTCTATGATATGTAAAAGTTTAACTCAAAAAATGAATGTAGTTTGTAGTTTTGTGTGATGTTTTTTTAAAATTTCGCACATTTCTTGAGTACACTTTGTAATTTTACATGTGGCACTTTGTATGATCGCATTTGAACATGCATCTCATTTGATGCGACAATAATCCAACTTGGTCAGTTGATAAGTAAATTGCGAATATAAATGCAAGGGTGTGCCAATTTAAAAAGTTCAAAAATTTGCAAATGCAACCTTGTTCGAATCCGACCTTTAATGTTGCATTGGTAGACTATATTTACAATTATATCATAGCAATTATTATTTGATTTTTTTATTTGTTGGAGTGTGAGATGCGGTTGGTGGACATTGTTTATATTGTTTTCAAAATGTTGAATCCTTAACTCTAAAGGTTTCTACGCCCCACTTCAACAGAGTATCTATGAGAATATAAATCATGATAACTAAGCTGAATACAGAGGCTAGATATTTGTTTACTGCGCGCACAAGGAGCCCCTCACTTTGAGAGGTTACTGCTACACTGTCGCTGGTGAGACTTGATCATAGATCATTGTTACCAAACTTCACCCATGTGAATATGTGATTAATTGAGTTGTCCATGTTCTACTTTGTTTATATTAATGAGTGTTTTGTAAATACTCCATTTAAGAAATTTTAAAAATTGAATATCTGAATTTTGTAATGAATTAGTGACTCATACGTCAAATAAAACTTATTAAACAATTATTGCAAATGCCTCCTCCAACGATCAAAACATCCAATTCATCAAAAACATCCCTAAACAAATTATCTTATCATTAATCGCAAATTATTTAATAAACAATTCGTGCAAATTGTACTTTATTAGTTAATTAATTAATGATATATAAAGTGGACCGTTTCATACAAATTGCTCCGTACGTAATAATCAATACTTGACCAAAATGTCTCCGTGACGAATCCATTTAGGTATTTGCCGGCTCAAAAGTTTGAGGAACTCAATCAAATTAAAGTATATATTAAAATTATATTATTATATTATTAATTAAAAATTGTTATTGGTATAATAATATTTGTTAGAAAATGTGTAGGGTTGATAGACGTGCGCTAATATGGGGATATAAAATAATAAAATATTAAAAAGATCAAATAATTGAGGTAATTATGTTTAGAACAAATCCATGGTACTTTGTCTAACCTTGAAAAGACAACCAAGGAATCTTAAGGGACGGCCTAGTGGGCTTTGCATCAAAAGTCACTAAAATTGGAGGTTTAAGAGAGTTGAACTACAATTAATTAATTAAATCTTATTAAAGAAAAAATTAATTATGGTGACTAATTTGTTGCACCCTCACACTCAAATTAATCCTCAAATGAATCCTCGATAAGTCCAATGAACAAGTAAAGTGTGGGCTATATTAATTATTTCATACTTGTAATATTTACATCCTTTTGATATAGCAATAAAATTACTTTTATTCATTAGTTACTATGTATTGACTGACTCCCTCAATATTATTTTTTTTTAAAAAAAACATTACTTGATAACAAAATATAAAAAAAAAAAAAAAATATCACATAAGAATCTCAAAATTAAGGATTAAAATCAAGAGGAAAATATAGCTTTACTAATTATAACCATATAAGTTGTCATCCTTAAACAGGGCTTCTAATTTTTGATTAGTCGTGTTGGGAAATCCAATTTAAAGCAATTAATATAAGCTCAATTGTTAAGGGGCTAATTAACAGTATAATTGAAGAAAATGGCAACCATGTCCAGACATACAATAACACAGTTATGGACGACTGCTTATAACCTTCTCTACCGGCCCTGGACGATTATATCAATTAATCATTCCAACTTCATTAACTAATTACTTAAAATATGTTTATGATTTAGTTAAAGGCTTAAACATCATTATCATATTTGCATGCAGTCAACATCCCGGCTTCATTTCCCTAATAATAATATTTTTTTTTGAGATTTTATTATTATTATTATTATTATTATTATTATTATTATTATTATTATTATTATTATTATTATTATTATGTTAATCAATAGTTAATAATTATTCACAAGTTGTATTGTTTGGGATGAGTTTATAGATTTCCAGGTATAGTTTAGTAACATCAGGAAATTTAACTATCAAAAAATTAAAAGAATAATGGTTAAAATGGGTAGCTAGAATGAATAAATAGTACAGTATTGACATTAGAAAATTAGTTCTACTACATGGACTCTTAATTTTTACTCTTTCACTTTTGCTTCCTGACATGGCCAACAAGGATAAGTTATCTCTATCTTGTGGGTCCCAAAGAAAAATGTATATATCAAAATTTTGAGGGAATAACAAGTCGTTTAGTTGGAATGAGGGAATTAGGGGAAAAGAAATAAATAATTTAGTAATTCATCAAATTTCATTATTTGGTATGTAGAAATAGAAGTACTGAAAATTTCAATTGTAGTGTTTGAAATATATGAGAATTGAAAGGGAATAAGTACTATAAATACCAAAATAACCATATAATTACAATTCATAGGAAAAGATGTAGGCTTATTAAGGAGAATAATTTCATTCTCACACCCAAACTTTCTTCTCATGTATTATAAAATTACAATTCCTATGGAATGTGAAATTTGTAATTCTTCAAATTTAAGGAATTATAATTCAATAAATTACAAATCTTTCTAATTTTTACTTTTTGAAATACAGTAAGAAAGAAATTGCAATTCCTCACTAAAAGTTAGAAGTAAAATTAGGAATTGAAGTAGTATTTTTCTTAGAAAATTAAAGGAAAAAAGAAAGGTGGAGTGGGAAGGAAGGACGGAAGAGTTGATAAGGGCCGGCGTTGAACAGGGACCACGGCTATGGGAATCAAGAATAACGTGGCACTGTTAAACGGCGTTGGACCAAAGTGCAAGTCGAGGTGTCACAGTCAATGACCACACAAAAATTTATGTCTATATCACTTGCATTTCCAGAACAAAAATTATATTTTCTCACCAAAATCACTTCATAAAAGTGTAATCTAAGTAAAGAATGGATAAAAAGTAAATCAGGTTATACATAGTAAATCAGTTGAAACTAAGAAGATTAATAAATAATTTTTTCCGTAGTCGAATTTGAAACATTATTGTCATGGATCTGTCCAACCAGAGTTATCCCATTTTCATGTTATTACCGAGTAAAACTTAAGGTGACAAAACAGTCCACCATAAGTAACGTAACACAAACTCATCTTATCTCATATTCACCAAGGAATAGACGCAGGGTCGTCTTCGTCATTTTCACATTTAATCATGAAGAGCTAAGTGGCATGTATATATGCAATTGTTGAAGCGGTGAGGTTTTCAGAGGACCTGGCATGGCCTCCATGTTCTTTGGCAATATAACGTTGGAATTGGTTTGCAAATTAAGTGGCAGAAAACAAGGTTGTGAAGAGATTTGGTGTTTACAAGAATGGCGACACGACAATGAGAAAGAAAGAGTGGTCCTAACTTCATAAAGTGGATTATATTCCCACCGGCTGGCTATGGTTATAAGTTCAATGGAAACAAAATAGGATCACGCGACTGCAGGGAAGTGGCAAAGGCGGCCCATGCAAAAACTAACCTAATTGTTTTTCTGTGTGACTGAGAAACTCGACCCGTAATCAGTACCGAAAGGTGTAAATTTTGATCTGTTTATGATTTAGTTGGAACTAACATAATTGATGACAGAGTGTCTCTCTTATGAGACGTCTCACGGATAAGATAGGTCAAGTCAAGATAAAAAAATATAATATTAATCAAAATAAAATATTCGTTACTTATAAGAAAAAATGTAACACGGAGTATTTTTACATAAAAATGTAAAAATATTACAGTGTTCATCGAATGTAATTAACTTTTGCATATTAGTATTACATTTGAACATATTAGTATGACATTTGCATATTGATTGAACCAGATCCCGACCCGTATTATGAATAAAGATTCGTAAAACGCTTTTAGACAAATGTGACCTAAATATAAATATTTGGGATATCAACATTGTTCATTAACTTCGGTCATTACCCTATCTTTATATATCTTCATGTTTATTATTATCACTACTTTAAAATACCTTAATTAAAAATCACCTCCAATTATTGATATATATTTACCATATATCAGCGTCACTATTTCTCTTAGACATCACAACAATCAGCTTTCCTACTCATCTTTGAACATAGCTATATCTTTACCTTCATTAGTGCTTCTTTTAGCTATCACAACTCTTATCTGTCCCAACTCTCAACTACTATATACTTGTATATTATCGTCATTATTGCAATATTTTCCTATCTAGTTTTCATGGTCATAATCACGACTCTCTCTAAAATAATTAATTGAAAATAATATAAATTGTCTCAAAATGAATGGCCGAGCTACTTATCATCATTTCCTATCTCATTCACGGTCTATTTTAATAACATTTTGTTACGTTTATACTTTTTTGTCATCACTATATCCTCTGATTCTTCACAAGTACTCAGTAGTAATAATAATAATAATAATAATAATAATAATAATAATAATAATAATAATAATAATAATAATAATAATAATAATAATCCGTAATTAAAAAAAAAAAAAAAAAACTTTATCTATAACAACCCCTACCATCATCCAGTTCCTCATCGGACACTCACACTCTAGTTGTCCTGAAGCATCCTTGTCTAAATTTAGACAAAGATGAAGTTCAGACGAAGATGGTTTCATTATTACAACTACATTTATAACAATGCATTTGAAAATGAGTACGTTATTTTGGTATGTAAAATTATCATTTTCAATTCAGTCATAGTTTTGAGCGTAGTCTATTAATTTTGGTCGGTTAGTAGATTCGGGTTCTCTTAAGTTAGTGATTAATTTGATATATATAATACGTTAAAAATAAATAATGGTGATTAAGAAGTTGATTCTTTATGTACAATCAGTTGAGTTGGGAAAAAAGCATTTGGGAAGACTTTAAAAGAGTTTTGGTCCTACATTGTAAAAACGGAATATTTGCACTAGTATTTATACAATTCTCCTTTTAGGGAAGTTTGAATTGTATAGTGTAGATATTCTTTTTCGTGCGTAGGGAATGCAAATCAAATTTTAAAAAATGAGTCTGAAAAATTTGACATGTGTGCACCCGCGACATGTGAACACGAATGTCTGCTGACACTAAGGGTCTTCTGGTGGCTACTTTGCGTGGTTTTCTAGAATAGTATCTCTAGTCTCTGCCGTCACCCGATGGATACTTTGCGTGGTTTTCTAGAATAGTATCTCTAGTCTCTACCGTCACCCGATGGCTACTTTGCGTGATTTTCTAGAATAGTATCTCTAGTCTCTATCTTTGCGTGATTTTCTAGAATAGTATCTCTAGTCTCTACCGTCACCGATAGGAAATAGAGTCTGTTGGCTACTTTGCGTGGTTTTCTATAATAGTATCTCTAGTCTCTACAGTCACCGATGGCTACTTTGCGTGGTTTTCTAAAATAGTATCTCTAGTCTCTACCGTCACCGATAGGAAACAGAGTCTGCTGACAATAAGGGTCTTTCGATGGCTACTTTGCATGGTTTTCCATAATAGTATCTCTACAGTGCGTCGTCTGTGCGTAATCTCTTCCGAGTCAAAATTAAATGAGGCTGATTAAATTCTCGTTCATTATGTGAGTTATATTTTAATTCCAATCTTAAATTGCGAAATTAACTTGTAAGGGTTGTAACCATCATATTTTTTTTATTTTTTTTCAATGTGGGGGTTACAGACTATATATATGAAATGCCATTGCTGCGAATAAATTCCATTTTACCTACAAATACCTATGTTGGGTTGGTTATTTTACATGTTGATTTAAGAATTCAAAAATGACTAGTGTCCGTTTATAAAAACAAAAAAAAAAAACAAAAAAAAAACAAAAAAAACAAACAAAAAAACAAACAAAAAACAAAAAAAAAAAAAAACAAAAAAACAAAAAAACAAAAACAAAAAACAAAAAAGAAGAGAATTTCTTCAATTTTCTGAAAAATTAGAGAATTTGATAATAAAAAAATAGAAAACATATTTAATAATTACAACTGAAAAACTTTTTTTTTTTTAAATGGAAAACAAAATCATTTATCATCTTAATTGGTTATATATCACTATACCCATATTCTCACATTTTTTTATTTTCATATTTATTCATTACTATGTTTACATCCATTATCATCTACTTTTATAGTTTTATATATTACTATCTTTTATCTTTTCTACTCGCATTTACTTATGTAAATATAACTTATTTGTTTACGCTTAAAGTTATACATTATTCACATTATCACAATTAACACTTGAACTCCAAACCAAATTTTAGATTTTTATTGAAATCCATAGGTCATTAATTAGTTAGGATATTTTTAGGTATGTTATATCGTAATACAAGTTTGGTTTGGATATCATATATTAAAATTTTACATATATTAGACTTCAAAATACAATTTACATGTATACATTTCATTCAAATGAATATATCCACAAATATTTTAAATATTAGCTAAAAATATATTAATATTATCTAAACTAAATTTTACGTGAACTTAATAGGTTATTGATTCAAATATATTTTTAGTTATGTTATATATGCATATAAATTTTGTTCGGATATCAAATGTAAAAATCTTATATATATTAGACTCAAAAGTAAATATTATATTTATTCTATTTCAACCAAACATATTCAAAAATATTTTAAATATAAGGTCTAAAAATCACACCGAAATAAAATTGTGTTATTTTTATAACGTTAGTCTAAAAAAATAAACTTGAAAAAGTGAGTATTAATAAACAAGTTTTGTAAATAGAAATCAAAGAATGAAAACGGAAAAAAATAGAAAACAAAAAATATAGAACAATTTTCTGAAGTGTACAAACCACCAATTTTTACTCTCTCGTAAAACACTTTTCATCCTCAAATAAATTTTGCAATAACTTTGATATAAAATTACCAAGTGTTCGGTTTGTCAAAAGTTTGATGAAAACATTATATTTGAATGTTCAAATATAATGTTGCAATCTATTTTATCCTGAAAGACTGACACTATAAAACTCATAACACCCTCAGGAGCTAGCAAATCAGTTTTAAGAAAAATGTATGAAATACAAGACATGAATTCTCCTGATGTGTGAGTAAGAGATAGCAAATCAGTTTTAATATGTGTGAGTAAGAGTTAGTATTGTAATATCTATCCTAATGTTATATTCTTAATTATTATATTTAAGGAGATTTTTGTCTATCTAGAGTTCATGAGTTTATGAATGATTTTTGTTTGTATCTTGATCATGTTTGTTGTACAACATTCAATAACATGCTTTTGGAGGAATTTTGGCTACAACGAGAGTTAGGTCAAAATTTCAAGTCACGCATTGCATAAACTCAATTTCTCTCTATGAAAATATGAGAAATTGCGGGTTTTGATGTTTTGTGTGCTTAAAGATCGAACTAAATCATCTCAATTTACCTCTTCATGTGCTTGGAGTGTGTTTATGGCGTCCATAATGTTGTCCGATAAAATCAAAAAATCTTATTTATCAAAAATAAAAAAGAAAAAGCTTTTTTTTTTGAGTGCTACTGGCTCTATTACATGGTAGTATCTGTTCATATACTTTCTCAACCTACTGAAACAAAAAAAAAAAAGTAAACCAATAACGCCTCCACTAAAGCTTGAACTCATAATCTTCCAAATGGAAGTCCAATCCGGGTACCATTAGACCACATAGTCCTAGTTATCTAATACACCGTAATTTCTTATGTTTATTGAAATTGTATCATATATTTTATTAATGATATAAAATGAAGTAAAAATTTATTAAATACAAAATAATCTACCATTACATACAAAATTAAACATTTGGTTGTTGTAGTAGGCGGTGGGTGGGGTGGTAGTGTGGTACTTAACATCATACATTTCGCTATTAAATTTAATATTAAAACGAAAAAAAAAAAAAAAAAAAAAAAGAGATAAGAAAAGAAACGGTAACGCCCCCCTTTCCCGTAATTCGTTTAGCCTTTCTGGACCCACTTGACGATCTTAAAACCGATGTTGACGTGTGAATTCCTTGTTGTGGGACCCTGCACATGTTACTGTCCAGTTGTTACTAAAGATGTTTGACGAGACGCGTGTACCCAACGCTCCCGGGTATCCCGGCTTTTCTCAACCGGTGTTAGTTTTTCACGCCCCTGGGAACGCGTTAAATACCAAAGTTGACTGATCCGTGCCATTCATGTGGGTCATACACCAATAACACCGTATCCTTTCAGAGTATAAAAAAAGCTTTTCAATCTTAAGACCTCCCACTCCATTTTACAGCGCGTGAAAAACAACACAATATTTTTCAGAGCGTGAATTGCACTCTTGAAGGTCTCGTTGTCCGGTGGCGTTAACATAACATCCGGGTTGGTTTACCACCATCTCGGTGGGTGGCCCCACCACCTCAGTTTCACACACGTACTGCCACCTCATCTAGAGGTGCATGGACATATCATTTTCGATGTGTCGATGAAAAAAATGTAATATTAATTAAAAATAAACTGTTTATTACTAGTATTATTTTTAAATTAAAATATAAAATTAGTATTTTTGTCAAAAGTGTTATAATTTTTTTGTTATGTAACAAATATTAATTATTATTAATACGGTCTATTTTTTTTTTATTGAGGCTCGTACTCACAACTTTTCATATAAAAATTAACTCAGTGTCACTAGACCATAATGTTTTTGGACATCAGATGAACTTGGTATGTATACTATTTTAAAAGTATGAATGCGTGATGCAATAAATACCGGCTAATGCTAATCACTTCCCACGGAATAAAGGTTTGCTGTTAATGAAAAGTTGTGTACAACAATCCTTAGCCTTTTCAAAAAATTCATTATGCTTGCATGAAACATAAAACGTTTGACCCCACAAACCTTATACAGCTGGTGTATAAACAAGTAATGCCGTGTTTATTTATTTATTTTCTAGAAATTAATACTCTGTAAATGAATAAAACAGTAATTATTACTCGTATAAGTTAAGATACAATTGTTGCACGCACGCAGTATAAACAAGTAATGCCGGCGTAGAAAACGCTAATATTAAAATTAAATTAAATAATACTCCGTAATAAAATAGCAACACGAGCAGGGGCAAAAAAGGGTAAAACGAAAAAGGCGAGAGTTTTTTTTCTGAAAGTCTTAAAAGAAATGCTCCATATTATTGTTTCCAAAAGACTAAATTCTCAATTTTAAAAATTACACTCTGTTCGACCTGCATTTGAAATTATATAAATCATAGTAATTTAATTGAATATGTTAAACCTTGGCTTACTGGGTACAAAGAATCATTTACTTTGAGAAATTACTCTCACACTGTCACTGGTAAAATTTAACTTCAAATTATTATTTTTAAATTTTACCTTTGTGACTAACTAAGCTATCAAGATACTGACAAATAATTCTAATTATTGAGGGTAGCACATGGGGTATTATTAAGTTAGTGAAAAATAGTGATTGAATTTACTGTTTTGGAAATTGGGATTTCAGAAGAATTTCAATGGCATAAATAAATAAATAAGAGAAAATAGTAATAAAAAATTAAAAAAATTAAAAAAAAAAAAAAAAAAAAAGGCCACAAAACCCTATTATTTTGGTTGGTTTCTCTTCCTTATCTCCTCAAGTCCTCCGTATCCTTTCTCTCTCTCTGCTTTCTTGGAGCTCGCGCCTTCTTCACGAGCACTCTTTTTTTTTTCTCGAATCCACAGAAACTAGAGAAAATAATAATAGTAACCAAATGATAAAGTAACCCCCGAATCTGAAATTGATGCAAAAACCCAGAAATTGAAAAGCTTGGGAACTCACATGAAATGATCTGGCTTTGTTGAGCAGAAATCCGCAGTAAATTTCTCGACTTTTTGAAATCACAGAGCAGAATGAAGAGGGAACGCGATCGACCCAAGGCGGCGAGCTCGTCAATGGGTAAAGGCAAGATTTGGGAAGAACACCCGCCGGATGCCGGAATGGATGAGCTACTGGCGGTGTTGGGCTACAAGGTGAAGACTTCGGATATGGCGGACGTGGCTGAGAAGCTTGAGCAGCTGGAGATGGCCATGGAGGATGGGATTTCCCATCTTTCGACTTCTACGGTTCACTACAACCCTTCTGATCTCACCGGCTGGATCCAGAGCATGCTCTCCGAGCTCAACGCCTCCTCTTCTTCCCCGCAGTCTTCCTGCAGCGCCGTGCTCACCGGCGAATCTTCCAATATTATCAGCTTTTCCGGCAATAAGCACAACGGAAATGGTAGTAGGAGGATTTCCGACGATGATTTGAGGGCTATTCCAGGCGGCGCTATTTTCAGCAAGGGGAAAGAATCCTCGTCTTCGGAGTCTTATAAACGACAGAAATCCTCAGCCGGATCTGATTTTAGCGGCGGAGAAATTGGCGGCGGAGCGGCGGCTACAGAGACTCCTCGATCGGTGATGCTGGTGGATTCTCAAGAAGCCGGCGTTAGGCTTGTCCATGCGCTGATGGCTTGCGCCGAGGCCGTCCACCAGGAAAACTTCAAGCTAGCCGACGCCCTAGTCAAACACATCGGAATCCTAGCCGTCTCCCAAGCCGGCGCGATGAGAAAAGTGGCGACTTACTTCGCCGAAGCCTTGGCTCGCCGGATTTACAAAATCTACCCTCAAGACACCCTGGAATCCTCCTACACCGACGTTCTCCAGATGCACTTTTACGAAACATGCCCCTACCTGAAATTCGCTCACTTCACGGCTAACCAAGCCATCCTCGAAGCCTTCACGGATTGCAGCCGAGTCCACGTCATCGACTTCAGCTTGAAGCAAGGGATGCAGTGGCCGGCTCTTATGCAAGCTTTGGCTCTCCGACCCGGCGGCCCGCCGGCCTTTCGGCTCACCGGGATAGGCCCTCCCCAGCCGGATAACTCCGACGCGCTGCAGGAAGTCGGGTGGAAGCTGGCTCAGCTGGCGGAAACTATCGGCGTGGAGTTCGAGTTCCGCGGCTTCGTGGCTAACTCGTTAGCCGATTTGGACGCGTCGATACTGGATATTCGGCCCCGCCACGTGGAGGCGGTGGCCGTGAACTCCGTTTTCGAGCTTCATAGGTTGCTGGGCCGCGGCGGCGGGATAGAGAAAGTGTTGGATTCGATCAAAGGTATGCGGCCTAAGATTGTGACGATTGTGGAGCAGGAAGCGAATCACAATGGCGGCGTGTTTCTGGACCGGTTTAATGAAGCCTTGCATTACTATTCCACCATGTTTGACTCGCTGGAGAGCTCCGGGTTGACTCAGCCCAACAGCCAGGACCTGGTGATGTCGGAGCTCTACTTAGGGCGGCAGATCTGCAACGTGGTGGCGTGCGAGGGGCCGGACCGGATCGAGCGCCACGAGACTCTGAGCCAGTGGAGAACCAGGATGAAATCGGCCGGGTTCGAACCGGTTCATCTCGGTTCAAACGCCTACAAGCAGGCGAGTATGCTCCTGGCGCTGTTCGCCGGCGGTGACGGCTATAGAGTGGAGGAGAACGACGGGTGTCTCATGCTAGGGTGGCACACCAGGTCGCTCATTGCCACGTCGGCCTGGCAGCTCAACGGCGGCGGCGGCGGCGATCCGTAGCGAGTCAACTCGTGAACAACGCATGAGTCAGCTCGGAGAACTCGGCACCCCGGTGACGGTAGTGATGTGCTGAGTTGGTTGGTTTGGTGGAAGTGAGAGACAGAGAAAGGGACGGACCAAAAATGAGTCAAATCCTGTCTTTTTACTTTTTTTTTTTTTTTTTACTTCAATCTAAAAGTCATCCTTTTTAGAATTTCTTTGTTTTTTTTTTTTTTTTTTTTTTTTTTACCCTTTTGAAGGAGTGGTTTGATTTGGGTCGTTTACCTTATTTGGCTTAGGATTTCTCCCTTTTGCTCTCCTGCCTAAGTGTGCTATAATCTCAACTTAAAAAGAAAAAAATAATAATTATTTATGATTCAATGGCATGGAGAGTAAGTTAATAGGAGAACGTTTATGTTTGCTGTGAAGTCAATAAAAACATGTAATGTATGTACAATCCATCTTCTTATTAATTTCTAGCTTTTCGTAAATTCTGTGCATAATTACTTTCTCAACCTACTGATCAATTTGAACTCTGCGATCTTTCATTTTGAAGAGCTATTTCATGCCACTAGATTACTAGGTCATTGCCTCGCGAATTCTTATTTAGAATCATAATAACATCCTTACATTATGATATTTTTCTTGTATTTGCTTGGATTAGGTTGTTTTCAAGGTTTATAACCATAGACTGGGAATCCGAGAAAAAGGAAAAAGGAAAGGGGGGATATTAGTCACTTTCTGTGTGGCTAAATACGTAGATATTTTGTGTTATATTCTGCCGCCCCAAACACAATGAAAATGAAATTGGGATTTATAAATATATATATAATATATAATATATAATATATAATAATCCTATTTCCTTCACTAATTACTCTAATCGATTAAATCCCACATATTTAATATGAAATTCCAATTATTCAACACTTATTAATACGCCGAACAAATAACCGGCCGGCAGAAGTGTTGTAACCGGAGTACCGGTCAAATAAAGTATTTTAAAAAAAAATTAAAAGTACTCTAAATATTTGATTTAAACTTAAGTGAAATCATTTTTTATTTTCCTTTAAAAAATATATTTTGTATTTCTTTAACTTAATGTTCTAAATATTTGATTTAAAAATTATTTTAGATAAAAAAAAAAAACTCTTTAAAAGTTGAATTTGGATAATTTCAAAAATAGAAAATTATAAATTGGAATTTGAGAAAAAATTTAGTACGAACGACAAATCGAAAAATTGGAACTGAACCTTTCCTACAAGGTTTCGGTTCCTCCAATAATATAATTGTGAACTATTGGTTCAAAACCGGAACAAAATTGAGATCACATCTAGTTATAATAACCATGATTGAAAAAATCGATAGGCGCTCCTTTATCGTTCGTGGAGCACCTAGCGCCTAGGGGGCGATTAATCGACGTTTAAGCGTCCGTGTATTTTTTTTTATTTTATTTTTTATTTTTTCAAGATATGTTTAAAATTTTTTTAATGTTTTTAGGACTAAT
Source organism: Ipomoea nil (assembly GCF_001879475.1). NCBI lineage: Eukaryota > Viridiplantae > Streptophyta > Magnoliopsida > Solanales > Convolvulaceae > Ipomoea > Ipomoea nil. The sequence continues at coordinate 3,257,619 of NW_017617454.1, forward strand.
AATTATAAACAATTTAATACTTTAATAGTTAATACTAAAATATTAAATATTAATCTAAAAACATCTCAAGTTTGAACAATTTAGGATTATTCCGCTCAAATGATGTGGTTTTGAATGAAATAACCCATTAAAAAAATAATAGCTAATCGGCCGACTAGGCAGTCTAATAGGTGTCTAGAAGGCCTAGTCGGTGCCTAAGAGGCGTATGCGGTCTAGCCTGCCGGCTGCCTAGACCATCGATTATGGTGATACGCTAGGCGGGCGGTCGGCGCCTAGGCGAGATTTTTACAACACTGATAATAACAAATTTTCAAACAAGTCTTGAATAGTTGGATCAAGTAGGTGACGTATATTCTCGTACCAAAAAGTCACTAGTTTGATTCTCGCTAATACATTTTTGATCAAAATTCGTCACACAAAATCTTTCTAATACTATAAAAACAAATATTCAAACATAATAATTATGTTAATGACGGTGGAAGAGTCCCACATAGAAGACTTAGAAAAAGATGAGTTAATTTTGTTAAGGTCGAAGATTTATTTATAATATATGGTATAAAATAGTCAAAGAAATGAGAATGGAAGAAGTTAGTAGTTAGTAGCGTATAAAAAGGAAATAGGAATATTCCAAGTGGAAGTGTAATTAATTAATAAGTAGGAAAAGTAAAAGAGGGGCAGAGAAGAGTTGCATTATAAGTGAGTGTGAGTCCAGTTAGTGACGGCCCCAATTGGTGCAAAAGATTCAAATGTGGATTTTAATCAGTTGGTCAGCCATCACCATTTTTACCAAACTTTATCCACATTGTCCATTAACACACATCAAGCTTTGGCCCATATGTTTTAATCAACTGCAACTAATCATGCTTACTTTTACTTAGAAATATTTGACTTTGATATGACTCTCTTCACCCCGTGTTTAATTTACTAGGGAATTAAACAATTGTCCCTCGAATCACTCAACTATGAGGCACCTACTCAGTTCCTTCTTGTAGCCCTTTGTTGGGTTTCTTAATTGAGTCGATTAGCTATTAATAACCTGTTCAGTTCTTCATTGTGGTCTGCAACTGCAGGTTTCTTCAGATCTTAGCGCTGCACTATGCTTACTTTTCAGTTGATCACCATCTTAATTGTGACTGCTGTAATTAAAACACGCTTAACCACAAAGTTCTTTGACTATCTGGTTGAAGCAGAGATATCCATGATTGCAGTTCTATAGGAAAACAGTTTTTTCCTTGTAAGGTGAAAAAAAATGAAGCAATGATTAAGAAGATTTTGAAGTGAGGTGGACAGGTATCATTCTAGCATTTGATGGCATTGAGGTAGACCATGCCTATGGGATCTTCAGGTGTGGGCAAGGGAAGCATGTTCTACCCATGTGCACCACATTTCTGCATTTAAATTTTCTGTTCAAACATCATATTGAACCTTAAAAGCATTCCTCACACATGCTTCTTTATTTCTGTAACCTTTTGGGGTCCCAACCAAATATGTTACAGATTTTGGAGGTACATTATACTGCTCCTCCTGCCTCATAACTAATATATCATCTTTATTTTGTGAAGATTGGGATATTAAACATAATCGCTCTAGCCAACTCATATCGACCACCCAATTATCATTCTTATTTTTAAGTCAAAATGAGTGCATGCATTAATGGCTGAAAGCTGTAGCCATGATGAGCGAGGTAGATGTTGGTGATCCAGATTATATTTGCACATGTGAACTCTCCATAATTGTTTGTGTACAAATTTCTGCAAATCCGAACCAAACACCCCACAATGTGCATTTGATTTTGGGCACTGGACCCGGATATACATGTAATGTTCCAAACATTAATTCATTCAAATCGGACTTATATGTGTAATTGAGTTGTGAATTTAATTGGATCATAAATGTAAACAGGTCAATGTTCAATCATGTTATGCATGTTAAATGTTAATTATTAATTGACACATTATATTGATCAATGAAATCAATTTATATGTGATGGAACTTATTTTCAAACCTAAAAGATTGCCCTGTTTGGTAACATAGCTAGCTTATTAGCCAATGTTAAATTATTTAACTACTATTAGCTGTTTGATTTGGTTAAACAAGCAATATGAGTGTTTGATTAATTAGCTTTTTGTAACAATTTATTATTCCAAAATACTAAAATTAAAAAAGATGCTCAAAGCTGCTAACAGCTAATTTCGATCAACATTTTGAGAAAATCATTTCGCATGTAATCAACTATCAGCTATTTTACCAAACACTTTTCAACAATCAACTAATGATATCAACTAGTCAAACACACTAACTCAATCGGCTACCAGCTATAATATTTACCAAACACCCCCTAAATCAAAAACTAACTCAAAATAAGCAATAACATTAGGAATCAGAGAAACTATTATTGTTATTTAAAAAATACAATACATGATCGATCATGGGACAAAATTCAATTTATAAGAGAAATATAATGTATGTACGTGTGTATGTATTTTTTTTTTTAAAGGAAAAACATAACTTTTGATGGAGTGTGAACCCCGTGGGCTCGGTGCCCAAGAAGAAAAGAGATCAAGCCCAGAAGAAGAAGAGAAGCCCAAGAATAGATATGAGCCAAACCGAGGGGTCGGCTTGACCCGGAGGTTGACACAGGTAGAAGGTCGGCCTAAACTAGCCGTTAGCCTCTTTATCAATTAAACCTCCTATTATAACCTCTCAACCCATTATTCCCCTCTACTATCAATAATGGCTTATTATGGCCTATTGACTACCTCATTTGACCACCTAACGGTTCTGATGGGGTGAGAACCCCGACCCAAGAAAAGAGGGCCCAAAGAGGAAAGACCAGAGAGAAGGATGGGCTGACACAAGGCGGGCCTGGAGAGTGCGTGGGCCGAGTCCAGGAGTCGGCCCAGGCCCAAATGGAAGGCCTAGGCCAGGGCTATGAAGGACGACCCAACCTGAGTATGGGCCGGAGACGAGGAGTCGGTCCGGGCCCAACCCAGGGAAAGACTCAGTGCAGAGAGCCGTTGAGGGAGCCTCCGAAGAAGTTAAGACGAGGAGCCGTTGAGGCATTAAAGGCCGGACTCGGTCCGCCGGTTACAAGCTAGAAAGAGCCGTTGGTAGACCCCGTAACGTCACTCAACGGCTCGGCACCTTGAAAGCAGCCTTGAAGTCGGCCATTATGGGCCTTTAAGTCAGTGAGGGAGGGGCCACTATAAAAGGGCTCCTCCACCCTTGTAAGAGGGAGGGGAAAAAAAGAAAAGAAAAAGGAAAGAGAACCGAGAAAGGGAATACAAAGTATTATTAGCATCGCATTTCATTGAAATTCGGACTTTCTGTGAAAGGTGTATCCTCCAGCTGAAAGGTTGTGTTGGACCTCCTTGGGCCCGAAAACCCAAAAACCATCACTGGCGCCGTCTGTGGGGATCGAAACAAAGAGTCGCGTGCCTTCTGAGCAAAGCGAGTCCAAGAGAACGTCGAGAAGAGCCCTAGTTGCGAGAAATCGAAAGGCTTTACCATGACAGGAAGCCAAGAGCAGTTGAGTCAACACGATAATGGGCTAGGAGCCGACCTAAGAGATCAGCTGAATCGAAGAAACGCCCGAAGCCGAGAAAACGACGCGACACCGCCGTCGACTCCGCGGATAAATCCACAACCAGCCGCGGTGCAGCTCACCCCGGATCAGCTACAAGCGATTGGACGCGCTTTCGCCGAGGCGAGCCGGGGAATACGGGAGCAATCCACTACTCGGATACCGCAACGAGACCCCCAACCGTCGCGAAGGCCAGACAATCGACAATCCACCCGCCGGGCTGAGAGTCAACCAGTCCAGTCCGTTCATTCTCGGTTTGGTCCGGATGTTGAACGACGGTCGGCGAGAGAACGGCTGGGACGAAGAGAACCCCTTCGCGCCCCGTTAGAAACTCACGGTCGACAGAGTGCGCGTGAGCGTAACCGTGCAAGGAAAGCCCGGACGGTGGCTCGCCGCTTAGAGCAGCCCGCCCACGACCATGATCGACCTGTCGAGTCAGAGGTCGGCGAGAGCACGGAATCGACAGGAAACCGCACCCAAGAGAGGATCGAGGTGGCAAATTTAGCCCAGGAAGTACGAAACCTAAAAGAACAGGTGGAAGGAAAAGCCAAGGCCCCTGGCCGAACGCTGCTGACCGCGTTACCCTTCTCGGCCGAGATCATGGCCTTCAAGATACCAGGCGACTTCAAGTTCCCGGAGCAAGCCACGTTCGACGGGTCGGGCGACCCGCGAGAACACCTACTGAGCTACCAAGCTAATATGCAAGTTTTAGGGGTACGGGACCCGGTCATGTGCCGCGCCTTCTTACCCACGCTAAAGGGCCTTCATGTGCGACGGCTGAGAGGAAGAAGCGGCGGCGGCACCGGTGGAACGCTGCGTCAAGCGACGCCTCATCTTTTCAGCTCTGTCCGCCATCTCTGGAGTCGGTGCAACGGCCTCGTCGGAGCTGGAGGAGTCAGAATCGTACGGACCTGCAAGAAAACCGCATAGTCGTGAGCGCTTCGGGTTAAAATAAAAAATAAAGAAGTAGGAGTGAGTTGAGAACGGGGTAAAAAAAAAAAAAAAAAAAAAGACGCTACCTATGGTGGCCGCGCCCTCCGGCATGAGGCCATGCTTGGCCATGGCCCGGACCCGGGACCAATACTTGACCGAGTACGGCCCCAGGCTCTTCAAGAACTCGCCGCCCTGGACAGCATCTTCCGTAAAGACGGCACGCCGAGAGCAAGGCTTGAAAAGAGTTGCCGGCCACAGGGTCGGAAAAGAGAAGGAAGAAGAGCGGGGCCGGACGAAAAAGTAAAGAGGCTTCCACTCTTTGATCGAGTCGGATAACCCCTCGAAAAGTTGCCGCCCCGGACGGGCGGCGACTTGAACGAAGCCAGGCGAGTGAGAGCCGACTTTGTTCACGGTAAAGAGGAACCGGAACAAGTCTAGATCCGGCTCGCACTGCCACCAATGGCAGAGGTTAATGAAGCTGGTAAGAAGGCGGTGCGAATTGGGCACTAACTGGCCCGGGACCAGGTTATAGTGCCGGAAAAGAAGTGAAAGAAATGGGTGAGGAGGCACTCGGAAGCCGAATGCGACCGAATGCAGGTGAATGCCCACAAAACCCTCCGGCGGGTTATGGATGGGCCGACCCTCCGCCGCGACAACCAGGGCCGAAGGGCCAAGCAAAAAACGGGCCATATCAAGGTCCGCTGCCGTGGCACTCGACGGGAGACCGGACGGCCTGACTATCGAGTCGAATTTGCTTCGCGGTCGTTCGACGCCGTCCGGCAGAGCCGCCACCGTGGTTAGTGGGGCTGGGCTCATCGGAGTGGCCGCCCCAGAGGAAGGAGGGGTTAGAAAAGAAGAAGAAGACACCGCTTGGAAGCCTGCCGGCATTTCCAAACGGCGGAAAACGGAGGAAGAAGAAGAGGACGACAGCGAGGTCCCCGCCGGATTGTCAAAAGACTGACGGCGGGTGGAAGAAGAATAAGAGGAGGAAGACATTACTTACAGATCTGAGTTGAGGCTGGGAAGACGATGAAAGAGCAAATAAGCTTGGGAGGAAACTTGAAGAAGAAGAATAGAGGAGATGAGCCATTTAAAGGAAAGGGGAAGCCCGGGAAGCCGCCACGCGGCGCCTCCTCAGTGGAGGAATCGGAGGCGACAAGACATCGAAAGGACGCCGCATTTAATGCCTCGATAGACGGGGCGACGGTTCAGGTCTAGGGCTAGCCTGCAAGCGGCGCGTCTACCCTAGACCGAGGCTGGATAGCTGTGACCCGGCCTGCTAAGCCGAAAGCCCATCAAGGCCGAAGCCATGGGGGCCCACCAAGATCATGCTGGAAGTTTCTAGAAAAGACCCGGCTGGGTCCGGCCAACTGAAGGGCCCGGACAAGTTTCTGGTCGCGAGGTCGGCCGATGGATTCGGCGAGTCCCTCGCCTAAGGGGATCAGTCGGACAAATTCTAAGAGCCGGTCATGATAATCGGGGGTCGGCCAAAAGACATGCGAAACCAAGAGTCGAACATAAAAACATGATTTTATTCCATGAAACAGGGAGTACAAGGCCGAGGACTCGGCCACACACACATTACAAGGAAAAGACGGGCCTAGGGCTGAGCTTCTTTCTCCTCCGCATGACGCACCGGCTGCGGACCCTCCAGGAAGTAGTGGGGACAGAAGGGCAAAGGACTCGGCTCAGGCTCGGGCTCGGGCAGTTCATCCAGATACACTGCGGGCTTCCCATCGACTATCATCCGCAGGGGCCTTTCCAGAGCACTCGGCGACATAGCTATGCCAAAAAGCGGAGGAGCCTCCCACTCTATGTCCTCCTCCGGTTCCGGGTCCTCCACCACAGGTTCCATCTCGGCGTCATCCGGCTCTACGATCATCAGGTCAAGCATGTCGGGAGGCACCACGATAGGGTCAGAGGTGGAGTCGCCCACCAGGTGCCCTCCATTAGCCGCCCTTTTCTGCCGGAGCTCCTCCAGCCGGGCGTGCTCCTTGTTGCGAATAGACCAGCGGCGATCACCGTCTCTGAAGCTCATGGCTTGAAGTTTTGAAATGAGGAATGATGAGAAACATAGAACCACCAAGAGCCCTTATATAGAGCCTCGAGGGGTCGATAACCCAGGCGCAAATCACGGAGGGAATCATAACTGACGTATGGGCGGTGCGAATCTCTGTCAGAGTTTAATCCCATCAAATTAGCTCGGGAAGGGCGAGATTCGCACGCTAGACTGAAAAGCCTGACTCACCCTGGGAGGCGGAATGCCTCACAGGTGTCAAACGAAGGGAGGACTCGACATGATGGCCGACTCCTCAACCATTCAGGCGGACGAGTGCACTAACAATACGAAAGAAGAAGCAGAATGCAAAGGGTGTTTTATTATAATAAGAGGAGGTGTAGGTTACATGGAGCTTATTACAGCGAGAGTAAGCAAATGCTCCTAGAAGACTACCCCCCTAGAATATAAGGCCAACCCCGGCCTACGTGATCACTCGCCCGGCGTAGAGGAGTCGCTCCCAAAGAACCCTCCCGATGGTCCAGGAGGGGATGGGCAAAGCAAGTCCCAGAAGGCCGGCATGAGTGGTGGCACGATCAGTTCTTCATCGTCCGGGTGCGTCTCCTGGTAGCGGACGTAATCTTCCTCGTTCATCAGCCCCGTAATTGGACCATCCAGGTCGTCCAGAGGGATGGAGAAGGTCATACGGAAGGTCAGTTGCTCCGGGACAGGTACATCAACGACGGTTCCACCCGGGGAAGTCACTCGAGCGATCGCCGGAGGGGGAGAAGGGCGAGAAGACGGAGCGGCTTCACGTCGAGCAGGAGTCGGCGGACGAAGAGCCGAAGAGGCAGCGCCAACAGGAGATCTTTGGGGGGCTGGACGAGGAGCCTTCTTCTTGGGCTCCCTTTCGGGCCGAGTCCGTTTTGAGGGCAACGGGCGCCAGGGCGACCCGAAGTCAATTCGTTTCCCTTTCAATGGTGAGCGACCCATGAGGAGTTAGTGAGTAAGGTGAAGAGCAGCTAAGGACATTTATAGGTGCCAGGCCAAGTCGAGCAGATTCGAACGGTCCCGCGAGATCCGGGAGATAGCGGATAATCTGGGCTATTCATGAGTCATTCAAGGCGTGGATGCGGTGAGCCGGATAAGGAGACGGTTACTACTTTTCCAAACCCAGGTTGGTGGACCGGGTGCGGAAAAGTGAGGGACTAGTTGATGGGGTGAGAACCCCGGCCCAAGAAAAGAGGGCCCAAAGAGGAAAGACCAGAGAGAAGGATGGGCTGACACAAGGCGGGCCTGGAGAGTGCGTGGGCCGAGTCCAGGAGTCGGCCCAGGCCCAAATGGAAGGCCTAGGCCAGGGCTATGAAGGACGACCCAACCTGAGCATGGGCCCGAGACGAGGAGTCGGTCCGGGCCCAACCCAGGGAAAGACTCAGTGCAGAGAGCCGTTGAGGGAGCCTCCGAAGAAGTTAAGACGAGGAGCCGTTGAGGCATTAAAGGCCGGACTCGGTCCGCCGGTTACAAGCTAGAAAGAGCCGTTGGTAGACCCCGTAACGTCACTCAACGGCTCGGCACCTTGAAAGCAGCCTTGAAGTCGGCCATTATGGGCCTTTAAGTCAGTGAGGGAGGGGCCACTATAAAAGGGCTCCTCCACCCTTGTAAGAGGGAGGGGAAAAAAAGAAAAGAAAAAGGAAAGAGAACCGAGAAAGGGAATACAAAGTATTATTAGCATCGCATTTCATTGAAATTCGGACTTTCTGTGAAAGGTGTATCCTCCAGCTGAAAGGTTGTGTTGGACCTCCTTGGGCCCGAAAACCCAAAAACCATCAGGTTCATATCACTATAAAAGAAGGTTCAAGAGCACAAGGAAAGGAGATCTCATTCATTCATCTACATGTGGGAGGACTCTCCCAAGTACTATCCTACCACTCACTATTCTTTCATTCCCAAGGAGGCTCCATCACTCTCCCAAAGAGAATGCACTATTCCACAACCACTCTCCACTCATCTAAGCAAAAAGACCACATGAAGAAGACTCCATATGAGAAGACTCCAACACTCTTCCATGCATGAAGAAGACTCCCTCTCAATGTGCAAAGTATAGCTCTTCCCCAACACAATATTTCTATATACAAAATAGCCATGCAACATGTACAAAGACACCTACAAAATACATAGTGAATTTAGGCTTGGCACCGCCCAAAAAGGCCCGTGGTTTTCACCTTTCGGTTTCCACGTACAAAAGCATTGAGTTATATTTGTTCTACTTATTTTTCTGCGGCTTAGGCCCAAAAACCAACAGCTTTTATTAAATCAAATGTTCAATACAATTCAGAATAGAAGTCAACCACCAACAACTTTTCCCTCACTTTGAGAGGTTGCTCCCACACTCCCGCTGGGTCATTCTTCCAAAGTTTCACCTCTATGACCAGTTGAGCTACCCATGCAGGCTATGTATTACTATTATTATTATTATTAATTGTTATTTTTGTTGTTGTTGGTGGTGTTGTTTTATTTAAACATGTTTGTTATTATTATCAATTAAAAAAAATAGTTAATAATAATAATTCAACATTAATAATATCTATTTAAAAAATAGAATACCTACAAGTTTGGGATGTAACAATATCGTTGATTTTCAACGGTATTCGTTTACGTAGGCGGAATTTGTTAGTCGGTCACATAATACCGTTGATTTTCAACCGTGTTTGCTTACTTTATCCGGGCTAGTTGGCAAGTCTATTGACCGTATTGATCAGTCTATTAGTTTAAAAACTTTTAGACACGCTAGTTAAATGGCTATTGATCTCGTTAGATAATCCTATTAGTTTAGAGTAATTTCAAAAATTCGGCGAGAAAATGAAATATTTTGTGAGTAAAATCAATAGCAAAGTGTAAATCTCTTGCATTTGAAAATTGTGAAATCCTAAACTAATCCAACTTAAACATGCAAGACTCATCTCAAATAAGATAATATAAGATCCATCATAATATTAACAAGAGAGCAAATGATACTTATGTTCCAACATAATACAGTTAATTACTCCATACATACTTTCTAAAGTACACAGAGATGCCATAGCTATTTGACCTCAAGTTAATTCTGCCTATTTGCAATATAGTAGGCGAGATGATACAGTGGTGCCGCTCTAGCAGCATCGAAGTAGCTGAGCTTGTTAATGGCCTTCTCCACCAACTCATCTGCAAATTTTCTGGCCTTCTCAACTCCCATCAGCTTCGGGTACGTCGCCTTCTCGCTGCTCAAATCCTTCCCGGCCGTCTTCCCCAGCTCCGACGACGACTTTGTGACGTCAAGAATATCATCCACCACCTGAAACAAAAGCCCAATGCACCTCGCGTAGCTCCTCAGCCTCTCCACATCCACCACGCTCCCTCCGCCGATAATGGCGCCGCACACGACTGAAGCCTCTAAAAGCTTTGAAGTCTTGTGGATATGAATGTACTCCAGCTCCTTTAAGTCCACCGTCTTCCCCTCGCTGCTCAGGTCCACAACCTGCCCCGCCACCAGCCCTTCCGACCCCACCGCCGCCGCCAGCTCAGCGATGGCGCGGAGGAGTCCGCGTGAGGCCACTTTCTCCGCCGTTTTCGCCGCCGTGTGTTCGAACGCGAGGGACAGGAGGGCGTCCCCGGCGAGAACGGCGATTTCTTCGCCGAAAACCTTGTGGTTTGTGGGCTTGCCGCGGCGGAGATCGTCGTTGTCCATGCAGGGGAGGTCGTCGTGGATGAGGGACATGGTGTGGATCATCTCCACCGCGCAGGCCATGGGGATCGCCGCCGCTTCGTCCCCTCCGACCAGCTCGCACGAGGCGATGCAGAGGATTGGCCGGACGCGTTTTCCTCCGGCCAGAAGTGAGTACCTCATCGCCTCGTGAATCTTGATTGGTTTCTTTAACGGCGCCGCCTCGTCTAGTGCTTTGTTAACCTTTATAGCTTTGGTTGCCATGTATTCTTCGAAGCGGAAAGCTGCCGGGAGCGCCATGGTTTCCGGCACCACCTTCGTTTCAGCTGATGCTTTCGCAACTTTGCTAGCCTGAATCTTCAGGGGACGACCAAGACTAACAGATTGGCTACATGGGTTTTTTGCAGATAACATAAGACGGTTGCTAAGATTTCTGGGAAACAATGAATGTTCTTGAGCGGGTATGTTAGCTAGAAATGCCATTGTGATTTGTGAAGTGCTGTGGCAGTGATCGATGACATTTATGTTTAGGTATACTTATACGGATGGGAAGATGCTGCTTCATTATGGTTGCACATGATTTCTGATTATTTTTTGCGGTGTAGTTTGGACTTTATTGAGTAACTATGTTTAGGTCTATTTATACGGTTGGAAAGATACTATTTCATTATCCTTGCACATGATTTCCGATTATTCTTTGCGGTGCAGTTTGGACTTTATTGAGTAACTATGTTTAAGTCTATTTATACGGATGGAAAGATGCTGTTTTATTATTGTTGAACATGATTTATGGTTATTCTCTGCGGTGCAGTTTGGACTTTATTGAGTAACTATGTTTAGGTCTATTTATACGGATGAAAAGATGCTGTTTTATTATTGTTGAACATGATTTATGGTTATTCTCTGCGGTGCAGTTTGGACTTTATTGAGTAACTATGTTTAGGTCTACTTATACGGATGGAAAGATGCTGCTTCATTATCGTTGCACATGATTTCTGGTTATTCCCTGCGGTGCAGTTTGGATTTTATTGAGTAATTTTTAGGCCTTTTCTAGGGTGCAGTTTGAACTTTATTGAATAAAACTTTGTTTGAGAAAGTTTGGACTTTATTGAGTAACTTTATTTGATAAAGTTTGTGTGAAGTCCTCACTATTAAATCTTAAGAGTGAGTGTATACTGTGTGAAGTCAGCTTAGTGATAAATCAAGAGTTAAAAGTTACTCTTAATGAGAATTGTAATATTTTTTTTTTTTTACCATAACATAGTTATCAAGGTTGGAACTTTCATCTTTTCTCTTACATACGGCCTACTAAACCACTTACATTACTATACGCTTTCTATATCAAGTATACGTGCATGATTAGGCAACGCCAAGATGGGGAATCAAGAATATATTGTACTTTGGAAAGAAGAATATATTGTACTTAGAAGAGATAAAGGAAATTGTGTGTGTCAATACCATGGCCTGCGAAGGGGACCTTTATGTCCTTGATTCCCTTTAGGAAACTCCCAAAATTCCTCAACTATGTTGCAATTAAATAAGGTTGGTAGTTACGTGCAATTAAATAAGGAATACCCAATTTTATTATTTTAATTTATTTTGTTTAAAATGATCATGTCGCCCACAATGATGTAATATTGTGATAATATTGATTGAATATATTGTTTAAATTTATGTTAAAATAATTGAATTATTTTCACGTGTGATCTCTCTTTACCTGCTCAACAAATTATGTCAACCCTTAGTAGATAAGACACGAATTTAAGATCTTACTTATACAAAGGAACAGTTATATCATCACACCACAAAGTATTTGTCTAGTCTCACTTTTAAATGCCATTGTGATCTATGAAGTGTTGTGGCAATACGTGATCGATTATCTTTATGTTTAGGTCTACTTATATGGATAGGAAGATGTTGTTTCGTTATCATTGCACATGATTTCTGGTTATTCTTTCCGGTGCAATTTGGACTTTATTGAGTAATTTTTAGGCGCTCATTGAATTATAAGCAAGGTTGCAAAACTCGGCCGCCTAGCCGCCTAGGCGCTAGGCGGCACCGAGCCTTAGAGTTTTGGCCTAAAGGCGGCCAACTCGGCCGAGTCGACCGATTTCGTCCAATTTTGACCGTTTTTGACCGATTTTGACCGATGTCGTCTTTCATTAATTATTGATTTTAATATTATTATGACATTATGACTTATAAATTATCATTATTTCATTTATTTAAATGTGTTATTTGAGTGAACGTTGAAAACAACCTCATTAAAATTGTCAAACTACAAGTCTGTAACTATTTTTTTTAATTTTTTTGGTGCCCGCCTAGCGCCGCCTAGAATCCGCCTAGGCGCCGCCTAGACCGCCTAGGCGCTAGGCGCTGCCCGACCGCCCGACTAGCGCCTAGCGCCTACTGCAACCATGATTATAAGAAAGTTTGTTGTCACTATTTGAAGTCAGCTCGATGATAACTCTATTTGTTTATTTTCAATACATAATGCTAGGTAAAGTAAAACGTAATTACCTAGTTTTTAAAATCAATTATATTTTTTTTATTACTTTTGGCATCTTTTGATACTATTTTTATTCTTTTAACATATCAATAATTTAGAAATAAAATCACAAAAAAAAAAAACAAAAAACAAAAAACAAAAAAACAATGAAACACTTATGCAAGTACACAATTTAATAAGAAAAAAAAAATGGATTACCTTGAAAGTTTGAGCTTGTACTTTATTCATTTTTGCTGCATATAAATTAATATTTGTTCTTTCAATATTCACAATGGAGGAGAATTGAGAAATTGAAAAGAATTGTGGAGAAAAACATGATGAGATTTGTGCATTTGGGAATTATGATTTTATAGATTTGATTTTTATTTAAATAATTATATTTTTGAATTTATATATATTGACTATCATTTTAAAAATTTAGTGGTGCAATTTTAAAATTTTGCAAATATATCAATATACTCCTTATATTGTTATTTTTATGTGGGATGGGTCAACATGAACCCAAAAATATAAAAATATAAAAATATAAAATATAATAAATTGGATAACGTAAATCGATATATAAATTTTTATGTGAAAATCATAAGAGAAGAATAACAAGTCTTTTTTTGATTATATCAAACCAAATCATTTTTATATCGACAACTTTTGTACACGTAAATTTGTATAGAGAGCTCTCAAACTAGGGTTAATTTCTATAGGATTCTAGAATAGAATGTAGAGAGATATTCAAAGAATTCAATGATAATGATCTTGATGAAAATGTACGTCAATCTAATTCCCCTCTTTGTCTATGACCAGGCTATTTATAGTGGAAGGGAGTTTGATGTGTATGGAAATAATCCCTCTTTATGGTAATTGGGTAATAATGGTATTGATGTGTTCAACTCCCGAATGCCCAAGTCAGTGCGTATTTCTTTGATTGTGAATTATAGAAGCATAGTCGGGTAGGTCTAGGTTGGTGAGCTTTCAAAAGTCTCCCTCAATTAGTACGTAATCAATGCGCCTTATATAGGTGAGTATGGAGACACATGCCAAAGATCTATTGACGGATCTACAATAGGGGCAGTGGGGGCAGCTGCCCCCCACTCCCTTAATAGATATTTATACGTACATATCACTAAGAAATGCAAATGCTCAATTGGATTGATCTTGAATATGACATGAAACTTCATGGCTTTGAATCCCATCAATAGCATCTCTTCCCACATTTTAATAAATTAAATGTTTTATTGAAGTCTTATGAATTATTTAGTTAATATTACACTTTATCTGATCCTATTCAAATTAATTTATAAAAATTTAAAGTTAATATTACACTTTATCTGATCCTATTCAAATTAATTTATAAAAATTTAAAGTTGATCTAGTAAAAAGAAAGTTAAAATTAAAGTATTTATGAATATAATGTCTTTTTTATTCATATTATTTTATCTAATTAATTATGTTTTATATTTTTATAACATTTCAAAGTGCGTGCTTTTGAATTTCACTCTACCCAAGTATAGTTGATAGTTTTGACTCCGCTCTAATTATCATGTAGTCTATCATAAACATTGTATTATTATTATAATATAATATATAATTTATAATATATTTGAACCATATTATCGGTGGTTGATATTTTGTCATTGACAATTTTAAAGTCATTTGAAATAAGTCCCCACTCACATAATTTTCTGGATCCGCCACTGCAAAGATCCGACATTTTCCCCACGTGGTGGATGTAGGTTGCCGGTCAGAGAGGCATTGCCAAGCGTTTGACGTAAAGGGGAAAAAGGTAGTCGGGACGTGATTAGACAAGTGTGTCCAGGGCTTCGTACTCAGTTAAACGGGCAGAGAAATAGCTAGTCCGCTTTCCCGTCTTAAATGTGAATATTTCAGTCAGCCTAACCGGGAATCAGAAAGTCTCGACAATTACATAGATTTGCCTGGTAAAGAGTCTATGTAGTCGGTCCCATCGTTTAGTTGGAAACTATGCATTATGCAGGATAATCATCATCTAATTTGTAATATATATATTTAACTTTATTATCTTCTAAAATTACTTTGATGGGGTTAATTTCATAGACTGAATCATTAATATATCGGGTTAAATTCATAGAATAGACCATTAATATATCTTCGAGATCATCATTGTTGTTGGGCTTATGCCATCATACAGAAGTAACAACAATTTTATAGCATTGTCAATTAATACCACTAATACCTATCTAGGTAGCTCAATCCCAAAGGTAAAGTGTTAAAAGTATAATATTGAGGATATTGTGTCACATAGAACTAGTTCAGTCGATTTAATCAATTATTCCTAACATTGTTCTAGCGTGAATGTGAATATTCGAATCCCACTAGAAACCAACATTATAATATAAGTGAAATTTATAATTAAAAAGTGCACCATCAAATATAACAAGTAAAAAATATTAAAATATAACAAAGATGAAATATTAATTTGGTAAGAAAGGTTCCTGGCTTACAGGGTCTTAACCCTAACCGATAGTAACGCTCAACCCAAACCAAATCAATTAATATTAACTTAACACCACCTCGTACAGTAGTTATGGTTCAACCCTGCCCCGCTTTTCATAGCCATGGACCCGACCCAAACCCTTAAATCTTCAACTGCTTCCAAGCTCCCCATCAAACGCAAAACGCCACCCAACTCTTTCACATCATCTGCCCCCGATTCTCCTCCCCCTGCCGTCGCCGCCGTGCACGGCGGATGTAACACCCAAGAACCCGCCCCTCCTCCCTTCAAGTTTCATCGGATATGGACCGAATCCGACGAGATCCGTTTCCTCCAGGGCCTTCTCGATTGCGCCGCCGAGAGCCTCGCCTTCCCGCGGGACCTCAACGTTTTCTACACTCGATTCTCCAGCACTATGTCGCAGCCCTATACCAAGTCCCAGCTCTCCGAGAAGCTCCGCCGTCTCCGTAAGAAGTTCCGGGTAATCTCCGCTCGCCTGGCCAAGGGCCATGATTGGTCACTTCTCTCCCCCCATGATCGGGCTCTCTACGATATCTCCAAGCGCCTTTGGCACCCGGATTTCGCCGCCACCTCGCCGTTTTGTTATAGCAGCGGCGCCGAGGGGCCGAGAAATTCCGGGGGCTTGGTCGGGGTGGCAGTCAGCTTCATGCCTTCATTGCCATCAGTCTTGGCCTCCAATCACTCTAACAATAACGCGAACGAGAAGGCTAATGATGAGATTGGGTTGGATGGGGATGTGAAGTTAAGAGAGGTGAATGTGGAGTTCGATGATGATGATGGGATAGTCGTCGGAAAAATGGCGAATTTGAGTGGTCTTAAACCTAATTGTGGGGTTGGGGAGGCCACTGCGAAAGTGGTAGTGGATGTGTTTGATGAGTGTCTGAAAGAGCTTAGGAAGGATCTTGTCGGAGAAAAATCGAATCTTGACGCCTCTTTTAAACAGGGGAATGTGGAGAGCTTTGAGGAGCGATGGCGGAAACAAAGGGTTGCAGAATTGGATGTTTTCTCGAAACGAATGAGGTTGGTGATAGATCATTCTCTTCATATGCAAATGCAATGAGTAAATATATATATATATATATATATATACCATTGTGGATAGGTTCCTTTTCTTTGTTATTTTCAGATTCCTTATAGTCATCAATATAAACAAAAACCACTGCTTTTTGTTTTGGAATTTTGTATATCTTATAGTAGAAAATCAAGATTGCTTGACTAGCTGTCTGCCTTGAAGAACAAATCATAAGTTAATCTACTTGATCTGATTGTTTAACTAGTTACTCTTAGGTAAACTCATAAATATCAAAATATGTGATTTATAGTGAAATTTACCTCAGAGATGGCCCTACCCAACCCATTGTTCCATACACATTGGTGTACAATGTACTTAAATGAGGTCGGTGATCTTACTCATTAGCTGTATAAGAAGCGGTCCGCACAGGTTTAGCTCAATGGTTCAGTAGACAGTATTTGAAAGAAGAGACCAATTTTCGAAACTCGGGTGGGTAGATCCCTTGTTCTCTGCAAAGCCATTGAGTCACTGTGATTTACATCATCTCAAATGCTCAGTAGGGGTTGGGGAATCAACCTTTTGGGAGAATCTGTATAAGAAGCAAATTGCATGGCACCATGACAGCCTGATAGGATAGTTCGCTTAGATATCAATAACCATGATGATTATAGTGAATATAATCAATTATTCAAATGGATGGTTGTTTTTGTGAACAAGGTTTTCAATATGCGTAACTGGAATCTTTCCATATTACTATGAAGGAGTTTACTGAAGGTTTGGTGTGATATATATATAGCTTGTTTCGTTTCACTTTTGATTATAGTGGTTGTTATTGATGCAATTCTGATTATGCTGGTGAAGTTGCAGCTTAATATTTACATTAAGAATCATGATGGAACTTAAACTTTCATATTAGTCCATGATGATAATATATGCTTGTATGGTGTTTGTTCAAAGGTATATTTTCAAAAAGTTGCAGAGAATACATTTGTTACTATTCGAGTTACTTGGATGTTAACAAGTTCTTCCATTTACTTCTGATGAAATACTTATGACTAGAAGATAAAACGGATGTATTCTCAGGCGACTTTTTGTTCGAATGGTGATGGCTGTATTTGTGTCCTTAGCCTATTAGCTCTCTTGTAACAGCTAAATGCCATCTTAGTACCCATTGTAATTGGCTCGCCCATAATCACCAAGAATCTTTGCTTCTTCCATTGCTCTGCCATTTACCTTTGTGATTATAATCTTGCACTTACCTTCAATTTATGTTGGAATTGTAGTACAATAAACACTGACATATTATACTTTCTTATATTTTCCTTTCATCATCTGTGTCCATTAGAGAAAAGAGAAGGAAAATTTTACTCCTCTTGATTGGAGATGTATTGCAGACAGTGTATCAGACTTAAAAGTTTGGACTGTTTTATTTTACTCCATTAGTTTTTTTTTTTTTTTTTTTTTTTTTTTTTTTTTTTTTTTTTTTTTTGGAGTGATAAGAAAAACCTTCAGTCCCTATTTGAGGGTATACACAAGATAAATCTTACCTTGTAACGCTAGCTGACAAAAGACTATAATAAGGTGAATCAGCTCTGGGCTTGTGTCAGAAATTGAACTTAGAATCTTGTGATTGGAGTAGTGTTTCCCAAAAAAAAAAAAAAGGTGATTAAGGTAGTCCACAACTCTAATTTAGAATCTTGTGATTGGAGGTAAATCTTACCTTGTAACCCTAGCCGAGTTATCGCTTGCTTCAAAGGACAATTTCAACTCCGAGTGATAAAGGTTTGGTGAGAGCCATGCGATCAAAGTGTAAAAGTGATCTAATCTCGCATTCATTACTCTAACTACTCTAATTTCACTGCTCTATTTTTTTTTATTTTTTTTTTTTTGAATGCTACTAACTTTATTACATTGTACTATCTGTTCAAATATATTTTCTTAATCTAATGAAGCACACAGAGTCAATAATACCTTCATTGAGGCTCGTTCTCATGACCTCCCACACAGAAGAGATCTTCCTGTGTACCAAAAAAAAAAAAAAAAAAAAATTAATATTAGATGTAGAGTTGTCAAAGTGGGTCAATAAGTGAGGCTTGTCAAAGCCCGCCATTTGGTGGGGTAGGCTAAAAAGCTTGCCACTCTGGCAGGCCTAAAAAAAGCCAACCGGCCCAGTCTTGCAGGCCATGGCATGGGTCTTCTAAATTGTTAAAATTTTAAGGAATAAGGTTCAAATTGGCCACTGAACGTAACCTGAAAATGCAATTAGGCCACTGAACGAAAAAAAGTGTAATTATGCCACTGAACACTCCAAAAATGTGCAATTTCACCTAATAGCAGGTTACCCTCAATTTTAGCAGGTTATCTGCTTACGTGGTAGCTGAGTTGACATTTTTAATAATTTTAAATCATTTTTAATAAATTTTAATAATAAATTTTTATTTTAAAAAAATTTTAAAAAATAAAAACGACTTTATTTTATTTTTTATTTATTTTTTTTTCAATTTTTTATAAAATTAATTATTAAAAATTATTAAAAATGCCAACTCAGCTGCCACGTAAGCAGGTAACCTGCTAAAATTGATGGTAATCTGCTATCCGGTGAAATTGCATACGTTTGGAGAGTTCATTGGCCTAATTGCACGTTTTTGGAGTGTTCAGTGGCCTAATTGCACTTTTTGTTCGTTCAGTAACCTAATTGCATTTTCAGGTTACGTTCAGTGGCCAATTTGAACCTTATTCCAAATTTTAAATTGAATTAAAAATTAATAATAATAAATTAATAAATGCATACTATAATAAATTCTATATCTATATAGTTTTAAAATATGTCAATGCATTTATAATTTATTAAACACAATATTAATTATTAATTAATAGAGTAATATGTCATAATAAATATTCAAATACATTATGCATTAATTTATAAGTTAATAACAAATTATTTATAGAACAACACATTGTGCTCAGATTGCACTTTTGTGGCTCCCTTTAAGGAAATGTTTTATTTTAATGGTTATAACTTCTAATTATGTGAATGCAATAGGTATATCATGGATAAGGATTCATCATGTCCTAATATATACATGCAATTAATATATTATATATTTGGAATTTATTTACAAATATATATTAGGTTAATTAAAAATAGGGAAAATGGCACTTTTTCCCCCTAAGTTATATACCTATAGCATTTTTTCCCCCTAAGTTATTGAAGTGGCTGTTTTTACCCCTGAAATGTTAAATGGACATATTTACCCTTAAACTAAATATTTAATTTATTTTTTACTCCAACAAATTATGACCATAATTTGGTTCAAACTAAACAAACACTATAGCAACCAAACCGAAATATTCCAATTACAATTTAGAATCGAAATTCGATATTTAGAGTTTATTAAAATCGTGAACCGGAACGGACGGTTCATGTTCCGAAAAAAAAATAAAATACATTTATTGTTGAATTTAGACTATTTTAAAATAAAAAATAAAATTTTAAAATAAAGACGGTTCAAAACCGCGAATCAGATCCGGAACCGCCGGTTCACGGTTCAAGATTCAATTTTTTGATACATAATTTTAATAAATTGACATTTAAATATTGGGTTCTAGATCTGAATTATAACCGTAAACTATTAATTCGATTGCTTTAGTATCCGGTTCAATTCAAATCAAACCGTGGTCATCCCTACGTATACGCAATAATTTGTTGGAGTAGTAAAATAAATAAAATGTTTACTTTAAGGGTATAAATGTCAATTTAATATATCAGGGGGGAAAAAGCACCACTTTTAGAATAATTGAGGGGGCTAATGTGCTTACCTAAATAATTGAGGGGGAAAAAGTGCTATAAGTATATAACTCAGGGGTAAAAAGTGTCATTTTCTCTTAAAAATATGTAATATGTTAACAAGAGCTATATAATATCAACTACACAATTATATTGTGGCGAGTTATATAATATCAACTAAAAAAAAAAAAGTACAAAAGATTGCCATAGCAGCAACAGCCTTTTATCAAGGTTACAAACTTGCAACCCAGGTAATCATAATTTAAAAAAAAAAAAAAAAAAAAAACTTTTCTTTTCACATAAACTCCGTGTCATCTAGCAATTGCTCATCTTTCAGCGATAAAATCCAGCTTAATTGGCGTTCATTTTTATAAGGAATCTATTAGACCAAATTGGCCTATTTTGATTCCTTTTGTAGGCTGGCGGTCACTGGTCAGAGCCCAAGTGGTCCACCACGTCATCAATCCTCGCGAACCAAAAATGATCGATCACCAACCGTCCCCTTGCAAGCCTTCCCGCAATTCTGAACCGTCCATTTTTCCCCTTTTTTTTTTTAAAAAAATTTTCAGATAAGCCATCTCCCACTCGCACATCAATTTTTGCTGTACTTTTCAAGCTGACACTCCTCTCTCTGTGGGGACTCCTCAAAAGCCTTCTTCGTCTTCCTCCTCCTCTCTCTCTCTCTCTCTGCGCGCAGGAAGTTTCTCCATGGCGTCTGAACGCGTCAACAAGCCTCCATCGCACCCTGAATACCCAGAGGTATATATATATATATATATATATATATATATATATATATATATATATATATATATATCACACCCAAACTTAAATTTACTGCTCTTAAGCTTTCATTTTCCTTGTTTCCATCCTCTCTCTCTCTCTCTCTCTCTCTCTCTCTATGCACTGAATCATCTTCCACTATTCTATTCTCTTTCAAAGATAGACATTTTTGGTATGAAATATGCAAGCTGAGGAGATTTTGTTGGAACCCCATTTCAAGATTTCATCTTCTTCTTTTTTTTTTTCACCGATTTTCTTCAATTTTCGTGTAATTTACAGAAAAAAGTTTCAATCTTGGTGTTGCTATTTTGTGTTCGATAAAACTTAAATTGCTGTAATTAGGGTTTTAAATTGTAATCTAGTGAAATATGGATTTCACTCCTCAAGATTTTTTTTTTTTAAATGATAAAAAAAAAATGATAGAAACCACTTTCTCAGTCTTCTCAACAACTAATTCTATCTGTTTCAGCTTTAACTGCTCTCATGTGCCATGTGAACAAGAATGCTTTTTCTTTTTCAGATCTGTAAAATTTTCAAATTTCAACTGGAAAAGAATAAATTTTGATTCAGCTTTTTGGTGGGTGATTTTTTTTGTTTGTTTGTTCAGATGATAATTGAAGCTATTGATGCACTGAACCAAGAAGAAGGATCAAACAAGACATCAATATCAAGATACATAGAATCCAAGTATGGAGAATTGCCTTCTGCTCACTCAAAGCTGCTAACTTTCCACTTGGACAGAATGAAGCAGAGCGGTGAACTGATTTTCTTGAAGAACAATTACATCAAGGCAGGCCCAGGTGTTCCCCCTAAGCGTGGGCGTGGCCGGCCAAGAAAAGACCCCAACGCGCCACCAGTCCCCAAGAAGCCCAAGCCTTCTCCCGGCCCTTCCACACTCACCCTCTCCAAAACCGGCAGGCCCCGGGGCCGCCCGAGGAAGGTGAAGCCACAGCCACCCTCACCCCAGAATGGCTTTGAAATGAGCTAGCTAGCTGAGTTTGAAGCTAAGGTCCATTCATCTCTAAACCTGATTATGATGTTCATCGCTTTAATTTGTCGTGCTTTAATTGTAGGAATGGAATGGTGTCTGTGTGTACGTGTTTAAGTTATTAGAGTTGGATCGATGTAGATTAGGCGTCATGTTGATGTACTTCACCTCACCGGAGAAATCCAATCCCCCCCAATTGTCTGTGATTCCGCCATTTTCACTCTCTTTGCATTGTCTCTATATCTTCATCTTTACCATTGCATTCTGGAGGGTCGAGTTCAGCATTCTGCCATGGAATCGTGGCGTTATGGGTTACCTTCACTTACTTATCAATAGTTGCCCGTTGGTTTTAAGAAAGATGTGAGAATCAGATAACCAAAGAACTCTGTGATTAAGTCTCAATGTTGAGATTCAACACATTCCATTAGATTTAAGCTTTCAACCACTATTCATGGTGGTTTTAGGGTTGATGGAGGGAGGTGATGTTGACATGATAGTGAGCGTGGGTGAGTGAGTGGAGCTGAGTAGTTGAGCTACTTGTTGTTGGTTACTGAAAAGGTTGGCAAGAAAAGATCAGAGTAGGGATAAGAAATCAATAGTGAGAATTGATGACAGCTTTCTTAGCATGGACAAGATCAAACATCCTAAGTACGAAATAGATTGTGTGTTTTACTGTTTCTTTTATCTTCAAATTCCGCAATCATGTCTTTGTCGAAGGGGACTAAGGCCCCACTTTGATAGGAATCTTGATTTCGTGAGGACTCACTGGTGGTAGCAGGAGATTATTGGAATCTTCTTCTGCGCAGAGAATGAAGTGTAAATGGATAATTTGGTTGATATTATCCGGATTAGACCTAGGAGAGGAGGATAAGGATATGTGTTGTTTGGACCACCTCGAAGAATTAGGTCAAAAACACAGTACATTTGTTGCTGTCAGCTACCTCAAAATATCAGAGAAATTTATGTTGGATTTTGACTTTCTCAAAGCTTGAATAACCACCCCAGCCATGTTTAGCATGTTCGATTTCATTTTACGATTCCTCCAAACCTTGATTTCTCAGCACGGGCTTAGTTTATTGGTTCAGTAGGTACTATTTAGAAGAAGAGACTAAGGGTCAAACTTCGGCAGTGGCAGTGTAAGAATTATATTTCAATGTTTGTGCGATTAGTGTCCAAAGTGGAGTAGTAGACAGATCCCTCTGCGTACCGGCATTTGACCATGTCTGCTAAGCTATTGAGTTATTGTGATTTACATCTTCTCAAATGCTCTGAAGTTTGGGTCTGGAAGGATTTTAGGGTTGAGAATTTAACTTTTTGAGAGCATATTTCTTGATAATGGGAATCTTTAAAAAGAGCACAAAAGTTAATTTGGACATTATGACGTAATTGTAATATAATGCTGGTGTTAATGGTTTATAAAGTGCAATTATAATCCGATAGAGAGTGCATGCACTATTTATTACACATTCCATACTTTTGAACGCTGGGTTTGGACCACATTGCCACTTTACTCTTCTTCCGTTCATCACTACCCGCGGTTTAGTGTGTTACATTAATCAATTGTTTCATACCTCATTAAAAAAAGATTTTGATTCATAAGCTTTTATTATGCAATATAATAAAAAAATTCTATTGCTTAAATTTTAAGCATGGATTTTTACTCTTTTATACATTATCCCTTTAGAATGTCTAACTATTTATGCTTGAGCCATTCTTTAATAAGTTCAGAAAGTTCAATTTATTCTGATAAGTTCATTATATTAGAATAATTTGGTGTTGGAGTTATTATTCATGCCCTATTAGGTATAACTTAATGGGTTTCTGTATACTTGATCATTTGGGATTAGGTTAGGCATTCGATATTTCAAATGACAAATCATCTCCAATCTTCTTGATTCGAATCACAAAGACAAAATAGGCTTATCGTAGGCTAGAGCTAGGTATTACTTGTAGTATCAACATGTCTAATTTGTACTGACTTGATCTTAACTAGTCAATTATCTTGTTATGTACTAATCGGCTTGTCTTTGTATAAAAGAAAAAACTTGGAGTAATACTTAATATACACTCATGCTCCTGAAATTCTATATGTACTCTTAATTTTTATTTCCGCACTCATGCTTTTGGTATGGCCCACATGATAATAATGTTTTATCATAGCTTGTCATGTAAGGAAGTAAGTATTAATGTATTATAGTATACAAGGTTGCAAAAATCGCTAGGCATATATTCTTTGGACTTTTTTTTTTTTTAATTTAAAAGATTTATAAAAAAAAAAAAAACATTTACTAAAGATTTGGTAATAACGAACTATTTAATACTTTAATAGTAAATATTAACCTAAAAACATATAGAATTGTAAATTGTATAAAGATTTAAAGAATCAAAACACAACACAAAGTCACAACTCTATTAATATTAGAGTACCTGATTTTGAATTTTTTTTTATTGCATTTTTAGGTTTGCGACCAATTTGAACAATTTAAGATTATTTCACTAAAAAAAAAAAAAACTAATCGGCAACCTAAACGCCCGTCTAGGCCACCTAGACTACCGCCTAATCTGTTGCAACCTGGTTGGCGCTAGCCGAAATTATAGGCAACCGACTACCGCATAGCGTCTGGGTGCAATTTTTTCAACATTGATAATATATATAGAACATGCATAATATCATTAGTATGTATAGGCGTATAGCTTACCATACTCATCTTATTCAAACCGGCAAGGGAAACAAAATCATTAAATCAAACAACACGAAAAGTAAGGGCAAAAAAAAAAAAAACATCTTCTGCATTAACATTAAACAGCTCGCTCCATGCATGGAAAAAATCTTCCCGAATGGCAGTTAGCGGCGCCGCCTCTGATCTCCAGGTTAGGCGTTTTCGATTGGTTTAGGTTCTACATCATCATCGTCCTCTTTCTGCTCATCTGATTTACACAAATAATTGGCTATGGCTGCGAGGATGCATACGGCCGCAATCATGCCGATAATGGTCCAACATTGTGGCCATAAAGACTTAGGGTGTGTTTGGTTCGCACATCGGAATCGGAATGGGTATCAAATACTTGGTAATGGTAATGGATTTTGGTGAAAGTATTTAACATGTTTGGTAGTAAGGTGGAATGAGAATGGTTACTAATAGTAGTGCTTGAAAATGAATAAGGGAATGAAACCCTTATTGTATTTGGGTATGGGTTTTTTCAATTGATGGGGTATTCGAAACCTATAGTAGTGTTCTAAAAACCTATCAACCAAACAACAACAATCACTTTCATACTCATTCCTATGGGCAAAACCCACCAACCAAACACACCCTTAATCCAGTGGAATAAGGAAATAAGGAAACTGATTGCAACGGATTCATTGGACTTCGATCCAGGATGTTAATTTAGTTGTTTAATTGTCTTCTCAACTCTTCTCTTCATTTATTTATAGATGTAACTAAGGATGTTAATTTACGTTTGAAGAGTGGTTAATTAAGAAACTACCTAATTACAAGAACGCAGAGTTAATTACCTAATTGCATGAATAGGAACACGTACGAGGTCTTTGATTTTTAGCAATTTCCTAATTAATAATGGCCTCTCTTTTTGGTATAATGGCCACTCTCTACAAATATACCAAGATTTTTTATTTTATTACCTAAAATAAAATTACCATTTAAAAGCTTTCTGCAAGCATTATTATATTATAAGAAAAAGCTTATACTATGGGATATGAGGTCGTCAGGGAGCTTTATAGTGTATTTATTATGAGCAAAAATGATTAAGAAATTAAACAATTTAGTTTTATTCAACATGGTAATGTCAATATTCTTGGTTGGGATAAGATTTAAGTCTTGAAACACTCTGTTTAGAATAGTAACCGGCCTTCTATTTAGAATGATAACATTACAGCAGACGTTTTTCTACTAACTTTAAGTTGTTAGAATGCGTGGAATAGAGCAGAAATGTACGGAGGGATTAATAGTGGTTGTGTAGGATAACATTGAATTGGACTTTGGAAAAATTAAAGAAACGTACATTGTAATATAATATTATAGGCGGTGGCATGCATGCGTGTACCCACTGAAGTTGTTGGGGTGCAATAATGGATGCCATGTGAAATGAATACACAATTTCACCATTCCAGATTGGGTTTGATTTCAGTGCCGCTTTGTAAATCCAAGTTTGACAAATATTGCTTTTATATAATCTACTATCTACTATATATACTAATAAGAGCCCAAGAGAGTTAGGCCTATAATGGGTAGAAAAAATAGCGGTCAAATTATTTAATCAAATGAATGGCTCAGATTGATCAGATTTTAATTTTTTCTTAAGATTTACTAATTTATCCTTAATGAATATGATTTTCCGTTAACTTTTCCGTTAAATATTATATTTTCCGTTAATTTCCGTTAGTTCACCGTTAACTTACTCATTGATTTCAATAAGAAAGGTCTTAGGCTCGAACCTCATCCCAATCACAGTTGACATAATTAGTACTCTATTTTACTCTTATTAAATTAAATAATAATTTAGTAGCTACAACAAAAAATAATACATATGCATTTCTTTAATTTAGAATTATGTGTCTACAATGTCTTTATTCAAAAAAAAATTATTCATTATCAATAAATTAAATAAGAAAATAATTTCATTAGTTATATTGTATTTATTTTTCTCCAATATAAAAATTCCTTACATTCAAATTCATCAATTGATTATATTTGCTACATTGTCCCTACAATGTCTTTATTAAAAAAAATTATTCATTATCAATAAATTAATTAAGAGAAATAATTTTATTAGTTATATTGTCTTTATATTTCTCCAATTTAAAAATTTTTTACATTCAAATTCATCAATTGATTATATTCACTACATTGTCTATTATCTTTTTTTTTTGTACACTATTTTTAATTAAATATCAAAGTTATAATACAAAATAATGCTATATATTTATTTAACAAGTATTTTATTAATACCATGAAAAAATATATAATTAATAAAAAGCCAATCGTATTAACTACTTGAGGGATTTGTTGACAAAAAGAGTATTCAAATCACACAATAAATTGAAGTGAGAATTACCTCGCAATGTCCTTGTTTGACAATCAGCAGTTAGCGGTTAGCGTTAGCGTTAGCGGATTATATTAG
Organism: Ipomoea nil; assembly: GCF_001879475.1. Taxonomy (NCBI): domain Eukaryota; kingdom Viridiplantae; phylum Streptophyta; class Magnoliopsida; order Solanales; family Convolvulaceae; genus Ipomoea; species Ipomoea nil. Next base: position 3,284,540 of record NW_017617454.1, read on the forward strand.
CGAATTTGACCAGTGAATTACATCAACGGTTGGTAAAAAGATATTTGAAAAATTAGCTGTTTAGATTAACATGTAAAATGACCTAAGGGTATACATAATAATAATAATAATAATAATAATAATAATAATAATAATAATAATAATAATAATAATAATAATAATTGTTTTAGAAAAATAAAAAAATAAAAAAATATAATTAATTCAATCATATTAACTACTTGAAGGATTTATTGACATAAAGAGTATTCAAATCACACAACAAATTGAAGTGGGAAACTATCTCGCAATGTTCTTGTTTGACAATCAGTAGTTAGCTCTTCAATATTAGTATATATTTAATATTTTATACCCTAATTTTTATTTGCTCTCCCTTATGTCCCGTATTTAGTTTCAACCATACCTATACAATTATTTTATTGACAATTATAATCAATCTTGACTATATTATCTTGCATTTGTAAACTTAGAATTGCCTATTTAAATACGCAAATTTTACATTCAATTATCTATGCATTAACAATTCCAATATAATCTTGCATTGGTATACTTTAAAGTACTTATTTAAAAGAAAAACATTGGGCATTATCCCAATCGCGCAATGCGCGTAAAAAAACTAGTAATAATATAATAATCCACAAACCGAATACTCTCCAGAGATTTGTGGATGCTTTTAGTAGCTACGGGCTTTTGGACCCTGGGCATTCTGGCCCAAAGTTTACGTGGTACCGTTTTGCAGGGAATAGAGCTATTCAAATGCGTAGATTGGACAGAGTCCTTTGGAACGTCAAGGCCCAGCAAGCGTTCCCTGAAGGTAAAACGCTGGTCCTCCCCAGGCTCCACTCTGATCACAGCCCCTTGTTGTTTCTTGAGCAAGCGGGCAAACCACCAGAAATGGAGCACCGTCCTGTCCGTTTTGAGGCGGCTTGGTTAACAAGGAATGACTATAGTAAGATTTGGAAAGACGCTACCAAGTCAGGGGGTATGAGCATTGAGACTATCATAGCTTCTGTCACCAAGGAGAGCCTTCTGTGGAACCACAAAGTCTTCGGCAATATCTTTAATAGAAAGAGACGGCTGGAAGATAGAATTCGTGGGATCCAAATGGCAAGCACTTATCATACTTCAAGATTCCTACAGAACCTTGAGAGAAATCTCACTTATGAACTCAATGAAACTCTTGATCAAGAGGAGGCTCTTTGGTTCCAGAAATCTAGAGTTGACTGGATTAAAGATGGTGACAGGAATACTAAGTTCTACCATAATGCAGCTCTGATTAGAAGAAATAAAAACCGGATCAGATTTCTGAAAATTCAAGGTGATTGGACTGACAACCCGACTGCCCTTTCTGATCATATCACTGGTTTTTTCTCTTCTCTTTTTTGCAGGCAAAGCCCCGTTGTATCGTCTCCTTTCACCCCTGTTGGAGCTTCTAACCGGCTTACCAGGTTGGAGGCTCTAAACCTTTCACGGAGAGCCCTGTTTGGTGAGGTGAAGATAGCTGTCTTTGGCTTAAAGAAATTCAGTAGCCCGGGGCCAGATGGGATACCGGCGGCCTTCTATCAATTTTTCTGGGATGATGTGGGACCTGCTCTCACCTCGATGGTGAATCAAGCTCTCACCACGGGGGAAGTTCATAAATCCCTTACTCAAGCTCTAATGACCCTTATCCCTAAGAAGGAGACCCCGGATTCAGCAGCGGATTTCAGACCAATCACCCTGCTAAACGTGGCATTCAAGGTAATCTCGAAAACTATCGTCAACAGAATGAGACCTATTATGTGCAGGTTAATCGGTCCCCATCAAAATAGCTTTCTCCCTGGGCGGTCTACGTTGGATAACATTGTACTTACGCAAGAGGTGATCCACACTATGAATAAAAAGAGGGGAAATAAAGGCTTCATGGTGGTTAAAGTGGACCTTCACAAAGCCTATGACACCGTAGATTGGGGGTTCCTTGAGAACACTCTTGAAGGCTTTGGTTTCCCGAGGAGGATCATTAACCTTATCCTTTTCTATCTTAAAGAAAGTGAAATTTCCATCTTGTGGAATGGTGGCCGCCTTAGTCCCTTCACACCAGGAAGGGGTCTCCGCCAGGGCGACCCGCTGGCTCCTTACCTCTTCAACCTCATCATGGAAAGACTGGCCTACGAGATCCAAAGTTCTATTTCCTCGGGGGACTGGAAACCTTTACATATCACTCGGGGAGGAATGGGGCTCTCCCACCTTTTCTTCGCCGACGACCTCTTACTCTTTGGTGAAGCTTCCGAAGAGCAAGCCATGATAATTATGGGCTGCCTTGAACGCTTCAGCTCTGTTTCAGGGCTTAAGGTAAACCTCTCGAAATCCCAGATTTTCTGCTCTCCTAACACTCATGCAGGTTTGAAGAAAAACATTGGCGAAAGGATGAGAATCCCCGTGATGGCCCACCTTGGCAACTACCTGGGTATCCCTATGCTCCAGAAACGGGTTTCCAAAGACACCTTCACCTCTGTCCTCGACAAAATGAGAAGGAAACTCGCTAACTGGAAAGCATGCAATCTCAGCTTGGCAGGAAGAAGGATACTAGTCCAATACTCCCTGGCTACGGTTCCAACGTACACCATGCAATCCATGGCGCTTCCGGTAAGCACTTGTAATGATATTGACAGGATTTGCAGGAACTTCCTATGGGGGCACACGGAGGATACAAAGAAGATCCACACGGTGGGTTGGGAGGAGATATGCAAGTCGAGAGATGAAGGGGGTCTTGGCCTCAGAAAGGCCAGAGATTTCAACCTTGCTTTCCTGACTAAGTTGGCATGGCAAGTCTTGACTAATCCTGATAAACTTTGGGTCAAGGTCATGCGTGAGAAATATGTGAAAGATGGAGACTTCCTGTCCATCGCTAACGTCAACAATTGCTCTTGGGGTTGGCGTAGCATCCTAAAGGGAAGGAACATTCTTAATGATGGCATCCGGTGGAGAGTAGGTACAGGATCGTCCATCAGCTTCTGGCATGATCGTTGGGTCGGAGATAAATCCCTCGCGGACATGAACACCGACCCCCTTCCGGCAGACAGCCACGATATACTGGTGAAGGACATCATGAACAACGGTAACTCCTGGAATGAAACAATTCTCGAATCCCTTGTTCCGACTGAGATGGTGAACCGTATTCGGGCAATTCCCATCCCAATTGCTGATGACCAGAACGACAGACTTTTTTGGCCTCATTCCGGGACGGGGTTGGCCACGGTAAGTTCGGCTTTTTCTTTCATTACAGGTACAGGTGATGACACTCCCACCCACGACTGGATTTGGCGACTCAAATGCAAGGAGAAGATCAAACTTTTCATCTGGAAAATCTCCAAAAATGGCCTCCTTGTGAACTCTGAACGAAAAAGGCGTGGAATGACAGACGACGATACCTGCCCGAGATGCGGCCATGGCGAGGAATCCTTGGATCACCTTTTCAGACAATGTAACATGTCTAAAAGTTGCTGGAACCTCACTGCTCCACCCCCTAATTTCATCGCCAGCAATCACCTCCCCCTTCTGCGTTGGATGGAGCAGGCTTGCACGACAGACAGAAGCAGTACGGCAGGAAATAAATGGCATCTTATCTTCCCCCATTTGTTATGGAATATCTGGAAGATGAGAAATGAGGTGGTTTTCAACAACAGATGGAAATCGGCAGAGGACACGCTGAAACAGGCTCAATATGAAGCTAACGAAGACATCAACGCTCTCATGAAACATAATGGCCTCGTGGTGGCTAAACAGATTTGGGTGCAATGGTCCCCGCCACGACCGGGCGTAATGAAAGTTAATTCGGATGGGGCCATGAGATCCTCCTCTGGCATCGCTAGTGCGGGGGGCCTTATACGAAACCATTGTGGTACTTGGGTGGCGGGCTACACGGTGAATATTGGTTGCACCACCAGCTTTATTGCTGAGCTATGGGGAATGCGGGAAGGCCTTCGTCTTGCCAAACATCATGGCTTTAATAATATTATGGCAGAAACGAACTCAATGGCAGTGATGCAAGTTCTCAACAACAACACCGACACTTGCCTAGAAACAAATACTCTGATCATGGACTGCAAGACTCTCTTACATAGCTTTCCTATCTTTGAGATTACACATGTGCTTCGGGAAGGAAATCAATGTGCTGACTTCCTCGCCAACTTGGGACAAAATTCTCCTTGGGGTACTACTATCGTCCCGAACCCTCCTCAAGAGATGGCGCCGCTACTTGCTCGTGACGCTAACGGAGTGGCTGCTAGAAGACTTTTTTAATCTCCTCGGGGCCTTTGGCCCCTTCTCCCTACCAAAAAAAAAAAAATAATAATCCACAAACCATTAAAAAAAAAGTTGGTAAAAATTTTAAATTTATAAAGTAAAAGGACGTTGAATTTTTCAAATCGGGGAAAATAGTTTTTGGGCCGAAACTGCCAAATACTGGTTTATAAACAGCCCGTCAGAATCTAAACTGAAATTGATTTGAGCCCAAAGGAGAGTGGCCCAAGTCCACGTTGACTTGACTCGGGCGAGTCGTCGGCAACGCCAACACGGCAAAATATATACCGAGCCCGATCTATAAAAAGGTTTATTCTCCTCCCTTCTCCATCAACACCGCCTCTGTCCTGCAGAAAAGCCCTAATCACTCCCTCTTTTTCCAATCCCACCAAAATTCCTCCTCTTTCGTATCTCTAGATCAAACGATATATAGATCCATCCATCATCTATACCCAAATCGCTCCCTCTCCATAATTTTCCGTTCCATCATTACAGATTTCTTCGATTGCTCGCAGATTTAGGTAAAAATTTATGTTTACGTTTGTTTTTTTAATGCCCTAACGGTTTTGCTTTATGTCGATTAGCCTTTTCTATTGTGTTTCGCTCTTTTAGATCATGTTTGGCTGTTTAGGTTTTTTTTTGTTTTGTTTTTTTGTTCCCTTCCTTGCATCTATGTTTTTGATGTTATTGAAAGTATTTAGAAAAAGAGACGGAATTTCTCCAAGGCATAGTGATATTGATGCACGCGAGTGAATTTTTGTTGCGTATCCGAAACGTTATCTTCTCATGCTTCTGCCTTACTGTTTCTGTATTTCTAGATCTCGCTTGTAAATCTCTAGCTTTTGTTCCTGTTTCTAAATATTTGTACTGTATGTATCTATCTTTGATGTGTGCTTGTGTTAATATAGCACTTTGCTCCTCTAAATGATTGAAATATTAAGTTTTCATTCTATTCTGAGTTGATACAGTTCTTATGACCAATTTGTGCTGACAATTTCGTTTTTTTTTTGTTCTTTACAGATTCGTTATTTGAGCTTAGGTGATTTTTGTCTTTGTCTGTGTTCTTGATGGCTTCTCTGGATATGACACTTGATGATATGATTAAGAGCAGACGTAATAGTGAGAGAGGTAGGGGACGTGGCAGGCCCCGACGTGGAAGGGGGGCTGGTGGATCATTTAGAGGTGGAAGACCCGCTGGAGCTCCTCGTAGTGGAGGGCACCTTGGGGTGAATGCTAGGCCATCAGCTCACGTCATTGCCAAGGCAAGCTCGAAACTACTGGATGTCTTATGAATTCCATAATCATTCTGATATGCTCTTTAAAACAAAATGAAGGTTCTCTCTAGTTTTGCTTTAGAAATTCCATCATGAGAAGTTCTGTGACATTATTGGGTCCGAGGAGGTGCCCAATTTGGATCAACCATAATAAGCTGTTGTGCAATTGTTCCACCGTCATCAAGGTCTCTCTTCATGTTGGTTTATCATGAGGAGTTTACAACAAAAGTATTCATAAAAGTGGGAGTGATGGCTTTATCAAGAGATTTCACTTTATAGTACCTTAATATTGAGGAGCTTCATTATTGAAATTTTAAGAACTTTCACCATTTAAACATCCTTAACATCTAGAGGGCTACATCCTAACATCTAGAGGGCTGACTTTCTAAGTGATCTCTAAACGTTATTATTCAGTAGCAAGTTTATGATGGATCCTGTTGCTATATGCCGAATTTCTACGGGTCGTGGTTTTCAGTTAGTATCCCAGTTCATGGTGTTTCGCAAAGGTGGCTTCCTTCGCTGAACCTCAGAACTGGAGGTCTTGCATTTTGCATAACCACCAGTTGATGTGCAATTGTGCAGTGGGTCAAATCTTCAACTCCCATCTACACTTCTTTTACCGTAGTTGATTTATCTTTGGTAAAAATTACTATGTTGATGTTTTGGTTTATTCCACTTCCACTGTGATGGAAATTTGGTGATATCTGATTTATTCTAGAAGAATGGTGAATTATGTTACAGTTTCGTAGTATGCTGATTCTACTTACCCAATGTGGATGTCATTTTGGGTTTGCTTGCTTCAGTCTTTCCGCAGAACAAAGAATTTGCCATGGCAGAATGGATTATTTGAAGATAGCCTTAGAGCTGCTGGGTTATCATCTGGATTAGAAAGTGGGTCTAAGTTATATGTTTCAAACTTGGACGTTGGAGTGACTAATGAAGATATAAGGGTACAACACAAGCCATGTCTTTTTACATACTCCCATTCATGATAGTTAATGTTCAGAGGGTTTGATGATAGTGAAACTTTAAACACAGGAACTCTTTTCTGAGATTGGAGAATTGATAAGATATGCAATTCACTATGACAAGAATGGGCGCCCAAGTGTAAGTGTCATATCTCATGTCATATAGTTCTTATTGTTTTGCTTTTATTATCCTTTTACCAGTTCAATTTGACAACTCAGCTTCAGTTTGTGGCTTTTTTTGGGTGTTTCACATTATTGTGATCTGTAGAAAAAGACTGGGCTTTTCTTTTATAAGTTTTCCATTGCATGCTCTTAATATCTTCAGAAATATAGTTTCTTTCTTATTGAATATTTGTTTCTAGATATATTTATGTATTTTGGTATTTTCACATTGCATTTAGTTCACTTTTTTGCACCTTGGCTGTTTAGTTGTAAAGTTATATAACATGGAACACAGTGCATACGTATAGTTATATCTAGTGATTTTTTTTAGTCTAGATATTAATATATTATTACACATAACACATGGAACTTTGATATGTCAATGTATTTGTTTTCATTCAAATGTTTTACCCCGTAAGTTGAGCTGAATGATAGTTAATTTCACTTGTTTATAATTACTTATGCTGAAATTTTAACCCTGAATTAAACTGGATGGTTAGTATGCATGTAGCTAAGTTGTATGCTTTATGTTATTTTATATTTACTAGTTTTCCTACAATGTGTCATTTTCCCGGTTCTGTTTTTTTTTTTTTTAACTTGGTTGATATTTTATTGTTTCTGGCTTTTTACAGGGTTCAGCTGAGGTGGTTTTTGCACGAAGAACTGATGCATTCCAAGCACTGAAAAGATACAACAATGTGCAGTTAGATGGGAGGCCTATGAAGATTGAAATAGTTGGCACCAATTCACAAATTCCTATGTTGGCTCGTGTTAATGTTGTTGGAGGGACTAATGGGAGGAGGACAGTCATTATGAAGTATGCACTGATCGTCTGTTCTTTTTTCCCATTATATTTTCAGTTTGTCCTTTGTTTATTCTTTGTTTTCCAAGTCTGCCCACCAGCACCCTAAATGAGGGAGGGATTACATGCTTTAATTGGGCATTGCATACCATCTGGTAGTGAATGCTAACTTTGTTGGCCACAATAGGAGTTTGATATCTCTGAATATTGAGAACTATGATATCCATGGCCGGTCTCTATTAGCTGCAAAAACTACTTACTGGATTTATCTTAATGTAAAAAACATAGGCTATGTGACTTCGAATTAGGTCTCTGTTCCTATTCACGATATGTGATTTTATGTTTTAATTGGATTTTTTAATTAAAATGTGAAGAATCCATAAATTAAGAACACTGAAGCTAATTGCTCTTACTTGTTATTAACACTTTACACTTATATTATATTTGCAGTGCTGGACAAGGACCAGCTCGGACTAGAAGTGGTGGTGTTACTCCTGCTGCTAATTGGGGTTCTGGGTAAGTTTACTGTTGGTTTATGTAAAAATTTATTTTTAATGCTGTGCACTCTTGAAAGTCAATTGGCTAGCTGGAGGGTCACACAAATCTTTCTAGTGTGATTGTAATAGCTTTACTTCAAACTGGATTTTAACATTCAGAAATAATTTATTACCTTTTGCTCAGCCAAAGGGGTCGGGGCACACGTGGACGTGGTGGTCGTGGCCGAGGCCGTGGTCGTGGACGCGGTGGACAGGGAAGGAAGAAACCTGTCGAGAAGTCAGCTGATGATCTCGACAAAGAGCTGGACAACTACCATGCCGAAGCCATGCAGACTTGATATCCATATCCGATATTAGATAAAACCTAATCAGACAATTAGCTTGTAAGAGTTTGCAAAGTGACAGTAGTTCCTGTTTTTGCCATCCAGATTGTTGGTGTTTTTATTGTTTTTAGTCGATGTATGAATACTACTACTTTTAACAATGTAGCTATTGAAGGGTTATGTTTGATTTAATCTTTGTTTAGCTAAGCATCTCTCAGTGAATAGGACATAATTGTTAGCAATTCGGATTTTCAGAGGTTGGCTATATTTTGTGTTGTATCTTTCTATTCTTGTGCATGTTCTGTGTGCCATGACTGACATTTAGTCTCATATTTCAGTCATGCATTATTGTTGTAATATTGCTGAAGAGAAGTAAGATTGTCTTGAGGTGGCCAAGTTATAAATTAACAAAAAGAATTAAGATGTTTTAGCAAAGAATTGACCTCAAAAAATTTCCATGATACATTGTTGCAATTTAAATTTCCCCACTGAGTGATGGGTGACTGGACAAGAAACAATTCACGCAGAAATAATTAGGAGAAAATCCCACATCACTCATTAATAATGTCTCTATTCAATACCATTTGCCCTGTTTCGTCTTTCTTGAAAAGCTTCTCAGCCAATTCATCCCAGTTAGTTATTCTCTTACTCGAAGTTTCTTTACCCTTTGAGGAGGCATCTTCGCTCTTCTCTTCACCCTCCTCAATCTCCTCCTCAGAAGGCTCTGCAGCTATGCTTATCTCCTCCGCGGACTCTTCCTTGTGACTCCCTGAAGAAGGTTCCTCCTCTTCGGTTGCGGACACAGCATGAGGGATGTTCAAACTCACAGCTCTTTCCAGTGCATCCTTGTGTTCTTGTTTAATTGTCTGCAGTCTTTCGAATCTCGGCACCTTAGGAGCAGTTGTGATCGTCTCAGCACTACCCTCCTTCAATATCTGCAGAAAAAAAAAAAAGTTATGGTTGAATGATTGAGTAAATTTAGTTCATAATCCTCACTTCCCATATCTATTGTATGATCTTACAACACTTTAGCTTGAAACATGATAAGTAAAAGATCATTTGCCTGTTTCAAAATGCTCCTATCATTGAAATCCGATATTTTGTAGGGCTAAAGATGTTATATATGGCCATCAACTTATAGTAAAAAAATAAAAAATAAAATGTACAAATCGGATCTAAAGCATGATTATCAGGTTTTTAAACTAAAATGAATGCTGTAAATTGGAAGTCTTTCTCAAACACAAACCATTCGTGTCATATCCCAACTTCCTGAATATACTAAATTAAATGGTTTCATGGCAAATAAGGCTCACAACTTTGGGTAAGTTTTTCAATAAATTTGAAAGTCGATATCTTTACCCAAAACCAAATTTGAAATCGAGAAGGCACATTTTGAAAGAGCAAAAAAATAAAGGAAATAAAGTGAGCAAAATGCTCTCATCTTGACCAAAATACAGAAAAGGAGAATCAAATGACGAGGAAAGTAGGAGAATGTGATACTTTGTCTTACTTGTAATGCCTTCTCAGATTCTCTTTCTATCCAAATTATTCCATGATCAGATGTGGCATTGCATGACAGAACAATATGCTCGAATCTTCCATCAACCGGTATGGCAGTTCTTACTTCCGGAGGAAACCTCCCACATCTGTGTGCACAGCAAAGTAAATAAAGTTTCTTCTATAAAACACTTCCGAAAACTGAAAACTAGTAAGAACTTAACATATCAGGAGGAACATGAAATGAAAAGAGGAATAATTTAGCAGAAATGCGTGTCTATAGGACCATCAGGCAACATTCTACTCCATAATATAGACAAGAATCTGAAAACAACTTTTGGCAGGAGGCATATAATCAATGCTTAAACAATTTTGAATATTACACGACATTGGAAGTGATCTATCTACCTGCAGAATTTTCTTTCCACAATGTGATACATTCGGCCAGGTGCATAAAGTCTTCTTGGATCTCTGAGCTTTCTACCATCAGGTATAAACGTATCCCTCAAGCACACTAGAAATAACAAGCAGGGCAAACTGTTTAAAGTATTAAGGCCTGGGTTAAGAGAAGACAGCAACAATCCCACTCCTGGAATAAGAGAAAAGAAAGACAATTCTAAGGCTTAACTAACCAGAATATGGATTTGAATATATCCTCCAACGGGGTGGCAGTTCTTGGTAAAAAATCATCCTAAACAAGTAGAGAAGAAATCAAAGGCAACATTAGTAAATGATCGGATCCACTGGTATTATTTCACACAAGCAGCTCTTGAAATTATCATTCATTTCCTGATAGTCGGTTTGCCACTCATTGTATAAGTAAACACTTCATCTTCAACCTCTACATTCAAGAATTCACCACAAGGTAACTGGTCACAGAGGTGAAATTTGTCACAACAGATCAAGAATCGAGTCTCAAAATGAGGAACTCCAAACATCTGGTCAGTTGAGTTATCATGATTTACCTCTTTACAAACTGTCGGGCCGGAGTGTGAGGGCACCAAGGGCGAAAGATTTCGCCTTTTGGTACAAGAATTCACCACTAGGTAATTAAGCCAAATTGGTCCGGGGTTAAGTTGATAATCATAAGGTTACAAGTTTAATTCTAGGGTTTAATCTTTGCATAATCATCAAACACTACAGCTAAAACTACTCACCTGAAGCACAATGGAGTGTATTACATCGGCATATTTGACGGCCAAGTTGAGAGACATACACCGAGCTGGCGCGACGGCGTAACATGTGATCATATTCCGGGGAATACCCCCAAATTTGTGGCGGTGATTGACTACAATCACCGTGAGCAGCGACGCGACGCCGGATCCGAGAGAGTGGCCGGCGAAAATCATCTTATAGCTCCTCCCGTTGTCCTCCCAGAGCGTCCTCAGAGTCTCGGACTCGGTGTTCAGCAACCAAATCGCGGCCTTCAAGAGCCCGTGGTGCACGTACCCGCCGTCGAACATCTGCTTCCCGAGGCGGTTGTCGAGGAGGACCTTGTAATCGCTCTCCTTCCCCATATTAAGGCCGCGGATAGCGAGCACGATCTCGCGGTGGTCGTGGTCGAGGTAGATCAAGTACGGCGGCGCGTTGCCGCAGGTCTCCTGGTAAGTAACGCGCTTAATCACGCAGTCGGGGTTTAGTCGGTAGCCGCCGGCGGGCGCAAACTTGGGGTTCCGCAGGTCGTCCTCGTAGACGGCGAGGATCGTGCGGCAGACACGCGGCACCGGGTCGAATTCCTCCCGGGTCGCAGCTGTCCACGTGGCGCTGTCGTCGCTCCCGACGTAGGTGCACCGCTTCCAACCCCACCGCACGCAGCCCAACACCACCACACACTCCACTCCACATGCCACCGACATTACACAAACACAATCTTTTCACCTTCTCTCTCTATATCCAATTTGTACGTATAACAAGGAATTCACAGACCAAAGGTTGAAGAAGAAGAAGAAGAAAGAAGAATTGGAGCTGAAAGCTTTGAAGATGAAAGGAATTCACAGAGAAAGAGATGGACTTTTTGCTAGTTTCACGTGGATTAGTTGTAAAACTACGGTCAATTCTATTCTTTTTTTATTCAATAATCTAATCTAACTACATTTTCGAATGTAATTCACGCACTAATTAAACATTTTTTTTAACATTAACGTGCATTTATTTACTAAACAAATCTTATAACATAATTTGAACTTATTTCTTACAAAAGACTAACCCCAAGAACCCGACAGAGCATTTGGGAGGATGTAAATTATGGTGACTCAACTGAACATGAACCACATAGGCTAGACCTCAACCCTAAGAGCCCGACAGAGCATTTGGAGAGGCGACCGGTGCTCACTGCGCACGAGAAGTCCCCCTCACTTTGGGAGGATGTAAATCATGGTGACTCAACTGAACATGAACCACAGAGGCGGCCCCCCTCACTTTGGGAGGATGTAAATCATGGTGACTCAGCTGAACATGAACCACAGAGGCGACAGGTGCTCGCTGCGCATACCTTGGTCATTCTTCCAAAATTTCATCTCTATGACCAATTGAGCTACCTATGCGAACATAATTTTAACTTATTTGACTCTCTAAGTATATGACTAATTATTTTTTATAATAATTTATTACTTACAGCTAACAGTTAATTTATAAACATCTTTTTATAATCAATTAATATTATCAATTATTTAAACATATTAACTCAATCAGACAGCTAACAACTATTTATCAAACACCCATAAACTTTAGGTATACTCTAATAGAGTAAAAATATTTGATTTTGATTTATGAATAGAATTGTTTAGCCTAAAAGAAAGGAGGAGATACTAGGAATTTGGTTCTTATCTTAATGTCTAAGCAAGATACGGAGAACATGGTTATAGCTGTCACCGGCCTTATTATTATTCATTATTAGGGGAAGAAATGCAGTCATCCAGATAATATTGAAAAGATTTGGAATTTAATATAAAAATGGACAAAATTAATGTGAAAAATGTGTTTATCCCTAAAAACATAAAAATGAAACCCGACAAATATAACTTATTTCTCAAATAAATTTCGGCCATTTTGGTGCAAAATTCAAAATCTTCAATTATTTCTGTTTTGGTAAAGAAGGTGACATTTTGCCTAATCTTGTAGATGTGGGACTCTATTGCATTATGCTTTATGCATACAGCATACACCGCATTTCATTTGGCTCAGCATTATGGCCTACTATGGACCATATTGAAAACTGAAAAGTCTCTTTCACTATTATTGTTCTGAAATTTTTTTAAAATGTGTTTTAAATATTATGAGCATTTTAGTTTTATTAAAGACATCCTCAATAGATTGATTTTTTACACAAGAATTAAGAAGTCATGTAAGATAGAGATGAGGGAGAGAGAAGAAAAAGAAAATAAGAAAAAAAACAAAGCAAAAATAATAACAGTTGCACGAAACAGGAAACAAAAAAGAAAGACTATTTGTGCTGGCAGCATCTGTGTGGTATGGTCCAAAAAAAAAAAAAAAAAAAAAAAAAAGAGATGGGACCCACATTTATGACAAAATCTTCATTCTTGCAAGGGGGGGGGGGGGGGGGGGCGCTCTCCCCTCTATCCTCCACCTTGCCATTTTTTTCTTAAAACTTCTGCACAAACCCCTTATTGGGATTGCTCTAAATGAATTGCGATTTTTTTAGTAGACTAGAGGAACAGCGAGATTCGATGCAATTTTGTTCATTGTAGCAGGTGTTTTCCTATCAGTGGACCCCTACCATACATCAATAGTCCCTATCAGGCCGAAACTATGACGTGTAAAGAGGCGCTCTTTAGACTCAAGTTGCGAAATCTCAACAAGATTTTGTTAGAGTCTGATTGCCACAATGTCGGTACGGTCATACATAACATAATCAAGGATTTTTCATACATTGACCTTATTCTATATCAATGTCTAGTCTTGTAATATTCTTTTCAAGAAGATTTATGTCGTTTTATCCCCCTTCAGCGAACCAGATGACCCACACACTAGCGAGGGGCTATGGCTCTCAATATGTTCGTTTTACTTAGGAGGATTCTCCCCCGATTTCTTTGTTACAAATTTTGAATTAATGCATTGTTGCTTTCCCTTTCAAAAAAGGAATAAGGGTCAAATATGCCACTAAACTGCACACGAGAATGCAATTAGGTCATCGAACTTAAAAACCCTACAATTGGGTCCCTAAACTAATCAATTTCATTCAATTTGTCCATTTTTCAAGTTTCTCAAGTTGCTAACAAGTTACCCCTCCACTAGGATGCATATGTGTCATTTTTTTAAAAATAATTTATTTTTAAATTAGTTTTTTTAATATTTAATAAATAAAAACTAAAATAATTTATTTTTAAATTAGTCTTTTTTTAATGTTTAATAATTAAAAACTAAAATAATTTTTTTTTGAAAATAAAATAATTTGTTAAGACATCGTACATGGCTTGGATTTTATTTTAAAAAAATTATTTTAGTTTTTATTTATTAAATATTAAAAAAATTTAATTTAAAAATAAATTATTTTAATTTTTATTTATAAAACATTAAAAAAACTAATTTAAGGTTTTCAAAAAAAAATTAAATTTTTTTTTTTTTAAAAGCCACACATGCATCCTAGGTGGAGGGGTAACTTGTTAGCAACTTGAGAAACCTGAAAAATGGACAAATTGAATGAAATTGGTTAGTTTAGGGACCCAATTGTAGATTTTTTAAGTTCAGTTGCCTAATTGCATTCTTGTGTGCAGTTCGGTGGCCTATTTGACCCTTATTCCTTCAAAAAAAAATGCGATTTTTTAAATAGCATGAAACTATTTATAATTTGCTATTCAAGTTGGGGGTGATGATGATATGTTATTCGCAATAAAGTGTAATTTATAATTATAGTTGGCGATTATAAACTTTCCCTTCATCCATGTACATGGCAAAGTATGTTGCACTATGTTCAGGTCATATTCCCAAATACTTTTTAACACAATCACATTTTATTTCATAATTTTTAATTTTTTTTACTAACATTATCATATTTGATTACTTGTTATATTTTTTATTAACTTATGGAACAATACATTTGATGGTTTTAGGGTTTTCGGGCCCAAGGAGGTCCAACACAACCTTTGGCTGGTGGGTGCACCTTTCAGTAAAATGTATGTCTATTTCGGAGATTATGCTAGTACTCGGAACTTTTTGGTATTCTCCCCCTTTGGGTGTTCAATTGTCTGTCCTTTTACAAGAATGGAGGAGCCTTTATATAGTGGCTCCTCCTCTACCGACTTGAAGGCCTTTAATGGCCGACTTCAAGGCTAATTAAAATATAGAGCCGTTGGACCCCGTTACTCGGTCGACCAACGGCTCTCCCCAGGCTTGTAACGGCCCGACCGAGTCCTGCTTTCAATGTCTTAATGGCTCCCTGTTAAACGAACCTCTTCAATGCTCTCAACGGCTCCTTGAGCCGAGTCCTTTCCTGGGCTTGGGCCTCGGTCGACTCCTTGTCTCGGCCTAAGCTCCTACTGGACTCCTCCTAGCAGCTCTGAACTGGGCCCCGTGCTTGGGCTTGGGCCGACTCCCAGACTCGGCCCAATTGCTCTTCGGGCTCCTCTCGACGCTGGCCCAGTTCTCCTATCTATTTTCTTTGGGCCCCTATCTCTTGGGCCGGGGTCCTCACCCCATCAACATTAATTTCACAACTTTAATTTTCTCTTCTTACTAATAAACAGCATAACAAATAACAAAAAATAATAATAATAATAATAATAATAATAATAATAATAATAATAATAATAGATACTTTTTCTTAAAAAGTTACTCCATATTTTTTAAAAATATGTTATGGCGTTTATTATATTATTTATCAACATTTTTAAAGCATGAATAGAATACAAAGATAATGAAATTAATAAATTATCACAAAAAATAATGTTAATTGGATGAAAATTGTAAAAAAAAAAATAATAATAATAAAATAAAATAAAAAACCTAAATGTGACAATGTCAGCAAATTATATAATTAAAATGTGGTTAAAGTAAAAATAAAAAATAAAAAGTGAAAATATTCATTTTCCTAAAAATAACTTCTAAATTTGATTTGTATATTTAATAAATTTTAATGTATTCTATAAATATATAAATTTATTTACTAATGTTGAATTATATATTTTATAAAAAATAAATTGTAAATAATTTAAAATTTCATTAGTCAAATTGATACAAAATAGGATGAAGGAAACATTTCCATACAACTTAAACCTTGGATGATATGAAACTTGCAAACAACATATATATGTATTTTCTTTAATTTTAATTTTTGAGAAAAAAAAAAATAGAGCAATATGGACAGGGAACGTGATCAACAGATCATAGACTAAAAAGTAAGACAATGACATTTTTGTTATATTCCAGGAAAGTTTACAGGTTACATGTGAATGTATGTTTTGTTCAACACGCCACACAAATATAAGTTTACCCTAAATCTAAGGGTCCTCACCTCAATCTTAAGATTGTGAGAAAAGATAAATCACAAAATATACATACAAACATAGGTTTACCCAATTACCCTAAATCTGAGTGTTCCTCACCCACCGTTTTAAGATTATGAGAAAAGAGTCCGCATGGGCTTAGCTCAATGATTCAGTGGGAAGTATTTTGAAGAAAAGACTAAAGTTCGAAACTTGGCGACGGCAATGTGGAAATTATGTCTAAAGTGGGTAGATTCCTTGTGTGCACTGGCATCTGGTCTTGTCTATTGAACTATTGAATCACCGTGATTTACATCTTCCCAAATACTCTGTTGGTCCGGGGTGTTGAGATTTCAAGGGAGAAGATTGTGAGAAAAGATATATAGCAAAATGTACATACAAACATAGGTTTACCCTAAACCTGAGAGCCTCTCACTCATGTCTTAAGATTGTGAGAAGAGATAAATCGCAAAATGTGTCTTATAGAGACTGAAAACTTTCACACACAAACATGAGAATTCATTAGGTAGAGATAAAATCATAAAATAGAATAGTTTGTTGATCACAAGACCTATTCTCTATCTTATCTTGCCTCTACGTCACTCAACTTTTTGTTCCAAGAAAAGATTTCTTCAAACAATATTGGGAATTTGAAGATTGTTTCAACTTTCAAAACATTTAACTTCAAGTTCTCTACAAAACTGGCTAGTCTATGGAGTACCATTTTATTTCTATATTACTAGAATGTTCAAGTTTGCAATGCATATATGCACAACAAGAATCCAACAAATTTCCCAGTCATAAGAAATCACCACCACCTACTATGTTCAAACTTGGAGAAAATGGCAAAACAGGACGCACCACTCACTATAAAATTGTTGCCAAACTATTCCCCAGCAATTCACCCATTCGCCTCGAGGACTTTGAGAATTGATCGAAATGGCAATTCTGCAGCGAGTTTTCTTCCCACTACTTATCGTTGTTGCGATTCCTGCAGCAGTAGCAGCAGCAGCATCAGCACCAGTCACGTATGTGTTTGGCGACTCGTTGACAGAAGTGGGAAACAACAACTTCCTGCAGTCTCTTGCCAAGTCGAACTACCCTTTCTATGGAATTGATTATTTCGGGGGAATGGCCACGGGGAGATTCACTAATGGAAGAACCGTGGGCGATATAATATGTAAATGCAGAAGAATAAACACTACTTACTTTAAGTTTTTGACTTTTTGTTGTAAATACTTACTAACATTTTGTTGTTTTCTCGAGATTTTATCAGCTGAAAAGATGGGGATTCCATCCCCGCCTCCATATCTTGCCTTGCTACCCAACGATGAAGCCTACGTGACAGGGGTGAACTATGCATCCGGTGGAGCTGGAATACTCAATGATACTGGGCTCTACTTCGTAAGAGTTTATCACTACGCCAAAAGTTATATAGCTAGTAGCGAATGCACAACTTTATTTCCTTATACACCACACATTTTCGAGACACTGAATGCTGAACTTGGCCAATATATATATATATATATATACAATCTCCATCACGTTTTCTCCAAATTGTTTTGTGTCATGTTCTGCTTCGACGTCTTTCTGATGTTTTTTCGGGTGACAGGTTCAGAGGCTGACATTTGATGATCAGATTAGTTACTTTGAGAAGACAAAGGAAGCTATCAAGGCCAGACTCGGAGATGAGGCTGCAGAAAAACACTGCAATGAGGCACTTTACTTCGTTGGAATTGGTATATCTATATATAAACAACTAATTAGAACAGTAAAGCATATATATATATATATATATATATATCTTCTTCCTTGGAACTAAAGAGTATTTTGATCTTTTCAGGTAGTAATGACTATGTAAACAACTTCTTGCAGCCCTTCTTAGCAAAAGGCATTCTTTATACTCATGATCAATTCTTGGAACTTTTGACGTCTACCTTAAACCAACAATTCATGGTAAAGATCAATTCTTGGAAGTTTTAGGTGTGATGAAAAACTCCATTCCTATTTATTCCTTATGAATTTTCTTTGTTCAGAGGCTTTATCATCTAGGTGCACGAAAGATACTCTACCACAGCTTGGGGCCTCTCGGGTGCATTCCATCCCAGAGGGTGAAATCACAAACGGGGGAATGCCTATATCAAGTCAATGTATATGTTCAGGAATTCAATTCGAGAGTAAAAAATATGATAACTACACTAAATACCCAACTCCCATATGCAAAGATGACATTTGCAGACACTTATCACGACGTTTTGGACTTAATTGAGAACCCCTCTGCCTATGGTAAGGCTCAGCTCGATTAGGTAACTTAAGATTATGCAGAACTATAAGAGTATAATCTGAACCCTCTCTCGCTTGTTATGAGCATCAGGTTTCAAGTATTCCAACACGTCGTGTTGCAATGTGGACACGAGTGTGGGAGGGCTATGCCTCCCAAACTCAAAGCTGTGTCTAAACCGCTCAGAGTACGTGTTTTGGGATGCTTACCATCCCTCAGAAGCTGCAAATCTCGTGCTTGCAGGAAAGATTTTCACCTACCTCGATGAAGCTCACAATCGTTCTTCCCATGCTCCCAAGCCTTCTCATCGGCGACTGCTTTCAAATGGAAGATCAATTCAGAAAGTCATGTAAAACGGAAGAGTATGAATACATATACCAATTAAAAGAAGCCTTTGTAGTTTAAAATTGTTGAGAAAACCTGCAAAGAACACGCGAGAGTGATCTTGATTCTTGCAAGTGTATTCAAGTCTTCAAAGATGTTCTGTAACATTATGTGTTGTGTTTTGGTGTCATTCTTATACAACCTGATACATAGGGCTATGAGTCCTAAAATATCTCTTAAATGTAGTGTTAGAAGACATAAATCAAGGGACAATCAACAATATAGACTTCTGGAAAACAATGAATGAAACCAAGGGGATGAAAAAAATTAGTTAAAAAATCGGTCCAATTAGAGTACAGTCACAACCTTACAAGATTTCCTAAGAAACTAAGGGTAGGTGGTTCCAATTGGTTCTGTACAAAAAGACCCGCTCTACCCTATACTAGCTACTTCTGAAGGATCAAATCGCCTTCCTCCTCCCTAAGCTCCTCGTTTTCCAAGAAAGGGTGGTTCTTGAATACCAAACAGGCTAGAAAAGAATAGCACTCAACCCCACAATTCCGAGCATAATATGTGGCATGGAGAAAGTATAGTGTAGATGTGGCGACGAGGAGACTGATGTGCTATTAGACTCCATGGCTGAAGCTGTGCCGTTCAGAAACGTACCATTTCTGTCACCACTGCAAGATCGCAGCAAGCAAAATTTTTAGATATAATAACCGTAAGATCTTTATAACATTTTCTGGGAAGATGGACAATTGGTGATTAAAACAAATAACGACACGTTTTTTTTAGTACTACTGACTCTGTTACAATGCAGTATATGTTCATAACTACTTTCTCAACCTTCTGAAGCACAAAGAGTCAATAATGATATATTTATTCAGCAAAGTAAGCAAAAGTACCTTCCAAATAGACACAAACCGTGACCTGCAATAATCACATCAAGAGGAGCTCAATAAGTCACTAAACTACGGGCTAATAAGTTGGCAAGATAGTGGAGAAACCCTTACTTGGATTAGTCGTAGTGACAGCAGCCACTCCATTGAAGTTGCAAGCCTCGGGGGCCTTCCCCATCGTCTGATAATAAGTGTCAAAAGCATACGTTGCATGTGCAGCCACGGAGTCCGGTTCATAGCACGGTTGTCCTTGCAACAACGGTGAACAATCCACTTTGCCCGGTCCACAAGCCCAATCCAAAGCAGCCTGCAGCATTTTATGATCTGCACCGTCTTTAGCAGAACAGTAAGTCTGGTTCGTAGTATCGTTTGCTAACATAGATCCCGACCCAGTCAACCTTAGGATATAAGCAGGCGTGCCATTCGCATTAAATAACCCCCAGTTCTTCTCCGATAGAGAACCAGCTTTCGTGTCTTCATTATACAGCTCATATATGTAAGTACTGACACCAATACCAGGATGCTTTGGAGTCCCCGTTTTGTTTAGGACATGCTTTATCAAATTGCTGTTATACGTGTTGGCATTGTCTAAAGTGGCATCAGGCTCGTTCGAGTCCCCCGTTGATGGCCAGCCCGACTCAGTTACCAGAACAGGAACGTTAGTGAAATTAAGATCAGCCAGGGCAAAGTATGCTGCATCAACAATGGCATCAAATACGTTGGTATAATGGAGAAGGGTGTTGGAATCGACAGCTTCTTTGTTCGAAGGAAGGGGCTTGAAAAGAGCGTAATCTAATGGAATAACACCATTCGATTGCATGTACTCGTAATAAGGATAGACGTTGAGCATGAAATAAGAACCAGTAGATTGCAAGAAATTGAGCATAGGAACCAAGACTGGCTTCAATGAGTGGTTAAAGAAAGCTTGGGATGGGGGGAAGGAGTCGAGGATGATCGAGGAAGCAAGAGGCGTTGACACTTTGATCTGCCTACCAAGGTTGGATGCCACTAGCGCCGAGTGGATGAACTTAAGGGCATTGACAAGAACCGGGGCAGCATTCGAGAGGGAAGTGAGAACGTCAGAGCCAACACAAATGGTAGAGATATTGGTGGCTGGATAATGCGCCACAACGTTTTGGGATACCCAATTCGCTGCAGTGGAATTCGATTGTCCAACGCCCAGAAGCTGTTCGTTCGGGATGGACACTGAAACTTGGATGCCCGTGTTGGCCAAGGCCAGAAGCATGCCTCGATCTGCATTGTACAAACGGACATGGCGAATTTGCTGGGTTTTAAGAAGCTCAACAACTTGAGTTGGGTGTGGCATGTCAGACAGGTCTGTTCCTATGTTCACACCAATGAAGGCATCTTCAAGCAAAAAATAAACTTAAAGTTAGACTCAAACTAAGAATGCAGCTAAGATCAAGTAACCAATATGAATTACATCATCTTTTTTCCCACCAATATCTATATAATCAGCAAAAATGATCCCTCAACTGGGCTATAATGAGTCAAACCATACCAAAAAATTGAATCCAACCAATTAGCTAGGCAAACTCATGGCCTTATAAACCCATATATTCTCTAGGGTGATTGGTCGAACAAACTGAGCTAGCCCGCCCGCAGGGCAGCACTAACATGTTATTCCATGTCATAGTGGCATAAAGTTGAAACAACTAAGAGAGCTTGATGAAGCTTTTGGGGGCAGACATATGAGAAAGAAGAAAAAAAAAAAAAAAAAGCATTCTTTGTTCATATAGCCTGAATGACAACTGACAAACTCAACAGATATATTCCTTCCTCTTTTCTTTTTGTCAGAAGATTAACATTTAACAATATCCCTAACCTTATATTTTCAGATTAAACTAGCAAAATGGAAAGGAAAACTGAAACCAGAAAGGCATATTCATGAATTTGCAGGAGGGTTTATACAAATGCACCATATCAGCATGCCATTAATTAACTACAAGATTTTTGTACTCTTTTTTTATTGACTGGAACTAACATTAAATAAAGCAAGGATATTTAGCTTAGCACAACTTCAACAAGACAAGACAAGATTATAAGCTCATAAGCATATATACCAAATACATATATAATACCAGTAATGAACAACAAGAAACAACCAAAGGCAAGGCTTTAAATAGCCACTTATTTGTAGCATTACATATATAAATATTGGTTAAAAGAAAGGAAAGAAAACGGTTAGCTCACCTTCATCAGCAAAAACAGCAGAAACTGCTAGGAACAGCAACAAACCTAACTTCATACATTGATTCTTCATTAACCCCATTACTCAAAGCTCTACTATAGAACAATGGGAAAAACTCAGAGCTGAGATTCTAAGAAAGGGAAGAAGGAAAAGAATGGGAATATAAAATCAAGAAAGAGTGGGGCAAAGGTGAGTGTAAAGCCATTTATTCTAGTTCCAGAGAGAGAGAACTGTACTGTAGTGCATCAATGATCAAGGGAATGGGTGTTGTCAGATAATCCTACGGTCAAAATATGGTCATCCATCTTTTCTTTTTCTTTGTTTTTTTGAAAATATTTACTGTTCAAGCGTAAATATTTACTGTTGAGCAAATTAAATTTTATCTCGTAATAAGTTTATATGAAATAAACGAGGCAAAAAGGTGGAGTGTTTGGGTTTTTATGGCGTTGGAAACAGTGGAGTAGCATTTCCTCGTAAGAAGTAAAGATGACAGGCATGGGGAAAATAGAGACGGACAAGTGGAAAGCAACAGAAGAAAAGTAGTGTAACAAGAAATGACGAAATGGGGCCAACGTGCGTGGACAACAACAAAAGACACGATCGCTTAGGTTGTCGGACAAAATAATACAGCTGCTCTCCAACGGTCATATTCTCACTTAACCCATTAGGCATTAGCCTCTCTATCGGCCCAACATATTTAATTTGGGTACCAAACATGGCAAATTATTGTATCAACCATGGTCCACACAATGTTCAACCATGGTCCACACAATGTTATGTGAACCATAATAAAAAGTATATTTTTAATATACTAAATGTACATTATTTTTGTACTAAATGTACATTATATAATATAATGTACACTCAAAATAAAAATA
The DNA here is from genome assembly GCF_001879475.1 of Ipomoea nil. Lineage (NCBI taxonomy): Eukaryota > Viridiplantae > Streptophyta > Magnoliopsida > Solanales > Convolvulaceae > Ipomoea > Ipomoea nil. The sequence continues at coordinate 3,307,375 of NW_017617454.1, forward strand.
ATGTACATCTCCTTAATACAATATACATTATTTTTGTATTGAATGTACATTATTTTTATACTGAATGTACATTATTTTATAGTAGACAAAATATGGTCCATACAACTTGTGTGGACCATGGTCCACACAATAATGATTGACCAAACATAACCATTGGTTTATCAAATATACTGATTTTTCACTTTTAACTTAATTTTTAACTTTTGAGCAGATTACAACCCAATTGTTATACGGTGGACCATGATTCGAAAATGACGTCGTTTCTTTCAATAGAAAAATGACAACCGTTAAATTTTAACAAATTTCTTATTTTTGTGTGTTTATAACAAAATGAAACTGAATAATTTGTTTCGCATATTGTATTTATATTATTAAATGAAACTGTAACAGACGTTTGGTTGGATGTATTAAAAGAACAGGTTGTTGAACCAGTTCCAAGCAACACCGAACTCAATCTCATGCCTCAACCAAGAAGGTCAACCAGAACTAGAACAACACTCATCCATCTCAGTGACTACACGTGTCAAACTGTGACAAAAAGGACCTCTCCTCATGAAATTCATAAGTACATATCTCATGATAATCTGTTACAGAATTATAAAGCCTTTGCTGTAAACTTGTTAGATGCCAAAAAACCAAAGAGCTATAATGAAGCCATTAAAAGATACTGCTGGAAGAAAGCTATGGAAGCTGAAATTGATGCTTTACAAACCAACAACACTTGGGTACTTACAGACCTTCCTCCTGGCAAAGAACCAATAGGGTGTAAGTGGGTCTATAAAACCAAGCTTAAGGCTGATGGAAGCATTGAAAGATACAAGGTCAAGCTTGTTGCAAAAGGGTATACTCAGACCCCTAGATTGGATTACTTGGACACTTTTAGTCCTGTGGCAAAGATAACTACTGTGAGAATGCTTCTAGCTGTGGCTGCTATCAAAGGTTGGGTTCTTCATCAGTTAGATGTGAATAATGCATTCTTGCATGGAGATTTAAATGAAGAAGTATATATGAAACTGCCTCCTGGTTTCACCCCTAGCAAGCCTGGTCAGGTATGCAGGTTAATCAAGTCTCTCTATGGCTTAAAGCAAGCTAGTAGACAGTAGAATGTCAAGTTAACACATGAGCTGGTAAAGATGGGCTTTAAACAGGCTATCTCTGATTCATCTCTGTTCACCAGAGACACATCTGATAATTTTGTAGCTCTGCTGATTTATGTAGATGATGTGATTATTGCCAGTTCTGATATAGCTCAAGTTCAACAAATTAAAAGGCACCTGAATACTGTATTCCACATCAAATATATAAGAACCTTAAGGTTCTTCCTAGGATTGGAAAGTTGCAAGAAACAGCAAAGGTATCTCAATGACTCAAAGAAAGTATACACTAGAACTACTTGAAGAAACAGGTTTTTTACAATGTAAGCCAGCAAAAACTCCAATGGTTACATCTGTAAAGCTAAGCAAAACCAGTGGCAACAAACTACAAGATGTTACTCAATACAGAAGGCTGGTGGGAAAGCTACTCTATCTCACAAGTACTAGACATGACATAAGCTATGCAACACGACAGTTGTCTCAATATCTATATTGTCCTACTGACATTCATATGCAGGCAGCTCAAAGAGTTTTAAGATACATCAAAGCAGCTCCAGGGCAAGGTCTTTTCTTCTCTGCAACATCCTCTTTACACCTCAAGGGGTTTACTGACTCTGACTGGGTTGCTTGTTCAGACACAATGAGATCTGTCACAGGTTTTTTGTATGTTTTTGGATACCACCGGTGTCTTAGAAGTCCAAGAAGCATGTCACCATTTCCAGAAGCTCATCAGAGGCAGAGTATAGGGCCTTAGCCACAGCAGCCTGTGAAATCCAATGGTTACTCTACATTTTAAAAGACTTGGGCATAACCAAGAGTCCTCCAGCTATACTTTACTGTGATAACAAGTCAGCCATAGCTATAGCAGAAAATCCTGTATTTCATGAAAGGACAAAGCACATTGAGATTGATTGTCACCTAGTAAGGGAGAAGCTACATAACAAAGTTTTAAAACTGCTGCATGTTACCACTGGAAATCAGCTAGCTGATGTTTTTACAAAACCTCATGCTCCTACTACCTTCTGCAGTTTAATAGACAAGATGGGTCTCCACAACATGTATCCTCCAGCTTGCGGGGGGGGGAGGGGGGCGGGGGATATTAACACATGCTTGCTCAAAGTCCACTCCAAGCATGCACACTTCACAGATCAACAGGAAGCCAGAGAACAAGTGCATCACCTTACCACCTTAACTGCCTGCTCAACTGCTTGTAACAGAATTAGTTAGTGCAGCTCTCTATCCTCTACCTTAGTATCTTTAGTCTTGATGTTGTATATAAGAGTTCAATACCTTACTGTAAAAGGGTTCAGAAATATTTTTCTCTCATGCAATAAACACAATCTTCTTTCTCTCCCTTTCTGTTTCATCTCTAAAGAACAAGAAGCTCTCTGTGCTTCTTGATATACCATACTCACTATTTTATTTTATTAGTGTATTATACATTCCAAAGTGGTTGGCATTTGCATTATTCACAATGTACTTACAGGGCGTTTGGTTGGGAGTAAGGAATTAGGGTGAAAAGGAATTGCAATTCGCTGGGAAAAGAATAATGTGGGAATAAAGTAGGAATTCAAATTACATTGTTTGGTAGGGATGAATAGAATTATTGGGCAGGGGATGAAAGAAGTGATATAAAGACTAAAATGTCCTTGTGTAATAATAATAGTAGTAATAATTAAGGGTACTTTTGTCATTTCATCCATTTTTTCTTTTCCCACAACCACCTAATTGCAATTCATAGGGGGGTGCCCATGAATTGCAATTCAGCAAAAGGAAGGAATTGCAATTCTGTCCCTCCAACCAAACGACGTAATTGTGACTTCCACTGAATTACAATTCAACTATAGCCAAATTACGCCCAACCAAACACGCCATTATAGTGAGAGTAATGGGCTTCCCTCCCTATAGGCCTCCATTATTAATTGAAGTACAAAGGTACATCATAGGTGATAGCTAGTGTGATACGTGTTAGCAAAATTTGTTGGGTCTTGTGGAGTTCACATGAACAATAAAGAGAGTCCAACTAATCATTATTGAAATACAACAAAAAAAAATAATCAAATTTCTCATAAAGTTACTCTATTATTATTATTTTTTTTTTTTGAGAAGTTCATTGAGGATGTAAATTAATATTTATGACGGTAAAAAATTATATATGAAAAAATTTACATAAATTGACATTTTAAGTAGTTATTTTGAGATATAATTTTGAGTGTGGTCCGTTTTCAATTTTGGCCAAGTCAAAGAGGATTCAAATGTTCCTAGTTGAAGATAAATTATTTGATATATTATACGCTCAAAATGAATAATGTGTGAATGAGAAATTAATTGTCAAATTGTACTCATTGAGTTGAAAAAAAAATGATGTTTTGAAAGTTTTTAAGAAGTCATTTGACCCACATTGAAAATGAATGTTAGTTCGCACTAATATAAATACAATTTAAGTTTATAAATAATCTGAATTGTATATTGTATAACATAAAATTTTTTTCTCACATGGGATTTTAGCGGTAAAGTCTTAATGCTTCGAACAGTAAAAATGATTGAGTAGTAAAAGATATGATGAAACCTTATTGCTTTTGAGTAGGAAATGAAGAGAAGTTGAAACCTTACTTTTTTGAGTAATAATGGATGTGAACCCTTAGGGGGCGTTTGGTTCACGGAATCTTGGATTATCCCAGGTAATAGGATTACCTTCTGAGGGGTCGTTTGGTTCATGGAATGTTAGATTACCCCAGGGAATGTTAGATTACCTTAGGGAATGTTAGATTGCTGGGAATGTTAGATTCATGTGTTTGGTTAAAATTGAGGTATGTAATATAATCATGTTTGGTTTAGGGTTATCTTTTATATATATATATATATATATATATATATATATATATATATATATATATATATAGTATCCTTAACATATTTTCATATATTTTAATAAATTTAAAAATTAAATAAATAAGATAACGATATCATATATAATTACATGATTTTAAAATATTAACTAAAATCTTGAACTTTAGAAACAAAATTATTTTATATGCTAACGTAATAAAAAATATATAATATAATTACAAAATAATTATATATAATAATAATAATAATAATAATAATAATAATAATAATAATAATAATAATAATAATAATAATAATATAAAATATATATTTTTAAATAATTAGAATTAAAATGACAAAATTTATGAATATACAAGGTTATCTTACATTACCTAACAAAATGAAGGGAATCACATTCCCTTCAAAATTCTATGTGGAGGGAATGTTGCATTCCCTGGGAATGTTATATTCCCTCAGAGAATATGAACCAAACATAGGAATGTAAGCTCGGGAATGTCAGATTCCCTTGGTTATGTAAGATAACCTGAACCAAACGCCCCAAAGGTAATGTGAGATTTTGGGAATGTAAGATTACCTTGTGTGTTTGGTTTGTATGGTGTAATATAATATTAACTTGTTTGGTTCAGGGTTATATTTTAGGTTATATAGATCAATTTACAATAATGCCCTCAATAATATATATATATATATATATATATATATATATATATATATATATATATTATGTGTGTGTATTTATTTATATCTATGAATGTATATCAAAACTTAAATATTAAAAAAAAAAACTAAATATATAAATATACACATATGTATTTTTGATTAAATAAACATATATTAATTTCATTATTATTATTATTATTATTATTATTATTATTATTATTATTATCATTATCATTATTATTATTATTATTATATAAGGATTAGTTAACAAGGGCAAAGTTGGAATAATTCAAGATACCGCCACATCAGCTTTCAGGTAATATAACATTACCTGATAATCTCATAACTTGAACCAAACAAGGTAATATAACATTACCAGACTAAGATGACCTAGATAATCTAAGATGACCTGAACCAAACGCCCCTTACTACTTCAAACAGTAAAGGATATGAAGCCTTACTACTCGTTATATTACTTACTGCTCTCAATCATTCACTGTTTATATCTCATCAAATTTAGGAATTAATTATGATCCAATTTATCTAAAAAATAACTTGTAACATCATATCTATTTTAATTAATTTGCTAGTTTTGGAAGTTATGATTTGAATTCAAATGTAATTTTTGAATGACATGAATGTCAAAGAATACCTAATTTATTATAAATATATTCTGTTAGCATAACATTTTAGAACTTTTGACTCCTACAAAAATTGATTTTTTTTTTTTCTACGAACCCTTTCTTCTTCCTCTAAAATTTTGCCAACACTTCATATAAAAAATTGAAGTGTTCTTTGTTCAAGTTTAATAAGAATGTTTATATTTGAGTACTCTGATCACTTCTATTTTTTGACTATACCTTCTCTCATGCTTTCGCTTATTTGGTGCATAAATTTAATAGGAAAATTGGACTACATGATGTGTATTTATGTATAGTTTCTCTTAATCGCGAAATAAAGGGAAGAGGAGGCAATTTAGAACAAAAGTGACCAATTCAAAACGAAGAAGTGAATAAAAAGGAAGTAGAAGGTCATCTAGAGGTAGACAGGGAAGAGAACACTTAGAAATGAGCAGAACAAGATCGTGGAACGGCTTCAGCAGCGGTCACAGGCATCGTCACGCCCCTGAGGATGACCTGCTCCAGTCACGGGTGTCATCACGCCCGTGCGTCGAACCATGCTGCATAATTTATTCGGTCATTTTCAAATCTAAAAATGGAGTAGTTCTAGAGAGATAGTGAACAATAGCATAAGGTAGAGAGAGTAGAATGAGATTTTCACATTTTTGGTCAAGAAATTACTTCACCTTTCTCCAAAAATGATAGATTCTCTTATTTTGCATATTTGATTCCATTTTGGATTGTGGATTCATTCTATTTTCAGAGATAAATGCTTATTGTTTTGTTTAATATTGTTGTCTTATGATGTTTTATTTTAATGTTTATACATTATTGACTGATATGATGAGTGAGTAGTCATATTTAGGACTTGGGATTGAGGTTGATATAAGATTCTATAATGCTTATTTTATGTTTATTGCATAGAATGGTTAAAACACAATCTAGAGTTCGAAATGTTATGGAAAATCCTTTGTATTCTTTCATTTCTTTGTGTTAAAGTGTGGTACACAATATCATTAACACTAATCTTGTAGGAAATTCAACCGCAATGAACGTTGGGTTGACATTCCAAAGCCCATCTCACAACCCCTCTATTCCTCTTCGAAAGTAGGGAATTTTAGGTACTATATTGTCTATTTGAAAATGTATTTCCGTGTACTTACAATGAATGACGTAGTACGTTGAAATGAACATCCTCCCAAATGCTCTGTTGTGTCGGAGTGTGAGGGCCCTTGGGACTTGGGATTCAACCTTTTGAGAGAAGTATTATAGTGTAATTATTTAAACTTTATTTATTGTCATGCATTTCACTATCTTAGGGTGGTTGATGTTGAGTCTTTTTATGCCGTGCATTATTTTATTTTAATAGTAAAATTGGAATGTTTATGACTGTAAATAATACAGAGTAATAAGGGATGTCAATTTTAGCGCAAAATCAATAAGCTAGCTTAATAAGATAAATTTTTTTTAGGGTTATAGAAAAAATTAGTCTGATAAAAAAAAGCAGTATGATGACCCGAACATGCCAGCTCAAAATTTAGTGAGTTAATCTGATAACACGAATCACATGGTACATAATATACATGGAGTTTATATGTACACTCATCTTTAGTATTTTTTATTAAATTTGTAAATAAAATTTTAATAAATATATTAATAAATTTATTACACAATACAATAATTTTTATGAAAATAAATTGAAAAATAAAAATCTTATTATAATTATTATATTATAGTATAAATAGTATAAATATATTAATTATTTTAATTAAAACTTAAAAATGGAGGATTAGATTGATCGAATGATGTATAAGTTTATATTTATTAGTGTAGATGCACTATTTTATTAAAATTAAGAGTTTAAAATTTAAAAATATCAAAAATTTTAGTCGAGCGTTCAATGTTTTAGGATTAAGACTAAAATTTTTAAAATTATGAAAAAAAAAAATCGATTAGCTCAAACCGATAAACTTGACAGCCTAAAATCAAGTGGGGGCTGACGTAATTGATATACTAGGTAATACTCTGTAATTAATAAAGATACTAGACATTAAATGTAACGAAATAAAAAAAAAATTAAATGTGGCCAATATAATAATACGGATTTTTTTTTTTTTGAAACAATAATACGGATTAATTGATTACTAGAATTTGCTATTTAATTTAATTAATTAATGGACATTCTTTAACGTAAAACGTTTTCTTTACATCCGATTTCTACCCTTCGCTGACACTGAGGAATCCTATGAACCAATATTGTTACGCCCGGGCCGGGCCCCCTTCTTGTCTCTCTCTCCCCCACTTTGGCGCCAAATAGAGTTCCTTTGCACGAATTCGCACCGCCGAAGCCCGCAGGCACGCTTTTCATCCCTACCTCTCTCCCAAAACCCTTATAATTCATG